>NC_090442.1:528354396-528701398 GCF_031143425.1 Pleurodeles waltl
GTGCCATGATTTGCTTGTTAGAAATGTTTTAGCTTAGCATTACTTTAGTGGAGGCTCCGGCCTAGTTGCTTGTCTCACGATTTAGATGCTCGTGTTTTTCTAACGTGCTAATGAAACGTGTATTCTTGCTTGAAGCTGCACTTTTCCAGTGAGATCGGTTCACATGCTTATCTTTAAGGTTTCGTGCCAGCCTGGCATCTTCTTCTTTGCTCCAAGGTCAATCTGCAGGTGCAGACAATGGCCGCTCTGAAAGTGAGTTAATTGGTAAAATATGTTGCAACTTACGTTCCCGACTCCAAGGATAATGTATTCCTAGGTAAAAGCTTGTGAACTGTAGTTTTTGATTGGACAATTTGAAGCCAACCTATGAACCCTCCAATGGAAGACCCTACTGGATTTGAACTGTTGTCTATTTAAACCAGGTGCACAAGAAGAAAGCAGCCATTGCTATTATTGCCATTAGCTATTACCCATCGGACATTACAGCCATTTGCCAGCTGCTACGCCATTTTGAGAAACTTTGATGCTTTCTCTAATCGAGAGAAAGAGACTTTAAGAAATTCTCGCCCTAGAGACTTTAACTTTGATTCGTCCCTTTGCATGAAGTAGTAGTTTTGTCTTTTTATCTTGCCGCTGTGAGGCAATTGCCCCGTCCACCCTGCCCCTTTGCCCCGTCCCATGCTGATCGAAACCGGTATCCATGCTGATCAAAACCGGTACCTGTGAGACGAAGACTTCCTTGAATGCTGATTGAATTTGGTAAATATGAAAGGAAATGTACAATTGCTTTGTGTTTCTTTTTAGGTAACCAACTGCTGATTTTGATAAGAGCCCTAGTTAGGAGTTTTCCAAATTAATGTTGCTAAATTGTTTTCGCATGAAGTCCCACATGCTGATGCTAATTTGAGGATAGATGAGGATTCATTTGTTGCACGATGCAATTTGAGACCTTGTTGTGCTGACCAATGTATGCAATTAGCTCATTACAGATTATAGTTTTAGTGATTTGCATTGCTATTATCGAATGCCTTGTTATTCAAATGCTGCATAGATTGCATCTTTTCCGCCGTTATGGACAGCTATTAATGTTCATTTACATATATCATTTGGTGTTGAGACACATTTATATTGTGCTAGCTTTGTTAATATAGGGAAATAAATTCATTAACTTGAATAAACTGGTGTGGTTATTTGTGGCCGAGAGGTCATAGTTCGCCGAAATGTTTTCTGGATTAATTGTGAAGTGTTATGTTGATCAGGGCATTGCTTATGTTCGTTATTGATTATTGATTTCATTAAATTGACTGATCTCGGGTGAGGAGTGTCCCACTTGGTCAAAAGATTCATCGACCCAAGAGCGTCCGAAATACAGGTAAATTTATTAGGTCGGAACGCTCTATCAGTCACAGGGTGTAGGAAGCTCACAAGCCAACTCTTGCTCAGTCCCCTTTCCTAAAATGGACGTCATATGCCTTACTTATCTCGATTACTAATAGAATAAGAAGAGCAATAAATGAGTCTCTCCTCCCAATGTATTCCATCCTCCCAGTACACTCCCTCCAAGAAGTGTGTACTATCACAATTCTTTGGACAGACATATGGCTCTCAAATGCAATCTTTTTTTAATTTACCTTGGCTCTCAAATGACCTGTATTTTTCATTTGCCTTTTAATTATGTTATGGTGGAGGTCTTTCCTTGTAGAATAGGGAAACACAGATGTAGGTCTGAGGACCTCACTTTAAAACCATTGTTTGGCTTTCAGCAGAACTTAAAACCTATCTTCTCTAGCCAAGCTCCCAAAAGGCTGGAAAATTTAAGAAACTGCAAGATCACACAAATATTAAAATAATCCATCCTTGTGATGGTTATTCTCGTAGTTTGCAAGGTAGCTACTTTTATTTCATCAAGCAAACGCTGGACATATACCCCTAAAGGGCTATGCACGTGTATTTCTGGTGACCTAACAAAAGAAATCAATAATGGGCTCCACTCCTTAATCAAATCACACGACAAAAACTAGAAATATAGGCAATAACACGCAAATGTGCGTCCACCGTTAATCAGTGAGCCGTATGCTATAGTGTGCAGATTTATTGAACAAGCATGTGATTTCATCAAGATAATTGCATGAATCGATAATCGTTCATGGTGTCTATGTGTATAGAAGTGCAATTGAGAGCTGATACGGGAGCAGTAATGCATATAGCATCAACAGATTCATCGCAACAACAGAATTGTAATGGCCGTATGAAATTACGGGAAAGGCAGAGTTTTGTGGATATGCCGAGAAAGTTTGTTCCAGAGCAAGGGTGTCTGTACCGAGAACCTTCGGTCGTCAGGGGACTTGCAGTGGGTTGAATGCTTTGTTTGAAACTAAGCTTTGTCTCTGGGTTCGGGTCATTCTTTTAGGTTCATTATGAGCAGGTTTCTCAGTTTGAAAGGATGAAGCACGGCAATGAAGGGGCTTAGCAGTCAGTCAAAAAGTGTTAAGTAATCACCTCCCTCGTCAGAAGCAAACGAAGGGAAATGGAGATCAAAACAGTTTAAAAGACCTAAGACATGTGAAGTGCAGCATTTTAAACATCAATAATTATCTTAAACACATAGGAAACGTTATTAAAGTATTCCCGCATGTAGGAAATATTCGGAAAGAGTTAACGTACAGACACTGAGAAATAAATAAATACATAAGAAAAGCCAAATCGGTTTCCCCCAGCAATTGAGTTGGTGATGGTTACGCGGGTGGTTGATACTAGACCGGAAGCGTAAATAGTTAGAAATCTCCAGAAACTAAGGTGTGACCATTCTTTGGTGCAAGAGAAGGTAGTAGTGTGAACAATTTAAACTGTTTAGAGCAGGGTCTGTCTGTGGTTTGGGAAGAGGAAAACATTAACAGCACGAAGGTCGGAAATGACAGGTCATTAGGGAAACGGACATGACAGACAACTGCACTTACCAGGAAGCATAAGAATACTCTATGGAGGACGGGGGAGGAGTTATTTTTTTACGACATTGACTCAAAGCTCAGGGAACGAGAAGTGAAGATCTGTAGAGCTCCCCCAAGCACTGATGTCACCAATTGAACCCAATGCTCATTGCAAGCGGGAGCTGCACGTATGTGGTTTTTAAAAACCTGTATTCTTGTAAGGCTAGAGAGCAGGAAAGGGTTAAGTAAACACAGCAAATCATATTAGCGCTTGTTTGCATAAATAAAGAAATCGCTGCTCAGAACAGAAGAGCATCTTTACAGAGCCGGCGCCTCCTTTCATTGTGGAAACGCAGCTTCAGAGTGTAAATAAAGACTCCGAATTAAAGATGAGCTCGCCAATTAGAATGAAATCAGCAGTTTCAAGCGATAAAACCCTAGGAGGCATTGCAGAGTCGATACCTGAGAAATAATGCCACTTGTTATCGCGCCATGGCGCCCCCTTCGAAGATTCCCCTGGAGACTCTGAGCCACACTAAACACTCCAGAAATTGTCTGAAGCCTTATGGCTCGAGATACTCCCAGACCTCAGGAGTAAAAGTTAGCGAGAGCCTCCTGACAAAGGAACATGATTTATTATCAGAAAGCAGAACTAATGCATTCAGCTTTACAACTCTCCTGGTAGTCTAGGGGAGAAGCTGCATTTATTACCTACCTAATGCCCATTGCACAGCTCTGTATTATTCATAAGTCTTGCTTTCTTTTCCCATCATAATGCTGATAAATTATGAAAAAAGCATATTTTATATCAATTTATATCCTGTTTTGGTGCACATATCAATACATCACGGCGCAGAAGGAAGAGTAGGCATTACGCCTGACAGCTGTTGACATAATCACCCCAATAAAGACGAAACAAAGGGATCGGGGAATAATCAAAACTCATTTCCAGCCTTCAAGTAGAACCGCCTGAGTCATCTTTTTTTAATACTTAGAAGGGATTTGTGGAAATGTCAGCAATAGGAGGGAAGGGGCTCTGTGAGGCAGATAACGAGATCCATAATTTGTTATTCAAATGTAATGGAATCGTATTGTTAATGCTAAGAGAAGAGGGGTACGTTTCTTTAGAGTGCAACGAATATCACTGCTTTATATTTACAAATCACAACAAAAGCTTTAGACAAATCACAACAAAGATTTTCACACACATTCCTTATTTAAAATGTATAATATGATTAACTCTACTTAGTTGTGCTATAAAAATTTCAATAAGCAGTGTTAATCCTAAATAACCCATTATTGGGTGACAAGAAAGGATAGAGAATATAAGGTCAGTGCTATTCGACTTATAACCTTAACCTGCTGCTGAGAATCCTAAATAAGAGCTCTATTCAATAAATTGTCAAAACTGCCAAGAAGCAGAGTACTCACTGAGGAAATTAGTTTAAAGTGCCATTAAAAACAAGGGGTTCTAGTGGGGACTCTTGTTTCTTCTCACTGATCATCATCCTGTTATGAGCACTTGTAAAGTGCACTATCACCCACAAGTGAATGCTGACACTCAGCAGGAATGTGTGATTAGATTAGCCCTGCCTATGGTAGGTTGGTTAGTTGAAAAAACAGGTATTCACCATATTGCTGAATTTAAGAAGAGAGGAGGAGTCTCTGATAAGTTGTGGGAGGTTGCTCCATACTTTCAGAGTGATGTAAGAGAACGCTCGTCCTCCTGACGTGGTTCTGGGTATCAGTGGGATAGAGATATGTGCAAGTAGGAGGTTTGTGGAGCAGAGTTGGTTGGTCGAAAGAGATGACTGTTAAGGTAGGAGTAGCCTGAGTTGTGTAGTGCCTTGAATGTGTGTTTGTGTGAGGAGTTTGAATTGAGTGTGTTTGCATACTGGGAGACAGTGTAATTACCTGAAGTGTGTTGTGATGTGAATTCTGTGTGGGGTGTTGAGGATGAGGCTGGCTGTGGAGCTCTGGATATTTTGTAGTCTTTGAGTGAGTTGCTTGGTGATCCCCCAAAGAGGGTGTTCCCATAGTCCAACTGGCTGGTGAGTAAGGTGTGAATGACAGCAACCCAAAAGAAATGATGTTTAAAAAGTGATAGAGCTCATATTTTACTAATGCATTAGTGGCATAGAATTTAGCATATGGCACTTTAAAAGTTTAAATTTTAAAGCCCAATTGAGCAATTAACATTAAATGAGAAACATGCATGTTTGAAATATGGCTGACATTGTAACCTCCATTCGTTTTAGACATCGCGTTTTGCCATGAAAATATGTTGTGCATTTGTATTCAAGTGAACTACTCACATGAATTAATATCAAATGCATTATTTTTAGTGAAATAGTAGAGATGACCAGTATGAGTATTAAATGATCATGAATTAATCATGCTTACATTGATTTAAATGATTTTATTAAAGCAAGTTACGTGTGTGCAGAAAAATAAATGCACGTTTAAACTCTTACTAATGTATGTAATGATTGCAATTAAGTTATTTGATTTGCATATTTGATTTAAGATGTAAGGTGAGCAATAAGATTTATGTATATTGCTTAAATTTATATGTATTTAGGCTTTCTCAGCTATACTAGTCCTGAAGATTAATTTTTGCAGCAGTAGAGGAAAAGTACTGATTCATTCTGTTTTCTTTGACATGAATTAGTTTTTAGGATGCTGATGTGTTGGTGAATATCCTATTGTATTAAAGACAGAGAGCATGCCTTTATTAATAACAAATGTAACTATTTGTTCTAGTTGTTGAACAAGACAGGAATAATTATAGAGACTCATATGATAACTTGTAGAGTCATCCAGTGTACCATGAAAAAGAATTGTAAAGCTGCAATCAATGAATATGTGTTATATTTTGGCAGAACTGTATGAATTCATTAAGATGCCTTCCATCCCCCCTGAGAAAATCTGGAATAGTTGCAAATTTGATGGCTCAATGATCTCTCATTGGATGTTGATCAATTTGCACTAGATGGGCCCACACAGTCAACCAATCAGTGATTCATGGACATTTCTAGTTAGGGAGAGACTTTTGAAACCTCTGAGCAGTCTTGCTTAGGATCCCTTGCTGTAATGCTATTTTTTCATCTCCTACATTCCTTTGACCTTTAGGTATATTCTGAAGGATGCAAGTCATTCTTTCTACTAGCCCTATTTACTTATGCAGTTCAGTACTAGTATGCCCATCTGAACTGCTGACCTGATCTATGTAGAGCCCGTGTCTGCACTACTCTGATGCTGCTGTCAACTGATATTGAGTCACTATTAACGCTCTGACTTGAAGAATCTTTCCTGCTTGCTGTCCCATGAGGAGAGGTATAATCTAAAATGTGGTTTCTTGTTTCCTTTTCAGCTTAGATGATTACTCCAATGTATTTTTATAGTGAGTTACCCTAATTAGATGATTTTTCTAAATTATTTTTGTCTCTTTCGTTGTGTCCGCATGTATTAGCCTGTCCCCGTACATGCAAGTCCAAATTTGTATTAGGGATAAGAACGTCCCAGCCCCGATAACTGATCGCTAGTATTTGAATTTTTATGATTTTCTGAGGTCACTATCATCTGCTGCAAAATCTAATTCTGATGCGCATATTATAGTTTTGTTAATTTGCATTATTCTCTTGAAATGTTTAATAGCATTGATGTTCAGTACGCTTAATCACTTTAGATGTTTTTGTCAGCCTATGGTTTTCATGTAGGTTTATAACTTAGTTTTGCACACCATTTACATTACATTGACATTGTGATTGTAATACAGCTTTGAAACATTTATTCAGTTTGGAGTTTGATTTTGTGGTTAAATTAGTCATGGTGTTTTGAATTGCTTATTTTTCTCATGTTATTGATCTGTGTTGAATGAATCCGATTATCACACTCCTCACTGAGCCCAAAGATCTGATCGATCTCTAGTGAAGGTGGGTTAAGTTGTGGCGTCTCACAAGAACGTGCGAGGTTTCTGAACCTGAGGTGGGAAGAAGACCTCGACGAGTGCTCCAGTACAAGCACCATTTTCCTTCAATCTGCTAGACCATAGAAGAAATGCAAAATCCTTTTGAGGTTTCTTAGCTTTTCTTCAAGTTTGTAGAGTGTACATTGGGTTAATAGCTTTTGCTGCTCACACCACATCTTTAAGGAACTTCTCTCAGTCCAGATTGAGGTGTGCTCCCTAGAATTGGCATCTACAATGCGTTCTTCAATTCCCACAACTCACAATCTGGTCACTTTTTTTGGTGACCATTGATTGTCCTGCTTATACTGTATGATCTGACCATGTGACAAAAACCCATTTCAAATCCCAGGATATCCTTGCAAGGGCATCCTTATATTAAAGACATTTAAGGTAATGGACAAATACCTGGGGCAAGTTGCCTATTTCCCATGTTTAGGTCCAAAGAGCCTTGGGCAACAAACTGGCTTCCCCTGCATGCCGCAAGCTCTTAAGAAACTACTAACAGGTAAGACAGCCATGACTCTTATCACTATTGTCTTTTAGTAAGCACACCACTTCAAAATGAAATACAAATTGTAACTCTGATTACTATAGATGGGATGCTGTTATCTTCCATGATAGCAGATTTTTCTTTCATGATAACCATAGACTGAAATAATTCTCAGTCATCTCCTTTCCCTCCTATAAATCTTTTTTCCACATTCCTCCCTCCTCACTTACAACCATCCGTTGTTCATTCAAAATGTTCCAGTCATTCTATTTCCATTCTTCAAACTTCCCTTCCGATTTTCGCCCAAACATTCAATTGTTCTCCACCAGGGGCATAACACAGAACCATGCAGTGCAGGGGGGCCCAGCCTTTCAGGGGTGCCCAATGCCAGATAATATTTGTTAAATGTGGGAGAGTCAGGGGCCCTCTTCTTATTCAGCAGGGGGGCTCCACATTTTATGCTACTCCACCGTTCTCCACAACTTCATTCTTATACCCCACTCCTTTCATACCTCCTGCCTTCATCAAACCCCGTTCAAAGCTCCTCACACCTCCCCCATCAGGATATGACAAGCACCATCCTTATTCTCCATTTAGCAGTTCTTTTTGACTTAAAGGTAATTTTGAATAACTGCCCCAAGAAGAGACCTTTGTCACACAACATAGCCTGTGATGAAACCTTCTATAACTCCTCACTATATTCTGCAACAATTCACTATAAACAACCTTAAGCTAACTACCCTTGTAGTGTGGTGAATTCAATTTAGTTTTATTGAGTTTCAGGAGGTTAGTTTAGCCTTTTGGCTTGCGCCCCTGTCACCTAGTGACTTAAAAATCTACTTAGCTCACTCTGTTTTGGCCCAGTTATTTTATTATTTCTTTTAAGATGGATGCCATTGTTTATAGTTATACAAATGTTTTAATTTGCATTATCTGTGCCTCTCTGTGAAGGTGTCACTATCAGCGTCATAATCAAGTCATGTATGTAGGTATTCGCATCATGTCCCTTTCACACTTACATGAGACAGAAACATAATTTACACTTTTTTGGGGGATTGTTTACATAAATGCTGCCACAAGTCTGCCTCCTTACCATTTGTTTGTGAACACACCTGCGTCAGAGGTCCTACATGGTCTGTATTAACACATCTCACAGAGACAAGGTTATCAGAGGGATTCCTTCCAGATGCCATGTATGCTGCACGTCAACTCACTGCAAAACTTAGCCTTTGCATCATCACAGAGTCTGACCTAGAGGCCTCATTCCAAAGTAACCGAGGCTGGGGGGCATTTGTCATGGACATGGTACTGGCAAATTAGGTTTATCATACCTAGCTCTAATTAGATTAGAGATTAGGTTCTCTTTTCTAGGGATTTCACATCTCATGATTGGTGGGGGTCTCTGTATTCATGCCTCTCATCTTCACAATTATGCTTCTTTTATTGTTTGTTATCCTTATCATTACAGCTCATGCATTTTATTGTAGAGTGCAGTAGATTTTAATAAACCTATTGAAAATGTTCCTGCATCTCCTTCATTGCCTGTATGTGACTGAGACTTATTACTAATGTGAGAAAAGGATAACTTCTGTTCCACCCTGGCTCACCTGAGATGTTGCAATCTACAGTCCATGCATAAGGCTGCCAGAAATCACCTCTTACTGTTTGGGTTTTTGATGAGGTACTGTTTCTGAGTCAGGAGGGTTGGGCCGACAGTTGTGACTTTTGTAGAAGTGACTCAGTTGTCTACAAACAAAAGTGCTGTCATCCCTAAACCAGCAGTCTCGCCCAAGATTGAGAGTCCAACTACAACAAAAGTCTGAAACATACTCTTTGACAGGCTAGGTCATGCTATAAATAAAACTATATACAACAATTTAGAAGCATTGTAAAGCATAATGGGCCCTCTCCATTGTGTGTAAGGTTTTGAAATTCTGCCCTGTATGTTGGTAGTACATGTCTGAGGTAAAATGTGGAGTGGATATTTAAGCAATTCAATCTGAAAGAAGATGTCACAGTTAGAAAGAATTGTGGATGATAATCGGCATACTATAATTAATTATGAAGGGGGTGGTATGCCATCTAATCCCGGAGAACAGCCGTATTCCAATTGTCATACTATTAACATCTCAACAGTCAATACAGGGCTTAATCTCCCCAGTATTTGTTGCCCTAAAAATGGAAGAATTCTAGCAAAAGACATGGAAAGATGTGTGAAGTTATTCCATAAACTTTGTCCATTATGTATTGTGGGAAAGGGTAAATTTGGCATTTGCATAATTAACACGTTAGGAGTAAAGTGTGTTTTACTTTGCTAAATAACGTGTATATTCATTATATAATTTGTAGTAGGTGACTGCATTTAGTCATTTTGAACAGCACCGGAGTTAACACGCCATGTAGCTTAAAGATAGCCTCATTTCTATTGCCGTTTTGAATGTAAACTTTTACACGTTTAAGGCTGAGAGGCCTACACATTTTCTTCTCATTCATTTTGCATGCTATGTGTTTTTCCATTGCAGATGCTATTTTCCCGGACGCCTGTTGGAAGCCAGTGACAAGTTTATTGTTTTTTGTATTAGATGACTCATAGAACGGAAGAGAAAATGCCAGGATGGGAGAGGATGGGAGAGCGACTCGTGGGAAAAGGTGACTGTACTCTACAGTCTGTCCAGTGTAACAATTCAAGGACATAGCCATGCATGGACCATTGTTTTGTCCTGGGAAAGAGTGGAGTTTACCTGCTCTGAGTCCAAAGTAATATGACTAGTTCTGGAGAGTGAGAACAAGCTGTATGTTGCAATCTAATGCCTTGCTAGTGTGTGTTCCTTAGACTAGAGAGGAGATGCGTGGAAATGTTGCCGACTTGGAACTGAGAAGACTCTTCTACCCTCAGGTGATCTCTGCAGCCTGAGTACGAGGGCTTTATCCCTAAACAATTGTAATTTCTCAGAGACCTTTATTTGGTTTTCTAAAGCTGACACCTCACCTTATTATTTTATCTAAATGCTCTTTCGTGACCTATACCTGCTTAGTATAGATTAAGAGGTCTCCTTTAAGGAACACATTGCACATTTTACATTCTTTTTTCTAATTTTCCTGATCTTAAAATGTCAGCTCCTGAACCATTTGAACGTATATTAACAACGCTTAAAACAAAATACTTATCGTATTAATAACCTTGATTTAAATAATTTTGTAATAAATTCTTTAAACTCATTCAAATTTCCTTGTTGCTTGCTGTGGAGTCGCCTTGGTCTCCACTGTTTATGGAAATGTATGTAAGTGATTCTCCTAGGTCTCCCTCCTCATCAACGAGATAAGGTCCATACGACCAGTGGCATTGTTTGTATAATGACTACACCTAATATTTGAGGTTCAGGAATGCCCACTCTATCAAGTGGTAGCAGAGTGACAGTTTTGTCACTGGAAAGAAGACTTTAGAAAGGTCAAGTAAATCTAGACCTGATTGGACTCACCATAGCCCAAATTGCCCATGTCCTTAAAGTCCATGGCCCGACTTAAAAGACAAACAGTCATTGGTGGGGGGGGGACTTTGTGGGTTCCAAGCAAGTTTGCAGTGGTGGAGTAGTGAGTATTAACAGGGTTGTGCATCACAATTGTTTATGTTGAGCTTACCGTGTTGTGTCAAAGTTGTGCGTTATGGGTAGTGGTGATGTGTATGGTATAGTTGTGTAAATGTTAACATGCACTTGATGTTGAGCAGTTGAAGTTATCAGGCTCATCACAGTTCAGTACCTCAGGATACATAAGAGTATATTGTGGTTTAACTAGTCTGCTAGGTTTTGTGGTGTCAGTTCGTGAGGTACCATCAACTGCACATTGCCCTAGGGACCTGTAACTGATTGTATTAAGTATGTTAATGGTGATTAGTGCTAGTAGACCCTATTGGACAAAGGGGAAGCTGCATTAGCTAGGATGATTTCCCCTGGTCGAGATTTCAACTGTATGTGTGCGGAAGTTGGAAAGTGTTATTTTTGGCTGTTTCTTGTGTGGGTAATTACTCGGAGTTATTTATTGGAGCAGACAAAAGCTTATTGTGATTGTTTTAGTGTTTGCAGAAGTTGACATACAGAAAATTGTAAAGGAGGGTAAACAGCTGCAAAGAGTGAGGATTGCATCAGAGTGGCGCGCTGGGATAGGTCAGTTAATGTGCAGTGCCAAGCTGGGATTGGTTGTTGTGTCATCATGTATCGCACTATGGTAGGTTCATGAAGAAAAGAACCACATTGGGATTGGATGCAAGTGCCAATCAGTACTGAATTGTGATTGGGACTACAACACTGCATATTTGGATTGAGATGTTTTTCATTTTTCTTTGTTAAATTAAATTCTTGTAATCATGAAATGTTTCAGAGCTCTTAGATATTTGATGAAGGGTGATTTGAGAGTTCCTATCTGGGAGGAAGACGCTCTGCCAGGGTATTATACAGCGACAAGTGTAGGGCTATACACTTTTTGTGGCTTCATCAATGGCATAAAATCACTCAAAAAGAAGGATGTTTTAGATTTCCACAACAGGGTACTTTAATTTGAGAATTATTGAGAACTTGAAGGGAATATTGTATGATATAAAACCTCCTCCTTGAACAGCACAATATGAGGTTTTGAATGATTGGGAACATGCTGCACATGCAAAGAAGAAAGAAAAATACCATACTAGAGCTAAGAGAGATGTGCACAATTCTGCAGGGGGAGGAGATGCACAGTTGAGGGAACTAGGATGTATCCTGCATTAACAACTGATAAGTCTAGAAAGAAAACACCCAGAGACAAGATGCTGGGAGAGGTGCCAAGGAGAAGTCTAGCACTGATAGTGAATCTAGTGATGATCTCTTAGATTCTTTTACGTCCTCAATACCACCACCTTATGGCACCCAGTCCATTGAATCAAGTCGGTGCTAAAGCTAGTATTAGTACCATTTAACAGTGCCCCAGCCCCTGAGGACCCAAATGCAACTCAGATTAGAGTTCACCTTAGTTCTTCCTGTTACAGTTGCACATACTGAAACAGCTACTATAGTTGCAAGAATAGTTACTACCCCTGATGTGCCTGTTCCTGCACCAATGTCCACTCCATTCTAGCTCACACTTTAGCTGTTCCTGTTGTATACGCCCCAATGACTTCTGCGTCAATTCCTGCAGTTCCAGCAGCTGTAGATGGAGGGGCCACAACAGACCCGACGTCGCTGAATTCGCAGATTATTGTTTGGAGCTCACCACAAAATGTATGCAGGGAGATTTGTCTTCACAATACCAGTTGCTTAAAGTGTAATGGAACTTATTTATAATGAACTTTAGCTTCATGATTTGAGGAGTACCCTGAGAGTGGAGAGACAGATAGAATTGAATTACCTTCCACCATCCAGGGTAAAATTAGACCCTTAGATGTACCAAAAGTGAAGATAAAGTTGGAAGAAATTATCAGCGGATGTTTAAATCTTTCACATTTAAATCAGTACCAAGAACACAAGCTGATATACTCAGTAAATAGATAAATAGGGGTACAACCATGGCACATGAAAGGTTATCAGACTTTGTAGAAAAATGTGACGTGTATTTTTCTAGAAATCTTTCTTTGCAGAAGAGTTTTAGAGCTCAACTAGCTGATGATGCACTTGTCGCTATGTGATCTTCAGGGATGAGGTTACATATTGATGAATTGGTTAAACACATTCGGAAATTGAGTAATTTTGACAGGTTGGAGAGCAAGTGTACAAAGAAAAAAGAAATTAAAAGTCAGTAAAAAAGCAGCGTTGGGGTGTATGGGAAACTGCCTACAATACTTCCAAATTGAGATAAGGCTTAGGCATTCCCTATGAGAGAAGTACCAGGTGGAGGGAATGTTCATGTGCTATGAAGTTAAGGTGATCTTGCGTCATTTACGAACTATTTCCACAAACTAAGGGAAAATACTTCCCAATGGTACACCCAGATTGATATTTTTGTTATGATATCAAAGGTTTTATGGACAGATTTGAAAACCTTTTTCAACATTGTGGTACCGGATGACTTTTGGGCTGAGTGTAAGATAGCTATACAATTGCCTTGTATGGAACCCCATACGGATTTAAGAACTCATGTACCATCTCTTAGAGTGATGGCAAAATATGATGGAGTGAATACATTTCTCAAGGGAAAGGGATACTGATTGGCTTAAAATCAGCAGAACAACCCATGATGCTAAATAATCAGTGCATGCTTATTATGAATAGTTGTGTTGCACGTGTTTAAACAATAAAGAGGTCAGGGGAACCCTGAAAAAGAAGATATGGGGAGTTTTGTGTCACAGTTCATTCTTGGATTATGCCTGGAGATTAACATGCATATTCAGCAGAATGTGATTTCTTGGCATAAGATATTGAAGAATGCCAAGTACTGGAGTGATGATCAGGAAATGAAACACAGGAGACTTAAGGTAAAGTTTGTGATGGCACAGACGAAGTTAGCACAGCAAGGATTTCAGAATCAGATAACTATGGGAAATATTGGCGGAATGCCGGGTGTAGGTTTGCAAAGAGGAGGTCAAATGGCACAAGGTGGAAATGGTGTTTCGAATGGTAGGGGATGTGGTGTTGTGGTTGATACGTATTCAGGTGCAGAGTTTGCATAAAAAAGTGATCAATCCCTTGTCCTTATTATAATAAGTTAGGTTATTGGAAATGGGAATGTAGTCAAAACCCCAATTATGTAGCCAGTAATGGTCAAATGAAAAAAGTAAATCCTACCCAAATGCAGACCATCCCGGTGCAGAGAAAACAAATCCGTATCAGTTACATGCTCTAATGATGCAAGCCCTGCAAGCTCCGATGCCGCTGCAGAACGTGGGTAACCCCAGATTCAATGCAAATCAAGCCCCAAGAGCAAATCCAAATCCTTTCCAGAATCAAAACCCATTTCAACAGTACACCAAGTCTGAAAATGAGAGTTTTGATTCAGATAAATCACAATTATAGTGTGTGGGGGGGAAATTGCTTGCTTGGTGTGGTCTTACAGGTAGACTAGAGTCATCCATTTGTAGAAGGTGAGGTGAATGGCCATCAAGTGTAGTTCTGAATAATGCTATTAAAGCTGCAGAGGTCCTAGTCTTACCCTTTTCTGGAACAGAAATCTAAGGTGCAGGTGTTACAAATAAACTAATAACTAACCCTGTATCAAAGAAAGTTCCTGGTAAAATAGTCTAATTTGAAGAAGAACACCAATTCATTGTATGCAATTCGAGTCCTGTAAACCTGGTTGGGAGGAATCTTTTGTGCACATTAAATTGCACTATTTACTGTACACCAGGTGGTGTTAAGTTCCAAACACATGATGAGGATGTTGAATTCAAGATGGCCATACAAGGTACACTGGTAGGGCTGTTTTCTGTGAGGATAACAGAGGACTTACCTCTTACATTAAGAGATACTGTGGAACACGGAAGTATGGGATTTTTCAAGGAAAGATATCAGAGTCATTAGAGATGTGGAAACTGTCAAAATAATGATTAAACCCAGTGCTGAGTATTCAAGAATGCCACCATATAATCTCACACCCTGGACAGGGACTGGAAATACCCCAGTGATTATGTTCATGAACAAGGGATTTTGAGAGAGATAATAGGAAGTACATGCAATTCACTGATTATGAGCTTGCAGAAGCCAAGCGGAAAGTATCAAACTGTACAGGATCAAAAAAGGATTAATAAAATTGTGGTTCCGTGTTGGCTCATCATACCAAATCCAGCTATAATATCTCAGATACCCTGTGGTGCTGAGTGGTTCACAGTGGTTGATTTGTGGAAGGTGTTTTTCTCTATCATCTTGAATAAGAAAAGTCAATTCTTCCCATTTTAGTTCCAGAATAAAGTTCTGACATGGTGCCGAGTTCCACAGGGGTGTACAGAGATTGCTTCGATTTACAGTCCTATTTTCAATCAGATCTTGAAGAAACATTTTGAGCCTTTACAGATGCCCTGTAACACTGTTCTTGCTAAGTATATTAACGACCTGTAAGTGGTGTCAAGTACACAAAAAAGCCTGTTAATAGGATGCATTTACTTGTTAAATCATTTAGTGAAGAATGGACATAAGGTGTCCCCAAGCAAACTGCAATATTGCCAAAAAGAGATCCTGTACCTAGGACATCACATCGAGAAAGGAGCAAAGAAGGTATCACAAGTGAAAATTGCTGCTATTCTGAAAATGAATCCACCTAACATGCAGAGGGAAGTCGGAATGTTTCTGGGAACAGTGGGCTACTGTAGACAGTGGATACTCAGCTTTTCTCTAATAGCCAAGCCATTACTGAGGATGACACAGAAAATGTGCCTGATCTGCTCTCATCGAACAATGATTGCTTAAAAGCATTTGTAGAGCTGAAAGTCTCTGTCATGGCCCAGGACTTGAAATGCTTGATTGCATTAAAATATTCACACTGTTTTGCAGTGAGAAGGACAACTGCACTCTCTGTGCTTACTCAATTGGACAGAGACTCTAAAGGACCTGTGGCTTAATTAATTCCTTAATCCTGCTACCTTTTATCTCTGCTTGAGAATGAAGTTGATGGTGAGGAGGTTGAGCATAACTGTCTCGACAGTACAGATTGATGCACCAAAACATATTAAGGATGAACCCCTTGATCAACCCAATTATGTAATATTTGTTGATGGCTCATGAAGAAGAGACAACATGGGGGGATTTGAGAGCAGTTTATGATGTCCGTATAATTCATGAAGTAGTGGAAGCCTCCTGGCTCCGTAATGTCACTCCTGTCCAAGTAGCAGAACTGGTAACTCTTACCAGAGCTTGTTATCTTTCAGAACAATTGAGGGTGGCATAATTTACTGACAGTCAATATGGCTTTAGTGGGGTCCATGATTTTGGACAGTTGTGGTCACCAAAGGGATTCATGACTTCATACAGGTCACCCATCTGATACAGGAAATATGTGATGCGCCTGTTGGAGGTTTTCCAGTTGCCACAGGAAATTGCTGTATATAGTTAAATGTGTAGCCCACAAGAGTGGGAATGATCATGTAACATCTGGTAATAGATACATCGATAAAGTTGCTTCGTATCGTGCCACTGTTGCATGTGCATTTAACAGGGAGTGCACACATGAATCTGATGAGAACACAATTTTGCTATGCTGTTGTCTGTGGCTGATACTTGAGAGGAAAATAATAGATTACAGGAGGAAGTTTTCAGAAGCTGAGCGATAAGGGTAGGTCAGAGCAGGATGCATAATGAACAATATTCAGATCAAGGTCCTAAGCTGAGAGAAGACCTGTGTTGCCTGATACTTTCCTGTCCCCAATGACTATACATTTTCATGGTCCTGCACACATAGGGAGAGGTTAGATTGTTCAAAAAGAATTGGTTCAATGCCTGATTTATAGGCCTGTCTGAGTGTAATGATATCTGTATTTAAGCACTGCTCCACCTTGACCATTGACTCCATTTTGTGCTTAGCTTAGGTTCAGACACCGTCTCATTGATGGCCACTAGCACACCATCACATTGGTGGCCACTAGTTCCATTTTGATTGCAGACTCCATTTTGTGCTTAGCTTAGCTTCAGCCACCGTCACGTTCAAGGTGCAGGTGTTCTTCCACGCACAAGTTATGTAATGTGTTTTTTGTTCATGGTTTCACTCTTCGTGCTCTTTCTCACCAACTTGAAGGAGTGCGAGTCAGATAAGGATGTACCAGGAAGATGTTTATGGTACGGTAGGGAACAGCTCGGTCTTGGGAGCTCACCTTGGGATACGGCTGAATCTCTAACGTGCTCTTCCAACATGGACTGATAGGGCCAGCGTTTGAACAAGAAACTCACTGAAGGGGAGAGGGATTTAGAAAATTCTCCCTTTAGCTTGTTTAAAGTATACAAGAGGAGGAAACTAGATGACTGTGGATTTTGAACTCTGGTAGGAGGGGGACGCCTTTCCTGCCATCAGTCCCTTGAGGGTAGCTTTCTCTTCCCTGTCAACTGGGTTCATGGCCTGTTGCTGGCAAAGAGATGAAGAAAGCAAGCCCGATGGTGATGAATTATTTTTAATTATTATTTGTAGCTATGCATTGTAAATGAATTTATATAATCACTGTATATGTAGCTATAAAATCCATGATTAAAGTAGTGTATTTTCATTGTTTGGTTCTATGATCATTATTATTCTACTGCTGTGATCATTTTTGGAAGTGCATTCATGTTGCTGCATTTGACCTACATGATTCCTTTATTCGAACATTAACAGTGCTTTAATAAATGTATTACTCAGACTAAGAGCTCTTCATTGTTGGAATTCCTTTTATTCGTGTTTCCTCTCTGTTTAAAGTAAATGCAATACACTTTTATTTCACTTTCTTCAAATGTGCACTCGTGTTGTACATAATTGACCTTCTTATTCAAACCTTGCAAGGTGCCTTGGTAAATGTATTTCCGGACTGAGAGGGTTGCATACCAGAAATTCCTTTCAGTATTTGTGTATTTCTTCTTAGTCTGCAGTAAAGCAAAACACTTTGGCGTAGTCGGACAGAGTAAGGAGGGAACAAGGTTAAAAGTGTACACTTTAAAAGTGAAATATGTTTGGCAAGAAGTCAAAAACAGCACCGCAATCCATTTCTAAAAATGACTGTGAAATTCCAGGAGGGATGGAAGAAAATTAGTTTTCTTGTTCATCAGGACCTTCTGAATTTTGGGACAAGTGCCTATGGGATGCAGAGCCACAAAATATTCCTATAAGCTTAAATAAAGTACCTTTTGAACGGAAGGGCGACCCTCTGCCTACAGGAAAATGCATGAGAAATGCAAGCAGTTAGAACAAGAAACTCAGCAATTCGAAAAACAGCTTGTTGACACAAAAAATACCGTAATTATGCTGTCTTGTCTGAATACGTTATCACAAGATAAGACTGACACCTACCAAACCATAGCTGAGAGGGCGGCTGTTAAGGACGCACAGAACAAATTCCATAAACGCAGAGGAAAAATAAATCGGAAAAGTTAGCCTTTGAAAAAGCTGGTTTAGACTAGAATCCAGATTATGGGTTGCAGACATATGGGAAACTACTGATTTTTCAAATTCCAGTGATTAAGAAGTTAAAAAAGGTGGGGCCAGTGTGAGCCAAGTGAGCAGAACAAGAACGTGGTTTTGTGCACAACCAATATTTAGACAGAAACTACAGAGCAGCCTATAGAATCCAGCAGGGATTCAACTGCATGCTTTGGAAGATTAGACCCAGCAAGGAATCAATGATATTATAGATAGATTTAGGCAGCGAGCTGGAGAAACATTACTCACTTGAATGGTGAATTTGTTCAACACCGGAGCTTCTGGGGTAATGTTAGATATGGGAAATGCTTCTAAGATTTGCACTCTTAGCACCGACCCCATAATACAGGAACAATTTAGAGGTTATCAGGGACAACACCAGATCCCCTTACTGCAATTAGTGGTTGAGGAATGTAGTCATAAGTAGCCTACAGAGTCAGATTTGTCAGCAAATGACAAACCCTAGTGCACCTTAAGAGATGCCATGCAGAGAATTAAAGAGGAGGCAATGAAACCGGCCATTTTAATGAGCACTGCTCACAGTCTTTTAGATGGACCGCTCACTGTGACAGTATTATAAGCAAGTGATAATGACTCTCCTAATTAATCAGACAGGTCAGTCTTTGGAAGATGTGCTAGAGGTGGTGCGTGAGTTAGATGAATTTGGTGCCTGGGAAAAACCAAGAGAGCTTTGAGGTCTTAGGGTCGCACAGATAACAACAGAGTATCTAAGAGGGATATGTTTATGGTATTACTGAAGGATAGTGTCAACAAAGAGCAGATTGATGGGATAGATACTAAAAGCTTGTGGGAGATATACCGTAAAAAAAGCTTGGATCAGAAGGAAGGTAGCAGAAAAGTAAATAAGCAAGATAATAAACGTGCAACTCAAAACCAGCCACAGGTGCAGGAGGATGGAAAGGAGAGGGAGAAAAATGTTTCTTCATGAGGGAAAGAGGAGGTTGAGTTGGACCGCGAATGGCTACATTTTGAGAACAGGAATGGAGGGGAGGCTACTCGCAGATATGAAAGCATATACCCAGATCTGACTTGGACAAAAGTTACCAGGTTTAAATCAGATTAGAAAACCGGCCAAGCTCCGGTACAAAGTTGGGCTCAAAAAGATAACAGACCCCAGGTTTATTTGAAAATACAGTGGAAACACAAAAATGTTCAGACATTTAGAGCACTAGTTGATAATGGAGCGGAGGCATCTTTAATTTATGGAAATCCTAAAATACTTTTAGGTTAGCAGTACACCATTATAGAGCTGTGGGGAAAGCATACCCCCACCGTGCAAAGTACAGTTCAAATAAAAATAAGATCACCAAAAAGCAAATATACTGTTTTGAGTGTGCCCTTCTGGGAATTGATATTTTAAAAGGAATAACTTTGTATTTGGATGATGGTTATTATCAATTTGGATCAAAGGATCAAAGAAATACATTTCAGTGGCAGCTATGAGTGTGGGTCATTTAAAGATACCCCCAGTGAAGGTGCCCCCATCAACCAAGGTAATCCACTTGAAGCAGTACCGCATTCCAGGAGGACAAAAGGAAATAAGTGAAACTATAAAATAAATGATTGAGGCTGGTGTAATAGCTCCAACCACCACTGAATGGTAGTCGACCTGATGGGCGCTATAGAAGGACGGTCGATTACTGGGAGCTGAATAAACATACACCCCCTTTGACAGCCACGGTCCCAGATACCATCACTTTGATTTAAAGAATACAGAAGCATGCATGGACCTGGTCTTGCAACCATTGATATTGCCAATGCTTTCTTTTCTATACCATTGGCCCCTGAGTGCCAAGATCAATTTGCTTTCTCACATTCTGGCAGACAAGTCAAGCTGTTGTCTTTACCTATGGGGTATATACATAGCCCCACCATTTGTCACTAGCTGGTGGCAGAGCACCTGTGTGACGTATCCGTCATTCCAGGAGTGCAATTGACTCATTACATTGATGATGTGATGATTCAGGGAGAGACAGGTGCAGACTCAGTTGGAGCGGGTTGTGGGACACTTGCAGTGTAAAGGGTGGATCATTAATATAGGCAAAACACAGGGACTATCTCAAAATGTGAAGTTTCTAGGGATTTAGTGGAATTATAGACATAGAGAAGTGTTACCCCAGGCAAAGCAAAAGATTCTAGAGTTTGCCACTCCCCGCACTAAGCAGAAGACACAGCGATTCATTGGATTGTGTGGTTTTTGGAGACAGCATGTCCCTCACCTGAGTCAAATCTTGGCCCCTGTGCACAAAGTGACCAGAAAGAAATATGAGTTTGAATACGGTGAACAGCAGCAGTGTGCTTTTGATTTAAAAAAGGAGGTGATTCAACAGCCTTTAGACTTGTGGCCAGTACAGAAGACACTGAGTTACATGTAATCGTTCAGAGGCAATATGCAAATTGGAGCATGTGGTAAAAGCAGGGAAGAAAAGGGTACCCCTGGAGTTATGGACTGAAAAGTTACCTGAGGCTGGGGTGAAATCCACTCCCTTTGAGAAACAGTTGCTGGCGTGTTATTGAGCTCTAGTGGATACTGAGTAAATTTCCCTAGGTCATACTGTGATTCTAAGACCTGAGATTCTAATAATGCAGAGGGTGAATGAGTTACTCTAAAACACAACGAATAGGACATGCACAAGAAGCTAGTATCATACATTGGAAATGGTACATTCAGGACAGCACACCAAAAATGTGGATATCTGCAAGAAAAAGCCACTTACAAGTGGGCAGAGATTAGAGGGATGCATATTCCCCTAGATTTGATCAAAATTGTGATTTTACAATGTCCTATTTGTCAGCACACACAACAGAGATCTGTCCCGAAAACTGTCAAAGGTCAGTTGGGGAGAGGAAAGTTACCAGGGCAGATATGGCAAATTGATTACATTGGGCCACTACCGATTAGTCACAGGTGTCAATATGCTTGCAAAGTACTGGACACCTATTCTGGTTACCTGATTGCAGTCCCATGTAAACGTGCTACTCAGTACAATACCATCAATACTCTGGACCTGTTAATGTTCTATTATGGAGCAGCACTCCTGGTCCAGAGTGACAATGGGTCAAAATTAGTACAAGATTACAGTGTTCAACACAACATTGAGTGGATTTATCACATTCCATATTATCCACAAGCCTCAGGGCTGATTGAGGGAATGAACAGCTTGCAGAAAGCCCAATTACGAAAATTATTAGACTGAAGCTTGAAAAACTGGAGAGAACATTTAAATGAAGTCCTCCAGATTCTGAATAACAGACCACTAACAAATGCTGAGACTCCCTGGATGAGAATGTTAAACCCCACATTGCAGATACAACCCCATGTGGCCAGCAACACCATCATGTACAGGGAAATAAAAGCTGGAGCCTTAGCTCCGTACAGAGCCACACCAGAATCTGCAGGTCTTGATTTACATGCTTTAAAAGCATACACATTGAAACCTAGAGATATGGTACAGTGAAGCAGGTGTTGGACTACAGATTCCCCTGGAGCATTTCTGATTGATTACTCCAGGATCTGGGTTAGCACTCAAAGGTATTCAGGTCTTGGGGGGAGTGATCGATGCAGACTTCCAAGGAGAAATCAAAACTATTCTTTTGAATAGAGGAGACATTGACTTGATAATACAATCGGGATATAGAATTGCCCAAATGGTGATTATCACAATATATGGAGGAATAGTGAAAAAGTAGCCTGCCCCAGCCCTTCTTTCATTACGTGGGGAGGGAGGCTTCTGACAAAAATCATGGTGCTAAAGTGTGGGTACAATCCCCAAACCATCCTCCTAAACCAGCAAAAATCATAGCTAAGGGCCCCGATAATGTTCTCCTGATTATGAAACCAGGAAAGGAAAAATGGGTGCACATTCCAGGAGACAAACCTTATTTGCGAATATGATCATACTTGTTTCTTTTACATATCATACTACAAGTTGCCTCTGTTCATAGTGTGCTGTGTGGTCTCCTTTCAGGCATGTGCATGTGGGGTCAGGATAAACCCAAAACCCCTAACTTCAACCTGATTGATCCACCATGTCAAGCGACATCATTGCTACACTTGAAGGAAAACATGTGGGCCCACCTAGCACGCTCATGCTCAACAGAACAGACTTGTGCATGAGAACTATGCAGAGTACCATGGATGTTCTATCAACCTTTTGATTGCAATACCTACATGTCCTGTTGTGTATTTTTAATGCCACCAACCAGGATGGGGATGTTGAAGAACATGACGTGCAATCTCATTCCAGCCCCTACGAGTACTATACGCACTGTCAAGAAGCAACAAATGAGAAGTGGGATAATCTCACTCAGATAATTGTATACAATATCACCACAGGCAATGTCTGTTACCAGATGTCTTGCAATCCTCGTAACGTTATAAAATGTGCTCAACTACACCTAGAAGGCACAACAGGGTCTTCTCCAAAGATCCCCTGGGAACATCAAACTCTGTGTTCATATCGAATGGATCAACTTTGCAAAAACGTAACCAACCACATGGCTTCTCATCACCTGGTGACTGCTGCCAGTCACATCAAACATGTTAAACTACCAGTAGATTGGCTCTTCTAGTGTGGAAATGTCACCTTCACCTACATTCCCACTAATATCACCAGTGGACCGTGTAGTTTTACAAGGTCATGATTAGAACTCATGATGTTTCCATTTAACTCTGTATATACTTGTTATTCTAGGGACGCAGTTCAATTAAGTGAGGACTGATTTGGACATTCAATTTTAATCTCAATCAGAATATCTAAGTTTGAGTCTTTTGTATTGTAGGTGTACCCGGCTTAACCGTTTATAATACTCAAATGATCAATACGTTGGCATGCTTAAAGGTTAAAAATATTAATCACACTTCTATTGCTTTATTTGAATTCTTACTAGATGCACATGGTGTTAATAAGTCTTACGAGTACCCCTGAGAGAAGAACAGGATTGTTGCAGCATGAAATACTCAGGGGACATGACATGAGATTGCCTGCTGTGTAGGCTAATGTGCTTGTAAATATAATAGATGACATGATTCACAACTACTGCAAAGGACTTACTGATATGGCAAGTTCTGTTTCTCACCAGATCACCAGATTCTTAAACTTAATCAAATTTGACATTAGGCTTATCCAGTCACTGATGAACTGTTTGAACTGAACTGATCTTAAACAAAATTTACAATTATTGCTTTAAAGCGAAAAATAATAAAAATAACAATAAAAATAATAAAGAATTAGGATGAATCGCTAAGGGAAAATCTCCAGTAGAAGATCAGCATTGTTATTCTAGAAGAAGACGGAGTTAAATGAAAAATAACTGATTTATAAAAATGTAACAACAAATATCCTCCTGTGGTATCAACAATTACATCACCTATATTCTTTTTGCATGCAAAAACATTAACTATAAAAAAAACACATATTTAATTTAATCCAATGCTATCCCTGTCCTAAATGATATTTTTTTGTTTTTAATGAAAACAACATATACCACAAAAACTGTTCTTTCATGCACTGATGAGATGACTCTTACTACGCCTACTGGCTGGATGGCCCATTGTCAGACTAGGTCACATAGTAAAATAAATGAATATTGCAAATGTAACAAACATGGAGAAAATATACTGAACTGTGCAACATTTTTCCTTTACACAAGATGAAAAATGAAATACAAAATATATAAATAGGCCCCTACTGAAACTCCAGGACACCTATTACAATCACGTTTAAGAATCAAATAAAAGTACAAAGAAATACTAGTGCGTGTCCTATCAAACAAACAACACTTTTATACAATAATTTTTTAACTTATTTGTGATATCACAAAACAAAGTCCTTATTCCAATGGTATGTATGCAGCAAACAAAGAGAGTGATTCTTCCGCCTTAAATTCCAAGTGAAAAGTGATCCGGAGATGGACAAAGCACTAGGATGTGCCTGCTGGACAGGAACAGGAAGCAGGAGTCACTGGGGAACTATCTTTCTGTTCAG
Source organism: Pleurodeles waltl (assembly GCF_031143425.1). NCBI lineage: Eukaryota > Metazoa > Chordata > Amphibia > Caudata > Salamandridae > Pleurodeles > Pleurodeles waltl. Next base: position 528,378,844 of record NC_090442.1, read on the forward strand.
AAACAAAAAGTAAAACAAGCATTTGCAGTGCAATGGTTCTCGCGTTTGCTCGAGTTAGAGCTATAAGTGTTGAATATTCCTAACTGGAATTTTTTGCCATAAAAATTGAAAATGGAAAGTAAACAGTTGACATAAGCAAGTCAATTCAAAGCACAATGGCTGCCATGAACATGAGCACAAAAGGAAAAGGACATTTGCTAGCAGTCAAACGTATCTGCAAACGTGCAATTATCCGCCTAACAGTGTTCATGGCCAAGGCGGAAACAAAACTGCACCAAGGAGGGACAAATGTAAAGCCTTCACCAATGATAAAAAAGGATTTTTGAAAGGACACCCATGAACGAGTGATAGTGTGGGGAGTGAGGTGGGCGTGGTTAAAAGCCCACAAATAGATTACAACAGCCCAGAGAACTTATGTGCTCGACCCAATAAAAAAAGGTTCTTGCACTAAAAAACAACTCGAGTGGTCCGTTGGCATAGAATATCAATTCAAAAAGGTCTTTTTGAGTATATTTAGCGGCTTCTCCAGTGGAGAACCTACTCGAGGTGCAGTCGCGGTCACTCACCCCTGCTCCCCCTCATGAAAAAGCCCGCCGGCTGTGCTAAGGGGCACAAAATCATGTGTGTGCTTGCAAGTGGCCAAAAAGTATAGCAGTGCTCACCAGCTCACCCCAAAATATGTCTTTCACGGGCCAACGGGAAAAAATACTCCACTACATGCCGAATGGTGGAAGTTATCGGTAACTCCGCATTACACGTGTAGTGTGTAGTTCCTGAATTCCACCAGCTTTGTGACCTGAGTGAATTTTTCCGCCCACTCTAAGTTTTTGATTTCCCTGACACTTCAGAACAGGAGGCAAGCCAGCAAACCCTTGGAATCACTTTGGTTCTGGGGATGTAGAGATGCAGGTCCAGTCCTTCTCACTCCCAGGTAAGGAGAGAAGACAGCAGGGCAGGCACAGCACCACAGGAGTTCAGCAAAGTCCAGCAGAGTTCAAGGAGAGTGGCAGCCCCTCTAGCAGCAGAGTAGTACTTCTTTCTAGCAGACTGTCCACAGGTCCAAAAGTGTACTCATTTCTTAGGGCCAGAAGTCCACTTATTATACCTTGTGGTGCCTTTGAAGTGGGGAGGCTTCAAATAGAGGCCTTTGAAGTACACTAGGTCCCTAACAATTGCATAAAAGTCCTTACTGTGTATGTATGGTTCTCTGTTAATGTAGCAATCATTGTCTGAAATGCTTGAATTCGGGCTGAGCTGGCAAATGCTAGTCTTTATTGTGTATTGAGAATCGCTCCTAGATAGGGTGGTATCTGAAGAGGGTGAAGATGTGATTTGAGGTAATTGATGGTGAACCATAGAGAGTGTGGGAGATGAATTGAGTTGAGTGTGATGTTGACACTGTGTGAATGAATTGGCTTTGATGAGCCAATCAGCCAGGTAAGGGAAGACATGAACTTGTTGTCTTCTGAGATGTGCTGCGACTACCGTGAGACATTTTGTGAATACTCTGGGACCAGTTGTGACTCTGAATGGTAATACCTTGAATTGGTCATGTTTTCCTGCAACAACGAACCTTAGGTATTTGCAGTGTGCCGGATGAATGAGAATGTGAAAATAAGCATCCTTTAGATCTCACACTGTCATGAAATCATCTTGTTGAAGAAGGGGAATAACATCCTGAAGAGTGACCATATGGAAGTGTTCTGAGAGGAAGTAGTCGTTTAAGGGTCTCAGATCTAATATAATATAATAATATAATAAGAGACCCGTCTTTTTGGGGTATTAGGAAATACAGGGAGTAAACTCCCGTACCCTGGTGTGGTAATGATACCGGTTCTATGGCCCCTATGAGAAGAAGGGAGTGTACTCCGTCTTTTAGAAGAGCGAGATGTTCTTGCGAGTACCAGGTGGTATATTTGGTGGAGTGGAAGTAAGCTCCAAACAGTAACCTTTTTGGATAATTGAAAGTACCCATTGATCTGTGGTAGCTTGAGATCACTGCGGGTACAAATGCTGTATCCTTCCCCCTACAGGGGTGGTGTGAATTGGTAGGTTTGGTAAGAAGTCATTGTTTGGTGATGGATTAGGAGTCTCCAGATGTAGATGGCTTTCCTCTTCCTTTGTTATTGTTCCCTCTGTAGGAATCTCTACCATAACCTCTGGTGTATTGAGAGGTAGGCTTTGTTTGCGTGGAAGACTATTCATTAAATGATAACCAAAACCTCTTGAAAATCCTGTGTGATTAAAAGTACCCCTACCTGTACTGGCTTGGAGTACCCCCATAGCTTCGGCAGTTTGATTATCTATATTTAGCTTTTCAAGTGTGACATCCACTTGTGAGCCAAATAAATGCTATTTATTAAGGTCATGTTCAAGAATGCCTGCCGGACCTCTGGTTTAAAGCCTGAGCATCTGAGCCAGGCATGTCGCCTAGTGATGATACTAATGTTAATACTGTGCGCTGCTGTATCAGTAGCATCAAGCTCACATCTAATTGAATTATTTGAAATTGTGTGTCCCTCAGCTACAATTTCTATTCCCTTTTTATGGTGTTCCTCAGGAAGTTATTGCAGTTATGGCATCCCAGTTCTGTCGTATCGGGATAGTAAAGCCTGGGCATTAGCAATCTGCTAGTGTTTGGCTGCTTGAGCTGCCACTCTCTTTTCTGCCACATCTATTTGTTTGCTTTCTTTATCAGCAGGAAGTATGTCTCCTGTTGACTTGCTCTTGAGAGCAGTAGAGGCAATGATAGAGTCTGGAGGGATCTGTGCTTTTATAAATAAAGAGTCAGTGGGTGCAGCCTAATTACTTTTAACCTCCCTGGGAATGGTAACCCTTGATTTAACTGTCTCTTTAAAGATTTTGTCTGTGTGCCTGAGAAAGCCTGGGAGCATTGAAAGAAATGGACTCACCTTCTGTGTTTTACCAAGGGTGTTGAATAAAAAACCCTCTTCTATTGGATCCATGTACATGTGGACATTATGAAATGCTGATGCCCTAGCTATAACCTGTTGATATGAGGTGGAATCCTCAGGTGGTGAAGGTCTAGCTGGGTGGAGATCCGGATCATTAGGTGTAATAGGATCCAGATCATCTGTATGCCATCGGTCTGTATTATCTAATGTGTTTCCCAAATCATGAGCCCCACCAGGTGACAAATTAGGTGGTATGAACCCTAAAGGATGAGGAGACGTCAGTGGAGGAGAATTCTGTGGAGAGGTAGGTGGAGAGGGTTGAGGAGAAGGCTGAGAGAGAAAATTTGTCTTTTGTGGAGGCTCCGACCATGGCTGGAAGTGGTAGACCATGACCTCTTCTGATGTAGTTTTGACCAAGGATGAAGGGGTCTTTTTACTGACGGTTTGCGGCAACTGCAATGGTTGACTCTCGATGTCAGATTTTACATCGGTGTCAGAGACTTCAATGGAGAAGGCCTGTTATTGCTCCAGCTCGTCCTATGCATGCTTGTCTCCAAAGATGTCCAGTATGTCATCTGGAGTGCGAGACACCATTTCCATCTGACGAGCTCTTTGATCGCTGAGTGTCTTTTTCAATCGAAAGGAATTGCTCGCTTTGCAGGTATGCTCATTGAGATTGGGAAAGAGACACAAATTACACCCTTGATGGTGGTCAGTGTTTGGAAATTTGGAGTGGCATTGAGGGCAAAACTGAAATGGAGTTCATTCCATTAGGGCTGCATAGTTAGATGTCTTGTGGAGGAGGTAGCACCAAAGAGGGTCTGAGATGGCTGCGTCTGCCCCGAAGGGCTGAAAATCGATTCCTGGTGTAAGCTGGAACCAAAGACTGAGTATGGAAGAATACGCGATCAAAGCAATACCAACGGTGATAGAAAGACAGAGAGAATACTGTTTTAGACTGTACTGATCCGAGAACTTGGAGCGAGAGGAACACACGTCTGAACCAGACGGCAGAGAGAAACAATCTAACGAAGGACCTGATGGCCATGTTCAGTGTTACCGAGAGGAGGAGTCACTCGATCCTGTAACTAATAAAGCTTCTTCAAATAAAAACAAGTTGTACCACTCCAAACCCAACACTAGATGGGGAGCTTATGCACAACATGTGTATCCACAGCCACACATGCCATCGAACATTCAATTTCAACAAACTTAATCAGGGGAACTTGTAGAGACAAACCAGATAGTCAGCAGGGGTTATCTTAGTGTCCAGGGGCCAGCAGTGGGGTCTCATCTTTACACAAGATGTTTAAAAAATTGGGGGGCAGTAGCTCTCGCTCAGTAATGCAGGTAGGGTTCATTCAGATATCTGACAGGTTATGATTGATAGAAGGAACTGTCTTCCTAATTAACATTGGAGAGTATTTGCATTGGGTATGTCAGCCAAGTTCTGAGGTCGGTAAACAAGATCTGGACGATCTTGCAGGTGATTTTGTTGGCATGGTGTGGATTTTTTTGTCAGTGTAGGAAGTCCACAGCCAGTTGTGAGTTGGCAAAGAAGTAATCTTTACCTTTTTAGGAACTGTACAGGCAGGCTTGGTAAACCATCACGTAAGGGATTACGGTTTGCTGTAGCTTCCGCTTGATAGGTATGATTTTTCTCCTTGCTTCATGGACTGCCATATTGAAATCTGGATAGAGGGCTACTTCATTTCCGTTCAAATGAAGGAAGTGTTTTTCTCTTGCAAGGCGTAGTGCAGTGATGCAGTCCCTATAACTGAGGAGACTGGCTATAATTGGTCTAGCAGGGGCTGGCTGGTGGTCGGGCTGATAGAGCACGGTGTGCTCATTCAACTCTGAGGATTTTGGAGAAAGAATCTATGCCACACAGTGTGGTGAACAGCCTCTCAATGTAGGCTTCCATTTTGCTTGTGTTCATTGATTTTGGCACCCCTAAAGTGTGTGATTTATTGTGGTGAGACCTTGCCTCAACGTCTTCATTTTTGCTGCTACAAGTTTCAGGACTTTTTCCATTTTGAGCAATTTGTTGCCCCAAGCCAATATGGTATCATCCACTGTGGAAAGGTGCTGTTCCGCTTCCTGTATTCATCTATCATGTGCTTGTGTGCAATTGAGTCCATTCTTTTACACATAGTGTCCATTTTGGGTTTGATAGATGTCTTACTTTGTTGCATAGCTACCAGTAGTTTTTATCATTTCCACTGAATCCGTGTGCTCTTCCAGAGTAAAGTTCCCAGTAGCTATATGCTCAGGTCTATTGTCAGGACCTCGTGCTGTCCATCGCGGGACAAATTGCAGTTTGGCCTGTCTGCTGTCAGTTTTACCCATATTGTTTGTAGGGATTTGGAGTTTGAGTGGACCAGAATTCAAGTGAAGCAGTCTGTGGAGTTTTTTTTATATTTAGCACATAGCCGGTGGAGCTCTGGTGTCTTCCAGTGACACCATCCTAATACAAAGCAGTTTTTGGTCCAAGTGTGTTTCACAGAAGCGGAAAGGGCCTGCGCCAACCCAGCATGGGGCTTGATTCTTTTCTAGAGAGGGACGTTAGTCTATTTACTTAACAGCACAATGAGTATGTTCACACTGTGGGTGGTGTTTGAGATGGTGAGCATACATGGTACTGTAGGCTATCACTTCATGTGTCAGGGACTGTGAGGGGCATTGATGACACTCACACATGGGTCCTGAGCAGCCTGGTCCTGCCCTACACCCTCACTATGCCTCCACGGGAGGGCACGAGAAGACTCAGATTTCTTTAGCATTATCCAGCCTTATCCAGCTCTGCAGTATGAGTCCTCTCAGTCACATACACACCCACTCTAACACACTTTTAAGATTGGGGAGATGTATGTAAGCCATTAGGTTTGTGTGAATGGACCCTTGGTTCCGAAATAAACCTGCACAGTGGGGATTATATGTCACAGAAGCCGGCTCTGGGACCCCGCACCTCTTTCAATATTTCATATAGGTGCAGAGGGCCTAGATCAGTTTGAAGTCTATGCAGGTACTGAATTATATGGGGGACTAGTGCCCGATTGCTCGAGGTCAAAAGAACTGGTTATGTCCACATTCAGCAGTTATCAAGAGCCTTTGAAGTCCCAATAATGAGTGTGCGCTTATTGCAATCTAACATTATCAATGCCCCGTCTTACAACTCGTATTTATCTTTGTGGTCTGTCAAATTGGAGCGACGGGAAGACTGGTCCAATCTACTCACTCACCACCTATGATTGCACTCACAGATCTCCCTGGGGGCCCAGCAGGCGCCAGGCTGAAAGTGGCAGTCATGTGGGCCCACCCGGCTGCTCATACAGGCACATCTTCACTAGATGAACTGGCGGCCACAGGCGGCTTCAGCAATATCCTCACGCCACTCCACTCGGTGATTATTCGCAGGTACAGGGGCTCACAGCCCTTTCCTTTCAGCACCTCATCAGGGGCCAAGCTCCTGCAGTAGCCCCCAGGGAACAGCCGCACAGGGTCACACAGATGATCCGCCAGTCCACCCCAAGCACTCAGACTGCCACCATGTTAGTTCTGTTGGACAGACCATGTGATGTTGGTTCTCTTTGCACGATATCTGGAAGAGGGGCAAACAGTGCTACAGGTGCAAGATGTTCATAGTAAGTCATTTTCTGCCCACAACAACTCAAAAACAAGTTAGGGGAAGCTTGATGATAGTGGATAGTGCCCCTGGACTGCCAGAGACTCACAGATGTGCAGACAACTTGCTTGCCGGCTCTCTGGTGCCCCATAACCAGTGATTTTAAATTGTGATTCCAGACACACCAAACTCGGGGGTCCCATCTCTTCCCAACTGGAAATTACAATTATAAAATTGAATAAGGCAAACCCAATGCTAACCTATGTGAGACAGCCCTTGCAGTTGTGAAAAACAAATGTAAGAGTTTTTCACTACATGGACATGTAAAAGTTAAAATTACATGTCCAACATTTCTAATACACTGCACCCTGCCCTTTGGCTTGTCCAGGATATACCTTAGAGGTGTATTAAAAAGGAAGGTTAACACCTGGTAAGAGGGTTAACTTGACAAGTCAACATGGAAGTTTAAAACTGCATGTGCAGGCTCTGCAAAGGCAGGCCTGCGTCATGTTTAAAGGGCTACTTAAGTGGGTGGCTCAACCAGAGCTGTAGGCCCACTAGTAGCAGTTAAATTACAGGCTTTGGGCAAATTTAGTGCACTTGAGTAGGGACTTATAAGTAAACTAAACATGCCAGTTGTGGAATAAGCTAATGTTACAATGTTTTAAGCATAGAGCACATGCAGGTTAGTACTGGTTAGCAGTGATAACGTAGGCAGAGTCCTAAAACCAACATAAACTAATTCAGCAAAAATGGGAAAAGGAAGGCAAAAAGTTTGGGGATGACCCTGCAGAAAGGGCCAGGAGCAGTGGCATTTTGTTTTATGCCACTGTATAGTGCTTCATGCTGCTTTGTGTTATTTTGGACCACGCTATCGCCCATGGTTTTTGCTGTAAAGCCTCATCTACTAATAATGGTAGACACAGCTTTGGTCTAAAAAATATGGCTTCTTGAGGCAGGCCCAAAGATATATAACTGTACACAGTAGAGCACAAATACAAAGTGAAAAAAGGATTAAAGTAATTTAAGGTACAGCATTATGTGCCGCAATATTAGCTATTGTGCAAAGCAGTGTGCGAAGTACAGAGTGCACCAGTGATTGAGAAGAGAGCAGCCACACCAAATCTTTGTAGATATTGTGCTGTCCTGCTCTCTTGCATTCACATAATGCAGCTCACCAACTGCTGAAAAAAGTAAAAAGTGACTGTGTCCCTATATTTTTGTCAGACAGTATTAAGGTTACAATATCCTCGTACAAGACCCACGTGGTACAACAACCACAATACAGATTTAATGCCTTTTCAGTTTACCAACACATTTCAGCCTTTTCAGTTTACCAACACATTTCACCTAAATTCACAGTATGAATGTCTTCGAATATGTATTCAAGCATAATTCTGTTTTATGGATTTTATCTCCATAGTTTTGGCAGGTGTAGGTTTGGAAGGATCCATCGGATTCGTTCTCTCTCCTTGTTGTGCAACTGTCTTCTCTTGAGTTTCTCATTCCCACACTGTCCTCACTGCAGAATAGGTTAGGGAATACTAAGTATCTTAAGATTTTTCTGCAAGTAAAGCATCTATGAGATGTGCTCAAGGTGTTGCAAAGGTAGCCTGAAGTACTAACTTGTTTGCGGAGTAAGATTATGTAATCTTTGTTGATGTTCTATGAAGTAAAAAAGGAAACAGCCTTTCAAGTAAGAAGTAAGTTATTTATTACATGTTAGACTCTTAGGTTACAGTCACTCATGGTAGGGTCCCATTACATTTCCATTTCTTTCCAGCTGCTTTCTACCTCGTAGCCTTCACCCAGCACAGACAGACACCAACATTCCATGCATCATCATATCTTCACAGCATCCAAATTCAATATTCTACAGCAAGCTCACCCAGCCCATGAAAAACAAAACACATCATGCCACTACATTATCCTCTTTCCTTACACACAGGCAATGCAACAATGACCCACAGACAACAAAACAAGTTTACACACTTTCTCCATCTTCCTCAAGCAATGTTCACAAGGACAATACACATCAGCACACCCTCTTGAACAAACACAACACAACTAGCTTGTCAAACTAACATGAGAAAGCACCCGATTATAAAAAACACCTAAAACATCAACCAGCTTCATACCTCCTAGAAACTGCACAAAATTCAGCTGGGATATCTCCAGCACATATGATGGTAGCCACAGCATGCACAAACAGAAACTTCTGAAAACACAGCATGTAAAAATCAGCTAGACTCCAGTGCACACAAACACATTCACAAAGAAGGCAATTATATACATCTGTCAAATCCTCCCATTTGTACAAAATGACGAGTGGTCCAATGCCCATATAGGTGAAGCAAACACCAGAAAACAAGGAAAATCTAAACCTCACATTGATGCGCTCTGCCTCCAGTAATACACGTCTCATTTGTACACAGTAACGACTGGTCCAAGAGCACTCTCCAGAGAAACCTGTGGCTTCAGGCCACAATACACAGGGTACTACACTTCTCTATTTTTCTTCTCACAACAGGTTCTACTCTTTCCCATGCCATGCAGTATTAACCCATGCAATCTCTCTCCATAGGGCACTACCTTTCACTAATTTGGCACACAATTCAGCTGGGATATCTCCAGCACATATGATGATAGCCACAGCATGCACAAACAGAAACTTCTGAAAACACAGCATGTAAAAATCAGCTAGACTCCAGTGCACACAAATACATTCACAAAGAAGGCAATTATATACATCTGTCAAATCCTCCCATTTGTACAAAATGACTAGTGGTCCAGTGCACATATAGGTGAAGCAAACACTAGAAAACAAGGAAAATCTACACATCACATTGATGCGCTCTGCCTCCAGTAATAAACGTCTCATTTGTACACAGTAACGAATGGTCCGAGAGCACTCTCCAGAGAAACCTGTGGCTTCAGGCCACAATACACAGGGTACTACACCTCTCTATTTTTCTTCTCACAACAGGTTCTACTCTTTCCCATGCCATGCAGTATTAACCCATGCAATCTCACTCCATAGGGCACTACCTTTCACTAATTTGGCACAGCAAAGGGTACTCATACATGCTTTCTAAGGTGACAATGTACTACTCTTAGCCAAGTGCGCATAGCACGAAGTACTCACCCATGATACATCATGTGACAAGGTATTTCTCTTCCCCAGTTTTGCAAAACTGCCACCTGAGGCCCTGCTTATCCCTTAACAGAATACCATACCCCAAGTGCCCGATATGCACATGCTGGTAATATAATACCACTTCAGACAAAGTATTCCCTTTCCATGTATTTGCAAACAAGAATAGACACAATTACTATATAAATTGTCAATACACAGATAGGAACAAAATGGCGTTTTCCCAATCTGGCACCCAGACTCCTCTTGCAATTCACGAAAATTCACGATCTATACCACTCCACCGCAAGTTCAGCTCCATATACTGTAAATGGCTATAAAAATGCAAATATAGGCGTGAGCCTAAACAAAAACGTAACACTAAAATCGTACTCCCTAGCATAAACATCTGTTCTCACGTATTAACTTTGGAACATTCTTGAATCTTAGCTCAGTCATTTCCAACACATACTTCTAAGACGGAAGTTACTTTCAGCTAACTGAACTTCAGGAGAAGTTGCAGATCACAGTCAGATCAAACTTTGATGGTTTGACAGAGTCTTGAACTGAAACGGAACGATGTGGAATTCAGTCATACTGCTAAAGTTTGTATCGCTGAGCATATGTGTGCCGTGCTACAGGGCGATCACAGAAGAAGGCACTGCTTCAGTTGTGGCATTCATCTTCCTTCACTGAGAAGTTCGGCAAATCAGATTCCGTATCAGCAACATCAATTCAAACTACTGTGTACCACACAGAGCACCATCCCTCCTTACATCATGCACTGAACTAAACAACATCTTGAATTCACTCAAGATTTCCCACTAAGGAGATGATGTTCTACTGTGATGCAAGATTAGGGGGCTGATTCCTAGTTTGGCGGGCGGCGGTCGCCGCCCACCAAGCGGGAACCGCCAGAAGACCGTACCGCGGTCAAAAGACCGCGGCGGTCATTCTGGCTTTCCCGCTGGGCAGGCGGGCGACCGCCAAAAGGCCGCCCGCCCGCCCAGCGGGAAAGCCACAGCAACGATGAAGCCGGCTCCGAATGGAGCCGGCGGAGTTGCTTTTGTGCGACGGGTGCAGTTGCACCCGTCGCGATTTCCAGTGTCTGCTATGCAGACACTGGAAATCAATGTGGGGCCCTGTTAGGGGCCCCCTGCAGTGCCCATGCCATTGGCATGGGCACTGCAGGGCCCCCAGGGGCCCCACGACACCTGTTCCCGCCAGCCTGGTTCCAACCAGGCTGGCGGGAAGGGGGTCAGAATCCCCATGGCGGCGCTGCCTGCAGCGCCGCCATGGAGGATTCTGCAGCACAGGGGAAAACCGTCGGGAAACCGCCGGTTTTCCCTTTTCTGACCGCAGCTTTACCGCCGCGGTCAGAATGGGCCTGGATGCACCACCAGCGTGTTGGCGGTGCATCCGCGGTCCCCTACCCTGGCGGTCTCGGACAGCCAGGGTAGGAATGACCCCCTAAATCCCTTCACTGGGATTCATTCACGCCCTTCCTCAACATCAGCAGCTCTTTTCACTTCAGGAAATCGTTCTGCACGCAAAACAGGACAATTCTTTCACCTGCTGAAGAGCTGTAGGCCGGAGCAGGATGATTTGACCAAATTCTAGCTATTTCCCTTCTATATGGTATAGGACAAATGAATAAAAAATAGCTGCATTCCAACTACATGAGCTGATCAACAAGGCCAGTTTTCAAAATCTAAACTACACTACAGCATAGTGGATGACACTCTTTGACAGCACTCTCCTAATCAAGGAGAGAAAGAACACCCTTCTCCAAACCCGGCTCAATCTCTCTGCATCAATCAAGCACTGAGCCACACCCTGAAAAAAATGCAGGGGCTTCGGTGATCTAGTTCAGCAAGAGCTCACCTTCTATTTAACCAATTACCACCAAGGTGATCAAATAGTTATCTCAACACCTCAGAAACTTCCATCTCTTTTGAAGTTCCCAACAACTCCATGCTCTCCCTCATCATATTTAACCTTAACCAAAAACATCAATACTCCATCAAAATGCTGAGGTCAATCATCTCTATGTTATAATCTCCTCAACCACAGTCGAATAGTGACTCAAAATCTACTTTGAAGAAACCCAGACTTGCATGACAAGTACTTACCCAAACTCAGCTCTAAGAAAAATTAATTCCCCTTTGTCTTCAACAACTTCAAATATTCAAAAACTCAAGTCTTTGACCTTAGCCTAGATGGTTGCGCTCACCAAACAAAAGATAATGTGAAATCATTGGATTGACCCTTAATAGCCCTCACACAGACTTCATGTTTAAAGAATGCATTACCAGGTGACCCAATGTGGCAGAGTGAAGCCCTTACTCCGAGCAACCAATTTCAAGACAACAACCCATGCCTTCGTCCTGTTCCACCTGAATAAAGCAACACTCTGCTCAAGACCTTCTAATCACCACTTTGGTTTTCCTGAAACACATCCTACATACTGTGGCATGTCTTATTAAGGGCCTGAAACAGCTCACATAAGCCGAACGCTGATTGGACCACTCTGGCTGTCCATCCCACCCGCATCATCTGCAAAGCCAGCAGCATCCCCTTCAAGGGCATCTAAAATTCAAAATACCTGGCCAACAAACTACGTCAAAAGGGCAGTCCTGTATCGGTTTCCATGACATTTGTAGATTGGAGAACCTGAGGCACAAAAAGGAAACAAATACACAGAATGCAAGCTATCTCCAGTAATGCATCCAGCATCTGGAACAACATCCCCATTGTTGACCAGGTCCTTTCTGCAGGGCCACCCCAGATTTGTTTGCCTTCTTTGTTGAACCTGCTTTTGTTGACTTTTGGGACTCAGTGCACATGATTATTGGCAAGTGCTTGTGCCTTTAATTGAAAACATAGTAACATTGGCCTACACCGATTGGTGCACTTAATTCAGTTATACATACCTAGTAAATGTTATCACATGTACACAGGGCTTGTAAATTAAATGCTATTAGTGGGCTGTAGCACTCATAGTGCCACCCAGTAAAGTAGCACTATAAAACATATCTCATAACTGCCACTGAAGCTTTTAGTGCTATTTTAAATCACCATTTCGATGTAGAAAAATAAACCTTTTGACAGGGTGCATGGTATTTACATAGTAAGACATGCATATTTAAGACACATAAGTCCTAACAGTAAAAAATCCTAAAGTTATTATTCACTGCTGTACGGCTATCATTCCCATTGACTAACACTGAGTTACCTTATTACACTCAGAAGCGATAACTTCAGTTTGGAACCAGATAGAAAATTCTGTTTGGACTCAAATGAATTGTAATTTAAAATCCTCTATAATGGTAAAGAAGGATTTTAAGTTACTATTCTGAAAATGACAGTTATAGAAAGTTGGCATTTTTTGCCTAAAGCAAATATGCCTTTCTGCGAGTGTCACATAATTGGGAATGGCTGCCCTGTTTTGTGTTGTGTAATCCTTCCACTGCAAAAACAACAGATGATGGACGGAATGCAGAGCAAATCAAACATTCACCCCCAGTCACAGATCTGGGTTTAATCCATCAGTTTTTTTGCTTGCAATGCCATTCCATTTTGGACCCAGCCATATGCAAATCAGCCTTGACCCTGTTCCCCATTGGAATAGTCCCTCCCAAACTAGCAGGCCAGCTCCTATCTGAACCAGAAACAAGCATCCTGGGACCGTTTTCACGGTATCACCCTTCATCAGCCAGTCTAGCTTGAATCTGGTGGCACAGCAAGCATGGGACCCACGTCTGGGCATACCCTTCCCACTTGTGGCGACAAATGCAAAAACAACAGATGATGGACGGAATGCAGAGCAAATCAAATATTCACCCCCAGTCAAAGATCTGGGTTTAATCCATCAGTTGTTTTGCTTGCCATGCCATTCCATTTTGGACCCAGCCATATGCAAATCAGTCTTGACCCTGTTCCCCATTGGAACAGTCCCTCCCAAACTAACAGGCCAGCTCCTACTTGAACCAGAAATAAGCATCCTGGGACCTGTTTCACAGTATCACCCTTCATCAGCCAGTCTAGCTTGAATCTGGTGGCATAGCAAGCATGAGACCCAAGTCTGGGTATACCCTTCCCACTTGTGGCGATAAATGCAAAAACAACAGATGATGAGGGAATGAAGAGCAAATCAAATATTCACCCCAGTCAAAGATCTGGGTTTAATCCATCAGTTGTTTTTGCTTGCCATGCCATTACAGTTTAGACCCAGCCATATGCAAACCAGTCTTGACCCTGTTCCCCATTGAAACAGTCTAGCCCGAACTGCCAGGCCAGGTCCTACCTGAACCAGAAACAAGCATCCTGCGACCGGTTTCCCACACCAGTCACAGTTTTCCCATCGAAAAATTTACAGCAAATTGTACAGTGATTTTATCAATGATGTCATAGACAATGTCATGACTGATGTAATATGTGGGGTTATTAACAGTGCATGGCGAGGATGAGTTAAAGCTACCTTAGGGCATGAGTTATAGTTACTTAAGATAATTGTAACTATAGCTGCTGAACTTCTATTGATTTTCTGTGTGTAAAATTTGAACTTAAATATATTATACCTGCAACCTTTTTTCAGTGAATGTATACAGTTTTTATTTGCTATTTCTGACCCATAACGTTCCTGTGCCCTGTAACCTTTGTTCTTTTTCAGTTAACATATATATATATATATAGTTATAGTAGGACTTAGTTTCCATAGAAAAAGCGTTTTTTTGACTTGCCTATATCTTTGCCACTGCTTGATGAATCTTCAAAAAAATTTTTTAAAACATTTGACAATCACGGAAGCTGTTGTCTGGAAATATTCTGGGTGATCCGTCAAGCAGGAGCCAACAAAAAGAGGTGTCAAAAAAGGTGCATTTCCAATGTTAATTCCGTTAGGGATTTTGAACAGGTGTACAGCCCATACCACTGGACAGAATTACAACAAATTCGACAGAAAGACAGCTCTTGGTCCAGAAACCTTTTGTTATTTTGTGTAAATCCATTCACTAGTATTTGAGAAATTAAAGAAAATTTGGATATATAGTGATGCAAAGGTTCTGCGAACCCTACCCATTCTTGTGCTGAGATCTGATTAGCTGGCAACACTTCAACAAGGAAGTGTTGGCAGCCATGTTGGGACTCGGCTACAGCGGAGTCCCAGAAAAAAAGTGAAAAATAAAAAAAGCGACCAGGACAGAGTCACCCTGACCCTGTAGCTCTGGTGCGGAGTCCTAGAGGGACCCCCCAAAGTTTAAAAAGCATTTTCTTTAAAAAAAAAAGAAAGACATTTAGGGGGTCATTATAACATTGGCGGTATAAGGCGCTTACCGCCGTGCAGAAGACCGCCAATACACCGCCGCGGCCGTGGTAGACCGCCACAGCTATTATGACACACATCACAGAATCCGCCGAAATTCAGACACCCACACAATACCGCCACACCAAAGGTCAGCGATAAACTGGGGGAAACACATCCTCCACCTCCACGCCAACAGAAACACGCCCATGCTATTACGACCCACGAAACCACGCGGCAGTCTTTCAACCGCAGTATTCCATTGGCGGTACACACCGCCGCGCTCAAAATACACACACATTTACAAAACACCGCCACATTGGACATTTCGAAATACACACACCTGATACACATACAAACAACACTCCCACACACCCAACACAATATAAAACACCCACCCACATCAAACACAAACCCCTTCAACCAGAAATTCTGAGAGAAGGCCAGAGAGACAGCACAGCTATTGACAACCCCAACACACAGAGGCACACAACACCATCACCCACACTACATCCACGCACAAAACACCACATACCACTACACTCATCACCACATACACCACCCCACACATCACACACACCACCCCATGTCACGCCAAAGACACCCCCGCTTGTCCGAGGAGGAGCTCAGGGTCATGGTGGAGGAAATTGTACGGGTAGAGCCACAGCTATTTGGCTCACAGGTACAGCACACATCAATAGCCAGGAAGATGGAGCTATGGCGCAGACAGCACCCAAGAAATAGGGAGGACATCAGGAAGAGGTGGAACGACCGACGGGAGAAGGTGCGTTCCACGGTCTCCAGGCACAACATCGCAGTGCAGCGGACTGGTGGCGGACCCCCACCTCCTCCCCCACAACTAACAACATAGGAAGAGCAAGTCCTGACCATCTTGCATCCTGAGGGCCTCGGAGGAGTCGGTGGAGGATGGGAGACTGGTAAGTCAAATCTTAACTATCACATCCCCCACCCTACCTGCATGCTATCACACCCCCCACCCTCACACCCTCCCCTATCACCCCAAATCCTCACTAATCTACCCATGACACCAACCACCCATCCCAACAGCAAGCCCTGCTTGACAAAACTAAGCATGGGCACCCCTCACTAAAGCATGCCCACTGCACATACCCAGTACACCCCCCCAACCATCATCACACAAGCCCCCACACAGGAATGCCTGCACTGGGGTACACAAGGGGTACACAAACACCCACCCATTGCACACCATTACACACACACATGCAATAATCATGTTCTTATACCCCTGCAGGAACCCGAAGGACCGTCACCACACCAGAGGGTCCAGACAACACCACTCCACCCCCAGAAGAGGCCCACAGTGACGACAGCAGCTCTGCCCCACTGGATCCTGATGACCAGCCCAGACCATCGTGGGCCTCAGGACAGTCGGTTCCCCTTGCCCAGCCACAGCCCAACACCGAGCTGCCACCCTCTGGTAACACCAGCACAGCACCCACCCAGCGGGCCCAAACCTCCCTACCCAGGACAGGTCAATCAGCGGTGTGTCCACCACTACAGGGCACCCAGGCTAACCCACCACCCCAACAACAACAGGGACCTGGGGGCTGTGGTAGTGGGCACACGGTCCAGGGGACGGAGGCACAGGAACACAGGGGAACTGGCAGGGCTGCTGTGCGACAGAGGGAGGACAGGCCAAGGGAACCAACTCTCCATGAGGCCCTCTCCTCCATCATGGGAACATACCACCACTCCCAGGAGACAATGGCCACGGTCCTCGACAAGTTGCAGGAGACCCTGCGTCTGCAGGACGAACTTTATTTGGGGTTCAAGGAGGAGCTCATGACCATCAGCTCCGCCCTGGGCACCATCGTAGGGGTGCTGACGGACATTCAAAAGACCCTGAGGGACACCGTGGCACTCCAAGGGGCCCCTGACACTAGCCAGGACGACGAACTGGCCACCACCTCCGCCGGCGATAGTGGACAGGACGCCCCGCCACAGGACCAACACACCAGCACCCCACCCCCTGCAGACGGACAACCACCACGCAAGCGGGCCCTGAGATCCAGGAACAGGACAGAGCAAGATGGCAAGACCACTGCCAGGAAATGAGACCACCTTGATTGTACCCCCACTGTCCCACTTTGTCACCCTGTCCAGATTGGAACTGCCCCAGCTCCACTTCCAATGCCCAGATGGGCAGTGCACCTGTGAGACTAATAGACTGGACTCTGCCATGGACATTCCTCCACCATCACCCATCCCCATTTTACAACCTTCCTTGATTTTGTTTGCACCTAAATAAACACCCTTGAAAGTCCAAAAAAATCAGGAGTCAGTCTATCATTTGGAACTTTGTATTATCAATTACAGTGTCATAATGGGTTACCCATTGTAAGGCTAACATACCAATGTCACACATCACAAGCCCTTCAAGGATGCAAGCAGTTGACACGTAAGTTACCACACCTGTGAAACTGAAATGGAAGGGTACAACTCAATTAACAAATAGTGAGTGAAATGTAGGTACAGGATAGAGGTAGACGTGTGAAAGTTAATGTAATGTTAAACCAGAAAATGTTCTCACCTGTGTGTCACTGGAAATATTGCTGTATGACTGACTCCCTGTTGTCATTTTCTTCATCCTCAGCTTCATCCTCATCACTGTCCACTCACTTCACAGGCTCCACAGCTGCCACAACACTGTCATCTGGATCATCCTCCTGCAGAAAAGGCACCTGGCGTCGCAATGCTAAATTATGGAGCATGGAGCAGGCGATGATGATGTCGCACACCTTCTTCGGTGAGTAGAATAGGGATCCACCTGTCATATGGAGGCACCTGAACCTGGCCTTAAGAAGGCCGAAGGTGCGTTCGATAACCCTCCTAGTCCGTCCATGAGCATCATTGTACCGTTCCTCTGCCCTGGGATTCCTCACTGGGGTCAATAGCCAGGTAATGTCACGGTTTCGGGCGGGTCTGATCAGGACTTTGGTTGGGACACCCCTTGAGGTCACCGAATATCCTACAGAGGTAGTGTACTGGGGCAGAAGAGCAGCTAAAGGCATACACGGAAAGGACAGCTATGGATAGGCACAGGAAACAGGAAAGTAAAAGCAGAGCAACCCTTGTGTGAACAAACAGGAAACGGATTACCAGTGGACAAACACGCTGGGGTTGTACACAGAGTAAGGCGCAGAACCTCCCACAGTGACAGGGAATCTCAATGCCTCTGTGCAGTTTGCTCTTACAGATAGTCACCCTGCCAGCCCCATAGAAAGGAGGCAGCAGAAGTGATTCTGTCTCTGGACCCTAGAGCACAAACAAGGATAGTACTAACATACACAGGACACGCTCTTGTGGGTCCAGCTGGAAACACAGTGGCGATTCCTGAGAAAACAGCAATAGCACACTGTCACTGTTAGGCACGATATACAACGTATAACACTGGACAAGGATGGGGGCTGGAATTGCCTCCTGGAAACCAGGAGCCAACCCCAGTACACAGGAGGACACGTATACACTGGTGAAGACTGATAGAACACTTACCAGACACAAAGAACCAAGAAGAAACAGAAACAGAAGGGAACAAACAAAGAGGCAGAGGCAAGAACTAGGAACAGGCTCAGGCTGAAGCAAAGGCGGGACTAGGACTTGAAAACAGGGCGCAAACTTCTGTCTGGGACAGACAGAGACAGGACTGGGAAACTGAGAACAGGCTCTGGCTGGAACAGGCAAGGACAGGACTGGAATACAGGGAGTAGGAAATGAGCAGTAAACAGGACTGGGAAACAGAGAGAAGGTTCAGGCTGAAACAAGGCAGGAGCAGGGCAAAGAAACAGGGAGCAGGCTTTGGAAGAAACAAACAGGTACAAGGCTAAGAAATAGGGAGCAGTCTCTGGCTGGAAAAATCAGGAGCAGGGCAGAGAAACAGGAAAAAGGATCAGGCTGGAACAGAACAGGAACAAAACTGGAACACCATCCGACAAGGGGTCTGTAACACAAAGGAATTGAAGTCCGATGCACGACGGGGAGCTTGAGGAAATGGCTGCTTATAAGCAGTTCCAAGCTGGGCTGCACAGGAGAGGTTTCAGGTGTGTGTGGTTTCGGACACTTACAAGTCCTGGAGGAGAGGATCCAGTGAAAAGGAGCAACTGGACTTCTCCCATTGAAAACAATGGGAAACAGAATCCGGGTTTTCCTGACTACCAAGCTGTGCATTATGGGATTTGCAGTCCCAAGAAGCAAATGTAGTACTATACAAGTGTACCATAGAGAAAAGAGAAACAAACAGGGGTCAGCAAGGGACTCTAGATAGGTGTTCAAGGTGATTCCCAGGCTTCTGATAGTCCCCTTACAGCGCCCCCTGGAAATGGGACGACCGAGTCGTAACAGTTAAGGTTGGGGTAACCAGAGTCCCCCAATAGCCATACACGGTGCCTCTGGAGTTGACCCATCATATCAGGGATGCTGCTATTCCGCAGGATGTAGGCGTCATGCACTGAGCCAGGGAACATTGCATTTACCTGCGAGATGTACTGGTCTGCCAAACAGACCATCTGGACATTCATCGAATGATAATTCTTCCTGTTCCTGTACACCTGTTCACTCATGCGAAGGGAGGGACGAGAGCTACATGGGTCCCATCAATAGCACCTATGACGTTCGGGATATGTCCAAGGGCATAGAAGTCACCTTTCACTGTAGGCAAATCCTCCACCTCAGGGAAAATGATGTATCTCCTTACATGTTTCAGCAGGGCAGACAACACTCTGGACAACAAGTTGGAAAACATAGGCTGGGACATCCCTGATGCCATGGCCACTGTTGTCTGAAATGACCCACTTGCAAGGAAATGGAGCACTGACAGCACCTGCACGTCAGGGGGGATTCCAGTCGGACGGCGGATCGGTGACATCAGGTCTGGCTCCAACTGGGTACATAGTTCCTGGATTGTTGCACGGTCAAACCTGTAGGTGACGATGATATGTCTTTCTTCCATTGTCAACAGGTCCACCAGCGGTCGGTACACCGGAGGATTCCACCATCTTCTCATATGTCCCAGCTGACGGTGCCTAAGAAGGACAACAGCGAAGAACCAGTCACTATTCCTCCAGGTATGTACCCACAGTTACACACAAGACTACACCAGACAAAAAAGCCTTCCTGTATGTGTGTTGAGTATAGGCCTAGCTATGCATGACGCAGTAGTAAATGAAGCCATGTGGGCCCCTGAAATGGCGGATGCCTGACCTCTAAACTGGGACAATGGGATTGTGGGGTAACTGCTCTGGCGTTGCACACCGTCGCGATAGGCGGTCGTAGACCGTGGCGCAATGCTGCATTGGTTAACATTGGTCCCAGGAGCCAATGAACAGTTGCGCCGGCGGTGATGATGCGCACCGCCGCGGACGTCACCGCCGCGGACGTCACCGCCGCAGACGTCACCGCCATTTTCTATCTGTTCAATCACTAGATACCTGACCTTGACAGGAGAGGACCTACACTGCTAGTGCTGCTGTGACCTCGGTCTGGAAGCGACGATGGCTGCTGCGTCTGGGGAAAGGGCCCCTGCCTTCACTGCACAGGAGTTGGAGAAACTTGTGGATGGGGTCCTCCCCCAGTACACGCTACTCTACGGTCCTCCAGACCAACAGGTTAGTACACAGGGAGCACGTTGTATGGGCTAGGCCTGGGTGGAGAGGGCTGGGTGGAAGAGGGAAGGGGGCAGAGTACATAGATCAGTTATGAATGGGAATGAATGGGCCACATGGCCAGAGTAGGGAGGGGGTCACTCACATTGACGGTGCAGTTGTTAATGACTGTTCCTCTTTCCTTGTGCATGTCATGTAGGTCAGCGCCCACCAGAAGAGGGACATTTGGTGTGCCATCGCCAAGGAGGTCCGGACCCTGGGGGACCACCAGAGACAGGGCACCCACTGCCATAAGAGATGGGAGGACATTCGCCGCTGCAGCAAGAAGACAGCGGAGGCTCAGCTGGGGATGGCCTCCCAACGTGGGAGGGGTGCCTGTCCACCATGACCCCCCTGATGTTCCGGATCCTGGCGGTGGCCTACCCGGAGTTGGATGGGCGCATGAGGACATCACAGCAGACACAAGGGGGTGAGTACAACGTCATTCAGCGGACTTTGCGTGCAGTGGAGGGGTCTGGGTGGGGGAGGTGGACTGTGGGTATCCCTAGGCCAGGGCGAGTTAGTTAGACAAGGCCCCTCCGTAATGTAGGCCATGTGGCACTCAACCCCACCTCAGCAGAGTGCCAAGTTGAGGTATAGTTGCCCCTGTGGCATCCATGTGTGCAGATTTCCACCATTGCCATGTAGGCCATGTCCCAGAAATTGCATGTGCAGAGGTCAGGAGCACGGCGTAATGCAGGGGGCTGCTGCGTCTGTCTTGTCCGCCAACAGTAGCGGCATGCCATGCACTAAAACTCTTTTTCTTATGTCTCCCCCCCTTTTACTGCTCTCCCTGTCCTTTTGTACATCAGTATCATCAGGCGGAGGTACAGTGGCACCGGAGCACGAGGGAGCTGCATCCCACATGGCCATGGAGGGCCACACCACAGACTCTGAATGCACCAGTGGGACGGAGGGCAAGGGGAGATTCACGTCGGCCACCGGATCACCAACCAGCGACACAGACTCGTCCGCCGATGGGAGCTCCCCTGTGGTGGCGGCACCACCTGTGCGCCCCACCTCTACAGGTACAGCCGCCACCTCCCCTACCAGCACCACCCTCCCAGCAGCCCCTCAGCATTCGCCCCATGCCCGCTCACCCAGGAGGGTGGGCATCACCTTCGCCCCAGGCACCTCAGGCCCTGCCCCAGTCACCCCTGCTGCCCTCAGTGAGGAGGCCATTGACCTCCTCAGGTCACTCACTGTTGGGCAGTCTACCATTGTGAATGCCATCCAGGGTGTAGAAAGGGAGTTGCAACACGGTCATGCATTCCTGGAGGGCATTCATTCTGGTCAGGCTGTCCTTCAGCGAACCCTGCAATCTCTGGCCTCAGCACTGATGGCAGCCATTGTACCTGTGTCTAGCCTCCCCCCTCCAACTTCCTCCACCCAGACCCAATCTCCTGTACCCCAGCCCATCCCAAGCACACCTACAGACCAGCATGCACACAAGTCAACACACACAAGTAGCTTAAGCAAACATAGGCACCATACACACCACAGGCACTCACGCAAGCCTCACCCACATACAGACACAGCAACATCCACTGTCTCCACTGTGTCCCCCTCCTCCTCTTCTCCCTCCTCCCTCCCAGTCTCGTCTACACACACACCTGCATGCACCACATCTACAGGCACTAGGACTCTTACCAGGACACCCAGCACCACAAGCCGCTCACCTGGACTCACCACCTCCACTCCCATTTACACGTTCCCTGTGTCCTCTCCCAGTGTGTCTGTGACGCCCCCTCCCAAAGTACACAACCGCCGGCAATCACTCACCCAACATCCATCCACCTCACAACAGCCTCCAGTCCCTGCACCCAAAACACCTAAAGTGACACCTCCTACAACCATCTCCTCTTCCTCCACTCCCAGACCCCCTCCAGCTACCCATCCCAGTGTTCATCAGAAACTGTCCCTCTGTCAAATTGACCTTTTTGCCCCCACCCCCCCCTCCAATTCATCAGTCCCATCGTAGCGCCTCAGCCAAAAAGCCTCCAGTACCAGTGGTGCGTGTTCCAGGTTTTTGGAGTGCACCAGCCACCAGGGCAGGCAGTAGGACCCGGAGCCAAGGAACTGGAAGCCCACCCCCTGTAAAGGCTCTGAAAATGGAGAGTGGACAACAGGACCGTCTTAAGACACCTGGTGGGACAACAAGTGACATTGGATCGAAGGGGATTGGTGAGTCAGCTGTAACTCCAACAAAACTGGGGAAGGTCCAGAGGAAGTCTGCCCAGCCTGTTGTGAGTGTCACAGCGGAGAAGTGCGCCATCATTTCCGGCGGTCCAGACACAACCGCCAGCACCGTCGTCACTGGTCCAGAGACCACCGCCAGAGTCACAGCCCAGGAGGGACCAAGTATCGTTACTGGTCCAGAAACCACCGCCAGAGTCACAGCCCAGGTGGGCCCAAGTATCGTCACTGGTCCAGAAACCACCGGCGGAGTCACAGCCCAGGAGGGCACAAGTATCGTCACTGGTCTGGAGACCACCACCGGAGTCACAGCCCAGGAGGGGCCAGGATGCCACAGCCCCGCTGGGCAATGATGGAACGTCATGCCACACACCAATGCCCAGTGTAGGGATCGTCATGCCACACACCAATGTCCAGTGTGGAGATCGTCATGCCACACACCAATGCCCAGTGTAGAGATCGTCATGCCACACACCAATGTCCGTATCAGAACCGCCATTGTCAAAGCACCGCAGAACAGGGCAATGACCGCCATGTCAAAGCACCAGTGAACTGTCCTGAACCACCATGGCAAAGCACCACTGAACAGGGCAAAGACCGCCATGTCAAAGCACCGCTGAACAGGGCAAAGACCGCCATGTCAAAGCACCGCTGAACAGTATTGAACTGCCATGTCAAAGCACCGCTGAACTGTATTGAACCGCCATGGCAAAGCACCGCTGAACTGTCCTGAACCGCCATGGCAAAGCACCGCTGAACAGGGCAAAGACCACCATGTCAAAGCACCGCTGAACTGTCCTGAACCGCCATGGCAAAGCACCGCTGAACAGGGCAAAGACCGCCATGTCAAAGCACCGCTGAACAGGGCAAAGACCGCCATGTCAAAGCACCGCTGAACTGTCCTGAACTGCCATGGCAAAGCACCGCTGAACAGGGCAAAGACCGCCATGGCAAAGCACCGCTGAACAGGGCAAAGACCGCCATGGCAAAGCACCGCTGAACAGGGCAAAGACCGCCATGTCAAAGCACCGCTGAACTGTATTGAACTGCCGTGTCAAAGCACCGCTGAACTGTCCTGAACCGCCATGGCAAAGCACCACTGAACAAGGCAAAGACCGCCATGTCAAAGCACCGCTGAACAGGGCAAAGACCGCCATGGCAAAGCACCGCTGAACAGGGCATGCACCGTGTAGGAATGAATGGACCGCCACATCAGGCATCCTTATCCCATGTGCAGCTGGGACAGTGACAGGACAGGTACTTTCACGTGGAGACTCATCCAGTCTGGGCACCAGTCCCCCTCCAGAACCAGTGGAGACTGTTATCCACTTGAGAGATTGTGGGTTTACACTCCCCAGGATGGCACAGTGGGCAAACCACCCACTGCAGAGACTTGAGAGACTGTGGCTTTGCACTCCCCAGAATGGCACAGTGGGCAAACCACCCACTGTAGAGACTTGAGAGACTGTGGCTTTGCACTCCCCAGGATGGCACAGTGGGCAACCCACCCACTGTAGAGACTTGAGAGACTGTGACTTTGCACTCCCCAGGATACATCAATGGGCATGGAGCCCCGTCGTGGATCTGGCTTCACATTCATCTGGCTGAGGTGCCCCCCCTTCCCTTCCCCCTGAGGTGCCTGTTTTATTTCTATCTGATGCCCCGGCAGTGTTCTCTCAGATTTTGGTCTGGTATCTATTGTGGGCCTCACCCATGCATTTTTGGACTGTTGGTGCACAGACATTGTTGTGTACATATCTGCACTACTTCTCGGATTGTATGTGTAAATAAGAGTGATTTTGAGATATATATATCTGTATATTTTTTTATGACATGTATATTGGCACATTACAATGTTTGCCCGAATTTCTCATTGTCCTTTCATTCTTCCGGGGGGATTGTGGGTTGTTACTGTTATTTTTGTGACTGCATTGGTGTGTATGTTTTGATATGCGAGGGTGGGGGTGTTTGGTGGGTGTCCCCCTAACTTTTGCCTCCCCCCTCCTGTGTCGTAGGTGCAGTACTCACTGGTATCTTCTGCGCCTACGTAGCTGTTGGGCGTAAAGGAGCAGGAAAACAAGCGTAGGGAGTATTTGGAGTTCAGGCTCCATGGTGTCCTCGTGGGTTGTGTTCAGCTGAGCGTTTTCCCATGGCAAAAGCTGTTTCCGCCGTGTTTTTATCCGCGGTGAATCCGCCCCGGAAAAGGTGGCGGATTGGCGGGTTGTAATAGTGTGGGCGGTACATTGTCTCCCGCCTGTCTGTTGGCGGTAACCGCCGCGCTGTTTGTCTGTACCGCCGTGGCGCTCGGAGTGTTAAAGTGGCTGTCTTTGTTGGTGGTTTCCGCCACGGTCATAATTCCCTTATTTTTTTCCGCCGGCCTGTTTGCGGTCTTACCACCGCTTTAACACCATCTGCCAGGGTTATAATGACCCCCTTGGTTTGGATCTGTGGATCTGCCGATATAAAAACGAAATTTTAAAAAAATAGTGCGCAATCCTACGCTTGTTTCATAAACATCCCTGGGGTGGGCCATGTCCTGGGCGGAACCAAATTTTGCATGGGAGGAATACGTCCTCCCCGCAGCCCCAGGGCTTTAAACTAATATGATAGGGGGGGTCATGAGGCCTCCTTAGAGCTCTGGGGACCGCCACCTCCCTGGGGCATTAAAGTACTATGATGCCGAGGGCTGCATGGCCCCCTCCCCGCAGCCCCAGGGAGCGCTGCTTCCCCAGGACAATGATTATAGGAGGGGCCTGTGTGCCCCCCCAGTAGAGCCAATAATGGCCTTTGGGACCGCCACCCCCCAGGGATGGCTCCTGCCATGTCCCAGGGAGCCTACTGCTGGGACATAGCTGTTTGCTTTTGCTTTGTGGGAGCTGACAGCCCCCACCAAGCAAAAGTAAACAAAGGTGGTCATTATGAAGATGGTGGTCAATACCGCAGCACCAGCGGTGGCGGTACCTACCGCCAACATGCTGGCAGTCCGGACCGCCAAATAATTAAGCACTTGAGAAACTAGTAGTGGTCCATTCACACACTGCTATCTTTGTAGTCCCGAGAAGGATGGAAGAGGCCGCCCACAGGCCGGCGAAAAGGTCCTACCCGCCCACCAAACAATGAAACACAAGACCGCCATCAGTTCCAGGACAGTACCCACTGCCACGCAAAGTGTGGCGGAAAGGAACAATATAAAAGGAAACACTAACAGGAGGCACACAAAACATGCCGACACAGACATGGAGAGACAGTTGGAAATAATGGCAGTGCTGCTCCTTGCCATATACCTCCAGGACTGTGACCGATGATGACATTAAGTACCGCAAACTAGTACACATGGGAAGAAAAGGCACAGTTACAGACAGGGTGGCTGGGGAGGTTGACACACTGGGGGAAGTGGATGTTGTTGTGTGTGCGTTGGTATATTAGGTGTGTGCATGCCTGTGGTGGGAAATGTGGTGCTTGTGTTTCTCTGTGTGATTCTTGTTTGTTTATCTGTGTGCATGGCTGGCTGTACTTGAGCTTGGGATGGGTGAAGAGAGTGGGGTGCTGGAAGGGGTAGAGGTGGTGGTAGTGGGGATGTAAAGACCAGGAACACCGGCTGCCATCAAAGAGGAGGCCAGACCCTGAATAGATCTCTGTATGCCAGACATGGCACGTGAATGCCTTCTAGATATGCATTGCATTGCTGCATCTGGGATGCTAGCCCCTGGATGACATTCACGATGGTTGTCTGCCCTAGAGAGATGGTCCTCAGGAGGTCAATAGCCTCCTCCGTGAGGGCAGCAGGGCTGACTGGGGCAGGGGATGAGGTGCCTGGGGAGAAGGAGATGACCACCCTCCTGGGTGAGCGGGCACGGGCAACTGGGTGGGAAGCAACTGGGAGGGTGGTGATGGCATGGGGGTGGCAGAAGATGGCATAGAATGGGTGTATCCAGTAGAGTCTGCCACCACAAGGGAGCTCCCATTGGAGGCGGTATCAGAGTCACTACCTCCAGTGGTAGTTGCCTCCCCCGTGCTACTCCCCTCACCCTCCAACCCACTGGTCCCCTTGGCGTCACTCAACTCTTCCTCCCTGGAACCATGGGCTGCAGCATTCCCACTCGCCGGTGCCACTGCTCCCTCACTAGATGTTGCTGATGTACACAAAGAACCTAAGAGCACAGTGGTGGAGAGACAAAACAAAGGGAGAATTTTGTCAAAAACTAAATATATATGTACATCTCTGGCCCACACACTCCCATCCAGGTCACACACCTACACGCAGCACCTACAACATTAGTCATGACTGTGCCCCTGATTAGTGCCCATTACCCCAGAATATACCACATTACCCACAGAAAACACAGACCTGATACAGTGTGTGACGTACACACATGAGAGATCATGCCCAGCTAATGCACTTACAAGTCCATGAGGCCACAAAACATACCAGATGACAATAAGGGGACCCCCCCCATGTGCCTAAGGAGACTGTCCAAACTAACCCTCACACCATTCCAGGGACTTTGAGGGAGCAGGACTGCAGGAACCCACCTGTCCAAGTGCTGGCACTTGAATGCAGACATACCACAGCACCAACATACATCCATCAAAGCAGTATCACAACAGTGTTGGTACTCACCCCCTTGTGGCTGCTGTGCTGCCTTCAAGCGCCCATCCAAATCCGGATAGGCCACTGCCAGAATGCGGGCCATTAGGGGGGGCAGGGTCCGACAGGCACCCCTTCCTCGTTGGGACGCCTTCCCCAGCTTGACCTCTCCATTCTTTCTGGCCCTCAGCCTCAGGTCCTCCCACTGCTTCCTGCAGTGGGTGCTCCACCGGTTGTAGACCCCCAGGGTCTGCACTTCTTTGGCAATGGCTTGCCACAGTCCCCTCTTCTGATGGGCGCTGACCTGCATGGGGCACACAGAGTAAAGAATCAGACATCAGTGTGGGTGCCTCATACACAAATGCCATGCCCGTTCAACCTGACATGGCCCATGGAGACATGCATAAGGACAATTTCCAAGACAAACACTGCTAGACACACTACAGGTGAGCATTCACACAGCGAACAAAAACACATACAGGCATCCGCCACATTCACACACATATAAGGAGGACACATAGCAACTCACCTGCTCCTCTGGTCACCCATACAGCTTGGCATACAAGGGTAGGACCCTGTCGACCAGCTTCTCCAGCTCCTCCACGGTGAAGGCCGGGCCCGTTCCCCTGTCATCTCAGGGACCAGTGTCAGGACACAGCAGCACATGCAGTGGAGTACTACCCTGCACGGGAATCAGGAGTCAAGTGTCCAGGGTCTGACAAAATGGCATTGGTACCGTGGCGGTGTGCTCCATCACCACTAGCGGTGATCATGATTGGCCCAGGTTCCCCATTGACATTTATGTAATCCAATGATCGGGTGCACAGTGGTGAACACCGCCTTCCGCCATGACAACTAATGCCAGTGGAATGAAGTCACCTCCACTCTCTCATACCTGGATGGCAGGAGGCTGCCATTTTGCTACCACCACGTTACCATAGCCTGACCAGGGGCCACATCCAGGGCCTCAAAATCTCAGACCTTAGTCGCTTGCTGACATGTGTCTAGGATCCTCACATGCACCTATCTTTGGAATTGTGTCCACATTAGGATGCCATTCTGACAGAGTTCACTCAGCACGCATACGCCGGACGGTGTACTTCTTAATTTGCCTCTGTGTGTGTTACCTACATGTCTCACTTGCACAGATATAGTGATGTCATGTGATGCAAGTGTATGTTCACACTCAATATGTGTTCTTTCCTACCCTCATAGGTACAGGCCCATGTGGTGAGGGAGGGCCCCATCGGTTTACAGACCTCTGATTGATTTGGAAACTATGGAGGAATGTCACATCATTGTCACCTACAGACTCAATAAAGCTACTGTCCATGACCTCTGTGCATTGATGGATCCTGTACTGAAACCGGCTAATCGGAATCAGCATGCCATCCCTACAACTGTGCAAGTGATATCTGTACTCCATTTTTTGGCTACAGGCTCATTTCAGGTGACAGTGGGCATGGGTGCAGGGGTCTCACAGCCAATGTTCAGCCTCATCCTGTCAAAATTCCTGGATGCATTTGTCCAACACATGCAAACATATGTCCGGTTTCCCAAAAGGGCTGAACTTCCTGCCATCAAATCTGGATTTTATGCCTGCGCTAACATCCACCACGTGATTGGTGCCATTGATGGAACCCACATAGCCCTCATACCCCCAAGTGTTAATGAACAGGAATGTACAGGAATCGGAAGAACTATGACTCCATGAATGTACAATTGGTGTGTACTGCTAACCAATACATATCACATGTCAATGCCAGGTTCCCAGGCTCCGTCCATGATTCCTTTGTCCTGAGAAACAGCAGTGTACCACACTTAATGGAATAACTACAAGGGGACAGAGGATGGCTCATAGGTGAGTGTGTATGACACCGATCTGCACATAGCTGACAGCCAGCCAATGTGCATGTAAAGTCAGTTTGTTACGGTCCTGTTTTGCCCACTTTTGCTGGTGATTCTGGCTACCCCAACTTGCAATGGCCCCTGACACATGCGAGGAATCCCAGAACAGATGCAGAGAGAAATTATAATGAGGCCCATGGACGTACTAGGAAGATGATTGAGCCCACTGTAGGTCTCCTAGATTCAGTTGCCTCCATCTCTCTGGGGGATCCCTGTGCTATGTCCCTGACAAGGTGTGTAAGATAGCGGTGGCCTGCTGCATGCTGCACAACTTGGCTGTGAGGAAAGCTATCCCCCTTCTGGAAGAGAAGGGTGCTGTCCAACCAGCCCAGCAACCTCAGAGAGGGGATGTGAGTGATGGTGAGGAAGGAGAGAGGGAAGATATAAACTCCAGGAACCAGCTGATCCGCCTATACTTCCAGTGACTATAAGGTACTGTTCAATGATGCTGATGTCTTCACTGCATATTTCAGTCTGACTAATGTAATTGGTAATATGGTGTCTATAGTCAGTGACACTGTTAACTGATGACTGAAGTGGCATGTGCCAGGTAACCCAATATTATGTACAGTGTGACATACTTCAGACAGTACAGTGTGTTGGATCCCCTCCTGCAATAAATGCATGATTATGAAATTGACTGGCTAATGCATACACACTCACAATTCTTAACTCATATTGACAAGGGACATTCGATTTAAGTGCATAGATGTATTTATGGTGTGGCAAAATATACATAAGTGTTTGGCCAGTGAAAGGGAGTGGGCACATGGTGTAAAAACATGCTCAGGTACATATGTTCAGCTGTTGGTAGCACAGGCCTTTGTTCCATGTGGCCATTGGTAGATGGTGTGATGGCAGTGGCAAGTCAACAAGGTAGCACAGTGGCACACAAGGGAGACAGTTCAAGGCACAGTCATTTCCTAGCGGTGGGCTTGGTCTTGGCTGGTGTTTCTGTGGCATGTCTGGGTCTGAGGGCACATTTCTAGTAGCTGCTGCAGATGTAGAGGGCAGGGCAGTGTCCTGGCTAGTGGTGGGGGCTTGCAGGTGGGTGGAGAACTCAGGTTGGCTGTAGTATTGGTGCTGTACCCCTTCAATGGTGGCCATGGTGACATTAAGCTGCTTTTATTACCCCATGGACTCCTGATGGTGTGCTACCTGGAGCCTCTGATTCTGCTACAGGGTGGCCAGGATCTGGCCCACCATGTCCTGGGTATGGTGGTATGCTCCTAGGTCCTCAGAAATCACCTCCTGGGCTACGGCATCCATTCTTTGGCCACCACCCTGGGCCACTGTTGTTCTCCTACTGGGCCTATCCCGCTGTGTCCCCTGCACAGGTCTGGCAGTCCCACTTGCACCGGGCCCTTCATCATCCTGTCTGTTGGTGGGTGGACGCTCTGGCCTCTGTACATCTGGCCCGCCAGTCTGTGGCTGGGAGACACTGGTGTGGGGTCGATTGGCCAGAGCTGATGATGGTGGCTTGGTGGTAGGGCTGTCAGTGGTATCCTGGGTGGGGCTGCTGGGGAGTGACAGTCCAGGACTTTGCGATGGGCCAGGATATTCCTGAATTTCCATACGTCCCTCAGCACTCTCCTGAGTGGGGCCTCTGTCTTCGTGTGGGTGCTGGCACTCCTTAGTGTTTCTGTCCGTGTGGCATGGGTGGTGGTGCCTGTTGGGGGGGTGATGGACATGTGGGTGTCAGGTACTTTTTTGGGGCAATTGATGCACTGCTCTCCCCTATTTTGTGCTTATATTCCTCTGTTGTGGTATGCAAGGTCCCTTCGTGTACATTTCTTTGCATTTTATGTGGGGGGTGGAAGTGCTTTGGGGGTGTTGTAGTGCCACTGGGATTCCATGCTGGGGTAGGTGACTGTGCGCAGGGGGCAGGATGGAGGTCTGTTTCTGGGATAGTGGGCATGCAGGGTAGTTGGATGTGGGTGCTGTGGACATGCTGAGGCTGGGGTCCTGGTGGAAGTGAAAGGGGTGTGGTGATAACATGCATTATAGGTGGGGTGGATGTTTTGGTATAGTGGTTGACTTACCCGAGTCCAGTCCTCCAGTGAGTCCAGTGAGGCTCTCCGGGTCAAGGATAGCCAGGACTTTCTCCTCCCAGTCGGTGTATTCGGGGGGTGTAGCTGGGTGACCACCACCAGTCTTTTGTACGGCGATGTTGTGCCTGGATGAAATAGACCAAACCTTCCTGCGCAGGTCGTTCCATCTCTTCCGGATGTCATCCCTTGTGCATGGATGTTTTCTCACTGCATTGGCCTTGTTGACAATCGTATGCCATAGCTCCATCTTCCTGACCACGGGTTTCTGCTGAACCTGTGACCCGAATAGTTGTGGCTCGACCCTGATATTTTGTCCACCATGGTCCTTAGCTCCCTATCTGTGAAGCGGGGGTGCTTAGGGGTGCCATGGTGTGTGTTGTGGGTGGTGTGTTGTGGTTGTATTGGTGAGGGTGCTGTTGTGTGTGTGGCTTATAAAGGTGTTTGGGGTTTATATGTGTTTTGGTGGTGTATTTGTGTGTGTGACTTGTGTTATGTTGTGTTGTTTATCTCAGTTGTGCTATTGCCGATGCAAAGGATTGAGGGGTATGTGTGTTTTATAGTGTTGTGGATGTGTGTCAGGTGTGTGGGTTTCAAAGTTGCCAATGTATCCATTTGTTGTTGGTGGGTCCCATTGCTGGCCGTGGCGGTCCGTGCCACCAATGGTCGTTCCACTATCCACCACGCTGATTTGTGCTTCATTATTTGGTGGGTGGAGGACTTGTCTGCATGGTGGTGGCAGGGTAGGGGGTTCTGCCTTTCCGCCATTGTGGGCCCTGGCAGTGGGTGGAGGTTGCAGGATGTTTGGAGGTTTGACCTTTTGGCATCATAATTTGACGGTCTTCTGTTCACCATCGCCACAGCAGTTGGCAGTGATTGCCGGCAAGTTCATAATGAGTGCCAAGGTCTGCTTTCTGAGACTGGGAGCTGCCAAACAGCTCCAGCTGGCAAAAAGTGGAGTTTTCATCTGTTTCCCTGCATACAAAGATGAGTGCAGGAAAACTGATGAAAACATTGCTCTCACAAGCAGGGAGCTGCTTTCTAAAGTAGCTCCCTGCTTGTGGGAGCAATGCCAGCTCCTGCAGTATGTGGGGAGCCAGTTAGGACCACGGGGGCCTTGAGGCTCGCCCCATGGCCCTTTAACTCTCTCTCTCACTCTTCCGTCCCATAATGGGATAGAAGAGAGAGAAAAAGAGAGAGCATCACAGTAAGCGGTTGTCTATGACCTAAAGGTTAAGATCACAGACCCTCACACTTAAAGATGAGGGTTCCGCTCCACGTGTGTCCATGGTCATTTCCCTCCTTTTAATTTCTTTTAAACTTCAAAAGTTTAAGGTTCATGCTGAAAAGTGATCAAACTCTTTTTAATTGACAAATACATTTTTCTTTATTCTAAGTACATCATCCATCAAAGATGAAAAATCTCTCACTCCCTCTCACTCTCTTTCTCTCTTAATTTCTCTTTTTCAATCCTTTTCCCACTCACAGACCCACTGAAACCCTCACACATCCACTCACAGACCCACACAGACACTGACTCACTCACTAAGACACTATTGCACCCAATCTCACAGCCATTCTCACCCCTAGATGCACCCTCTTACACCCACTCTCACACCCAGAGAGAAAGCAATGGCCAAATCCCATTGCACAAGGCCAAATGGCAGTGCACAGTGTAGGTTTGTGTGGTTAAGGGGGTTGGTCGCAGAGTCTGGCCACAGACGAGACTTTGCAAGCACTACCCTCTGCACACAGCTGAAGGCCATGCACTGTGCAAGGTTGGGTGCTTATAGGGGGTTGGCTTCAGGGACTAGCCACAGGCGAGGTTCTGTGGCCAACCATTTCAATGCACGGGCATAGGCCATGTGCAGCGGTTGTTGGATTAACGTATAGCAATTAAAATTACTACACATTAAACAAACCATATAAATGCACCTGAAAAAAACGAATGGTTACGGGGACATTATAGTTAGGAAATAGAATTAAAAAACGCATAGAAATTCACCTAAGAAACCATAAGTTAACATGGACGCTATAGTTAAACTCACATTTTAAACATACAAAAAAATAGAAATTTGCCTGTTATAGTTTTTGTTATCTCATGTATTTATAACTCATGCCCTCGCCATGCACTGCTAATTACCCCACAAATTACGGCACTCGTGACATCTTTTATAACATAATTCGATAATATCAATGAAATATTTGCAGTAACATTTTTGACAGAAAAACTGTGCATGGTGGAAGCATTAGCTGTAGTTACCTTAGGGCACAAGTTATAGTTAGTAAAGATAACTCTCACTATAACAGGTGAATTTCTATGGTTTTGTACATTTAAAATGTCACCCTAACTATAACGTCCTTGTAACCTTTGCTTTTTTAAGTGAATTTCTATGTTTTTTTAAATTCCGTTTCCTAAATATAACGTCCCTGTAACCTCTGTTTTTTTCTGTGAATATTTATATAAACTATGTATAGAGTAGATAATTATAGTTAGGATAAACTTTTCCCATAGCATTTGTCTGGCTATTAACTTTGGCGCCATATGACAAATCTTCACCAAATTTTCGAAACTAGTTTGCCACTCACTTTAGCTGCTGTGTGGAACATTTTGGGGTGATTCATCAAGCAGGGCACCGAGAAAAATGGGAAATCCCAAAAAGCTTTTTTCCCATGCAATGTCTATGGCGATTCTGCATTTTCTTTTAACATGATTACAGCTCGAACCGCTAAACGGCTTTACACCAACAGGAAGCTATATCTTGGTCCAGAAAGATCGCTTTCTTATTTGGTGCAAATCTATTCAGTCATTTTGGAGCTGTTAAAGAAATAAAAAATGTGTATATCTAGGGGTGTGTATCCTTTACAGATCCACAGGTACCAGAGGTTGCCAGTATGTAGTTATAGCTAGGCTCTAGTTTCCAGCGGGTCCGGCTATAGCCGTGTCTCAATTCCCAAAGAGAAATTGCATGGGAAAAATACATTTTGAGCCCCTCTTTTTTCTCAGCCCCCCTTGACAAATCACCATGAAACTTTCCAGATGCCAGACACAATAAGTGGCAAACTAGTTTTGGAAATTTTGTGAAGATTTGTCAAACGGCGCCAAAATTATTAGCAAAACAAAAAAAAGATTTTCTTATAGAATCTAGGTCCTAACAAATAACTTCCAACTGGCGGACGCCAGTAGGTAGTTATAGTTAGGTCTGCTTTTCCATAGGTGGAGCTTTTTTTGGTTTATTAACTATGGCCTGTTTGGCAAATCTTCATGAATCTTTCCAAAAAAACATTCATTCACCTTAGCTCCTTCCTGGAAAGTTACCGGGTGAAGTATTAAGGAGGTGCCAAGAGAAAAGGGGGGTCACAAAACATAAAATCCCCGTGCATGATCCTAGTCTGCAAATTTCACTTTTTGTGATTTGATGTAAATCCATTCTGTTGTTTTTAATAAATTAAGGCTAAAAAATAATTGTATATTTGGACGGTTGGGCTCATAAGAGTCCTGGTGCCTCCTGCAAGAGCCCAATTAAAAAAGCCTGTGATTGGTTGAGAGGCCCAGTTAAAATGCTATGTAAGGGGGCAGCAGAAAGGCATGCTGTCTCCCTAGATTTAGAAAGGAGGTGTCTAAGGGATAACTACTGTGATAAAAGTGAATGGCTATTGTTAATAATTTTTACAATCTCGCAGGATCATGAATAGTAAAAAGGGGTATATGAGTTCTGAATACACTCCGTTAGTATGAATGCATATTGTGTTCATTGTTTTTTAGAGGAAGTGTGTAAGAGATACGTACTGTGATGAAAAGGTGGTTAATTCCTATTTTCAGAAAAAGTTATGATCTTTCAAGACTCTTGTGGAATTGTGAACAGTACAAAGGAGTAATATGCACACTTGCACTATAGGAAGGTGTATCACTGGAGACAGTTTTTGTCAGAGTGTATTATTTATGACTATCTGCTTTGTAAGAGTTGTGAGTAGGGTACAGTCTCTTCCTACACACTACTATGTACAGCCATTATCAGGGACAGGGGTCTTAGCATGGAGGACAGTTCTTGGACAGAGCATACAAAGTACACTTGTCATCCAAGAGAAAGTCTCATTGGAAAGGCACAGCTATCATCTGAGACAGATTTGTGATAGAACGGACCAGTCCATATACACTGCCTAATATGCACACCTATCATCTGAGATAAAGGTCTGAAAGGAAAGGCTAGCTAATGTACAAGCCCGACTATGCACAGCCATCATCTGAGACAGAGGTCTCAAGGGAGAGGGCCGTCTTTCTCCACATACTCGTCATATGAGAGGTCTGGCAGGAAAAGGCTTGTCATGTACATGCCCTACTATGCAAAGGCATCGCCTGAGACAGAGGTCTGACAGAAGAGGCCAGCCCGTATACACACCATAATACATACACCCGTCATATGAGAGAGATGACAGTGGAGGGGCAGTCTTTCTCCATACACCTTACAATACAAACCCGTCATATGAGAGAGAGGTCTGCAAGGAGAAGGCAGACCATGCACACACCTTACTACGCAATCCGATTATCTGGGAAAGGTGTGGAAAGAGGGAAGTCCATGCAGACACCCTACTATGCACACCTCTCATTTAAGAGAAAGGTCTGAGGGAAGAGGCCAGTCTCTCCTAACACCCTACTACGCACAGCCATCATCCAAAAGAGGGGTCTCAGGGGAGAGCCAGTCCCTCCATACACACTACTACGTACACCTGTTATCTGACACAGAAGTTTATGTGGAGAGACTGGTCTCTCCGGACACCCTGCTACACACACCTGTCATGTAAGAAATAGGTCTCAGTGGAGAGGATACTCCCTCTCACATACTATTTCCCTGCAATATTGTTGCAATTCCATGAGATTCTCACAAGAGTAGCTCTCCAGCTTCAAAAAGTGAAGTTTGCTGTAGGGGCACATGCAGTCTCGCAAGAGACTCACGAGACTCGAGGGAAATTATTGAGCCTTCTAGGAGGTGTTTCACAATCCCACAAGTCTCTCTTCAGACCCACATGTAAAATTACTTAGCCTGCCATGAGGTGCTTTACGATCCCATGAGAGTCTCGAGAGATCGTATGGGGGGAAATAAAAAAGAGCCAAAGCTCAATCAATGGTTACCATTTTTATTACATGGGCGAAGAAATGCTGTGATGTGACTGGGGGCAGAACCAGAGATAGTTCACATTGTTCTTGGTGATTTAGAAGAGAAAGAGGCCTGCTGGAGTTGTGACAATTTGAAACTGAGACAGACTGGTGTCTTCAGCCTCATATAAGAAACTGCTCTAAGTTCAGGTAATGAGAAATATACTTTATGAACTTTGTTGAGAAGTGTCATTAAGTACACTATTGTTTGTAAGCGTATTCTACATAGTCAAAGGCAGTTTTTAGAGGCGCATGTTTTTAATATAGGTTTTGAGAGGAAGAGAATAGAATGTAGTAAGAAACCACCAAGTATTAGACATTGTGTTAAAATTGCAATGCTCAATCTGTATGTAGTTGTAGGTAAAAGAGGCAGTGTTTCTGAAATTATAAAACAAAGAATCTGCGATCGGTTAATACAAGGCCTCGTGTTTTATGACTCTTACTGTACACATAATTTACCTCTAAGAGATGTTTGAGGGAATATATTGCTATTTTAGAGTAAAATAATGTGCTCACTGTAAGGACATATGTGTCTAGAGGAATGTATTACTTTATAAACTATTATGGAACCATATTTGATGGCATGTTATAGTTTAATTATGAAATAATGCACTAGTTGAGGGTGTTGAATTCATTAAGAGAAAGGAGTATGGTGCACTAAATATAACTGTGATTGTGCATGAAAAATGCAAACAAAAAATGTTAGAGTATATAGTGATGTTTCACTGTTATTAATTATTGCCCAGTATGTAACTTTGGTTATCTTGTCTTTTTTTAGTTGGAAAATGAAAACAGAAGTTTTGAAAATATGTATTTTCAGTTAAAAATAAACCTTAGAAATCCAATGAAGGAAACAATGGTTAAAGTAACGTTATAGTGAATTTCTCAGTGACATCTTTGACAACTTCACCAGTTATAGTTAGTAGCACTAACTATAACGTGCGCCCCGCCATGCATTGCTGATGACCTCACATATAACATCACTCATGACATGTCCTATGACATCATTTATGACATCACTGATTGCATCACCCATTCAGCACCTGGAAACCCTCACGGGTGATGAGAAAAGAGGTAAATCAACAACTACATGCTACGGCATTGATACAATACCACAAGGCTAAACATATCCCACGAGGTTTGAGAGTGGCCATTAAGCCCATGCTATTCAAGTTTAACAAACTATTTATGACTAAGTGATACACAATTCTCAACAAATGCTCTCTAGATTTAATTCCTTTAATCACCAAAGAACTATCTCAGGTATTAAAGTATTTGGAAGAGGAGATCCAGGACAGAAAATGTACATTAAATGCACATTTGGAGCCAGGCACATGTTGCACTTCAGTAGAAGACATCAATAAGAGAATAGATTAGTATGTCAAAGAAATTCATGAAAGGAAATTATGCAAATTTAAAAGGGATACAATAGAGTACAAGTTGGATGAAGTCTATACTTGGGCAGATGTGTATGCACAAAAACGGGTGTTCAAAAAACCTAACACGATGTCATCAGAAGACAGTGTTGCCACAGAAGTTGACACTTTGCCCACTCGCCCACCAGTTGTCTCAGAT
Organism: Pleurodeles waltl; assembly: GCF_031143425.1. Lineage (NCBI taxonomy): Eukaryota > Metazoa > Chordata > Amphibia > Caudata > Salamandridae > Pleurodeles > Pleurodeles waltl. Next base: position 528,416,967 of record NC_090442.1, read on the forward strand.
CAGGCAGTACATGGCAAACAACTCGGTTCTGCTCTTGATCCAACTCAGTCTAGAATTTTTTTTGTTTATCCACTAGCCCTGCATTGAATCACCAACCATCGGTTATCATCAGTCAGAGCACGCCACGTTCAGGAAAAACCCACAGAGGACAAAGAAAAAGAAAGAAAGAAGGAATGTTGCAAGAATCTGAGGAGTCAATCAAAGACTTAGTCATAAATATTTCTTCAACCACTTTGACATCTTCACAGAAATCAGTACTGAACAAGGGCACATCTTTTGTACCAACATATCAGACCAATCTTTTGGAGGGTGAAATTGCTTTGTTTAAGTTCATACACAAACTTTGTTTCTGCTACTTCTTTGACAACCTACCATTGCATAATACCACATCTGAATAATCCCTCTATCAGGAATGCAAACCCAGAAATACCTTTCTACCATTGATTTCACATAATACCTTAGACATGTTTGAAGCATTCGTGAAAAATACCTCCAAAGTGTCAATTATCGGATTCCACAGCATAGAAATTGTTAGAAATTGGGTCTTTGGTTGGCAGTCAGGTTAACACATGTCCAAGCAAGGACCCTCACTCTAGTCAGGGTAAAAGCAAATCACCCTCAGCTAACCTCCGCTCACCCCCTTGGTAGCTTGGCATGAGCAGACAGGCTTAACTTCAGGAGTGCTAGATGTAAAGTATTTGTACCAACACACACAGTAACTCAATGAAAACACTACAAAACTACACAACACAGATTTAGAAAAATAAGAAATATTTATCTAAACAAAAAAAGACCAAAACAATAAAAAACCACAATACAGAAGTCAAGTTATCAATAAAAATGGAAAAAGAGTCTTCATGTAATTTTAGGCACAACGCTAATGCTGTTAATGTGGCAATGTAACTGAGTGCGTCAAAAATAACCCCGCATGGCAAGTGTGCGTCAAAAAGGGCTTGTGATGCGTCTATATCACTCACGAGCAAGACCTTGTGTCGTTTCTCCTTCAGTCGGGTTGGCGTGCGTCATTTCTTCTCTCCGCAGGAGAGTAATGCATCGATCCGGTCAGCACTCTCAGGTATGGGCAGGCCTTTTGTCATTTTTAGACGCCAAGTGATGTCTGCGTTGGAAACACAGCCGCACGATAATCCGAAAACCACGCAGCACGGGTTGTGATCTCACCAGCCCCCGTCAGGGATGCTGTGCGTCATTTCTCCGGCTGCGTGGATCGATCTTCCAGTCACGCTGCAGGCGAGTGTCGATTCTCAGCTGCAAAGCCGGCAGCACAATGATTTTTCAGCCACAAATTGGGGTTGTGTAGATATTTTCCCCGCACAGCGGTCGGTGTGTGAATTTCTCACCCTTGGGCTGCCAGCTTTTCCTTTGAGGGTCACAATAACTGGATGGGCACCATTTGGCAGAGTAGGAGTCTAAGCAGAGGCTCCAGGTACTGGCAGAGAGAAGTCTTTGCTGTTCCTGAGACTTCAATAACAGGAGGCAAGCTCCAAATCAAGCCCTTGGAGAGTTCTTCACAAGAAGGAAGGCAACACAAAGTCCAGTGTTTGCCCTCTAGCACAGGCAGAAGCAGCAAACGCAGGATAGCTCCACAAAGCACAGTCACAGGCAGGGCAGCTCTTCTTCCTCAGCTCATATCCAGGCAGAGGTTCCTTTTGGTTTCCAGAAATGTTCTAAACTCTGTGGTTTTGGGTGCCCTTCTTATACCTATTTTGCCCTTCGAAGTTGGCTTACTTAAAAAAAAGTCTCTGTTGTTTGTAACATCCTGCCTTGCCCAGGCCAGGCCCCAGACACACGCCAGGGTGTTGGAGACTGCATTACGTGAGGGCAGGCACAGCCCTTTCAGGTGTGAGTGACCACTCCTCCCCTCCCTCCTAGCACAGTTTGCACATCAGGAATGCAGGCTACACCCAAGCTCCCTTTGTGTCAGTGTCTAGAGAGAGGTGACAACAGCCCAACTGTCAAACTGGCCCAGACAGGGAATCCACAAACAGGAATAGTTTAAGCAAGAAAATGCCCACTTTCTAAAAGTGGCATTTTCAAACACACAATTTTAAAATCAACTTTACTAAAAGATGTGTTTTTAAATTGTGATCTCAGAGACCCCAACTCCACATGTCTATCTGCTCCAATTAAATCTACACTTTAATCATATTTAAAGGTAGCCCCCATGTTACCTATGAGAGAGACAGGCCTTGCAACAGTGAAAAACGAATTTAGCAGTATTAGCAGTATTTCACAGCCAGAACATATAAAACACATTACTATATGTCCTACCTTAACCATACACTGCACCCTGCCCTTGGAGCTACCTAGGGCCTACCTTAGGGGTGTCTTACATGTAAGAAAAGGGAAGGCTTAGGCCTGGCAAGGGGGTACACTTGCCAAGTCGACTTTACAGTTAAAAACTGCACGCACAGACACTACAGTGGCAGGTCTGAGACATGATTACAGATATGTGGGTGGCACAACAAGTGCTGCAGGCCCACTAGTAGCATTTGGTTTACAGGCCCTGGGCACCTCTAGTGCACTTTACTAGTAAATCAAATATGCCCATCATGGATAAACCACTTACATACACAGCTTGTGGAGGAGCACTTACACTTTAGCATGTGTTAGCAGCGGTAAAGTGCCCAGAGTAACAAAAACAGCAAAAATAGAGTCCAGCACACATCAACAACCTGGGAAACAGAGGCAAAAAGTTAAGGGAGACCACGCCAAGGATGAAAAGTCTAACGGAAATATACCTCAGAAGGAGCAAAATATTTGGATGGTATAGGCCTGCAACAAGAATTTGGCAAGGGAGGGGCACTGGTTGTAAGGGACCGTACATACTATGAAGAAAATGTCACTCAACATGTGTCAGATGACAACCTATACATTCCTCTTGAACAAGATCCCACCATGGAATTCACTGTGGTTCTAAAACTAATTCTTGATAAAGCCCTCTCATTGAATTGGATTAGTGACAACACTAGAAGATTTTTAGTTGTGGAATTTCCTTAGAGGCCTCAACCATATATGTTCCCTAAAATACATAAGAATACTGAAGATCCTCATTCCGACCTATGGTGTTGGGATGCAGCTCTTTACATGAAGAGGCAAATACCTGGACACATTTTTTACAACCAATTGTTTAAACATGATGATTATACATTCAAGATACAAATGAAAAGTTTGGCATGCCTCTCTATCACTGAATCAGATTCCTGGCGTCTTTCCACTATAGATGACACCCCTCTCTACATCTCAATACCACATGCTGAGTGATTAGAAGCAGTAGAATGGGTTCTATTACAGAAAGATCAATTATGTGCAAATAAGGTATTAATTTTGGAACATTTACACTTTTGCTTCTTTCACAGCTATTTTCTTTGGAAGGACATTTTTTATTTACAGAAGGACACTTTTTAGTTAATGGTACCTCAATGGGCTTTTCAGGAGCTCCAAGTTATGCCAAGGTCTTCATGGTGAAATTTGAAGACCAACATATTTATGCTTCCAATATCTAGCAAGAGAATTTGTTAATTTACCTCAGGGACATATTCTTGATATGGAAGGGATTTAATCAATCAATCAAAGGATTTATAAAGCGCACTACTCACCCGTTAGGGTCTCAAGGCACTGGGGGCTGGGGGCTACTGGTCGTAAAGCCATGTCTTGAGGAGTTTCCTGAAACTCAAGAGATCTTGGGTTTGGCGAAGGTGGAGCAGTAGGGAGTTCCAGGTCTTGGCGCCTAGGTGAGAGAAGGATATTAATCCGGCGGTGGTGCTGCGGATGCGGGGGACGGAGGCTGGTGGAGCGAAGATTGCGGGTGGGGGTGTGGAAGGTGAGTCTGTCGTTGGCTGGACCTGTGTTGTGGAGGGCTTTGTGTGCATGGATGAGAAGTTTGAAGGTGATCCTCTTTGATACTGGTAGCCAGTGTAGGTCTCTGAGGTGGGGGAAGATGTGGTTGCGGCGTGGGACATCAAGAATGAGGCGGGCGGATGCGTTCTGGATTCTTTGCAGCTTTGTTTGGAGTTTGGTTGTTGTTCCTGCATATAGGGCATTTCCGTAGTCCAATCGGTTGCTGACCAGGACATGGGTGACAGTTTTCCTAGTTTTGACGGGAATTCACTTGAAGATTTTGCGGAGCATGCGGAGAGTGTTGTAGCAGGAAGAGGAGATGGCGTTGACCTGCTGAGTCATGCTGAGTGTGGAGTCCAAGATGAATCCCATGTTGCGTGCGTGGGTGGTGGGTGAGGGTGCGGATCCTAGAGAGGTGGGCCACCAGAAGTCATTCCATGCTGCGGGGTTGGTGCCAAAGATGAGGATTTCTGTCTTGTCTGTGTTTAACTTGAGGTGGCTTGATTCCATCCAGCTGGCGATGGCGTGAAGTCCGTTGTGGAGGTTGTTTTTTGCAGTTGTAGGGTCTTTCGTGAGGGAGAGGATGAGCTGAGTGTCGTCTGCGTAGGAAACTATGTTGATGTGGTGGGTTCGTGCGATGTTGGCGAGTGGGGCCATGTAAACGTTGAAGAGCGTGGGGCTGAACGATGATCCTTGGGGGACGCCACAGATGATTCTGGAGGCTTCTGACAGGAACGGTGGAAGGCGGACTCTCTGGGTTCTGCCTGCGAGAAATGATGAGATCCTGTTGAGTGCCTTGTCGCGGATTCCAGCGTTGTGGAGGCGTGTGCGGAGAGTGTGATGACATACCGCATCGAAGGCTGCGGAGAGGTCCAGGAGGATGAGTGCTGCTGTTTCTCCTTCGTCGAGCATGGTCCTGATGTCGTCTGTGGGAGCAATGAGTGGGTCTCGGTGCTATGGTTTTTATGGAATCCGGATTGGGAGGAGTCTAGTGCCTTGCTGTCTTCCAGGAACCTGGATAGTTGGCTGTTCACGATTTTTTCAATGACCTTGGCTGGGAAGGGGAGGAGGGAGATCGGCCGGTAGTTCTTGGGGTCGTCTGGGTCTGCCTTTGGCTTCTTCAGCAGGGCATTGACTTCTGCGTGCTTACATCTTTTCGGGAAGGTGGCTGACTCGAAGGAGCTGTTGATGGTGCTGCAGAGGTGGGGAGTGATGATGATGTATGCTTCCAGAATCAATAAGCATAACTGAGAGGATTCAAAAATGTTTTGGAGCAGCAAATCACAGAATTAAATCAGAAAAATCCCATGGTTCAATTCACACACGATCAGTGCCCACAGTATCACATATTTGGATGTTCAGCTGAATTTAACAAGAACAGGCCTATCCACACAAGTTTATAGAAAACACACACCTCACAACAACACCTCGCTCTACAGTAGTTTCCATCCCCCATCATTAAAATGTAATCTACTGCTGTCACAGTTCAGAAGCATTAAAAGGATTACAGCGAATCAAGAGCTTTGCATTTAAACCATGTTGACATTCAAGACTCAGTTCAAACAGAAGGGCTACCCAGGACGCATACTGGATTTTGCATTGTAATGCGTATTTATTGTGGGTCATGACAATCTGTTACAACCAAAAGTTACTGAAAAATCATCATGTGAAGTTTTTGAATCAAAATTTCCTACTAAAACACCAGCTCTCAGGTGCATAATCAGTCACCATTGGGAACTACTTAAATCTGAACCAGATTGCAGAGGCCTTTTCCACCAGAAACCCATATTTGCATATACAAGCACAAACAAATGGAACAAAATGTTAACTTCTACCAAGCCAATTTGTGTCTAGGATAACAACGGAATGAAAAAATGACAAAACTGCATACATTGCAATAATGTGATTGTCAACAACACTTTACCCCTCCCCAAAACAGGATGGCAAATTAAACTCAGACACAGGTCGGATTGCAACACAAAATGTAATATGTTACATTAGATGACCGTTTTGCTTATTGTATGTGGGTAAAACAGAAAGAGAAATCAAAGTACGTATTATGGAATACAAGATTATGATCAAGAAGAAAAACACAAATTCAGATTTGGTGGAAAACAATCATAACATCTCAGTTATGCTTATTGATTCTGGAAGCCATCACACATAGTTTGAAATTATTATGCAGAAAGTATTAGCTCAAAGGGAGACTTTCTGTATAAAACACCACAATTGCCTTTCACCCAATGGTCTCAATTATAAATTAGATACAATATGTTTTTTTTTTTTTTTTTACTAAAGTTTCACAAGTTTACAGTGTTCTGTTAATGATTACATCATTAGTGTGACATACAATGTATTGTGGATATAGTTTAGCATTTTTTTTTCTTTTTTTTTCTTTAAGGTATTGTATTTACAAATTAGCATTGAGATTAAGTCATTTTATTCACATTGTTTGAAACATATCAAGTTGCTCAGATTACAGCATGTAGCTGTTTGTGCAACAATGTAATAGATGGTGAGACATTATATTTTTATGTGAACACCCATTTTTGTTTTTACGCTTTCTGATTTTTAAATAGTAGTGACACAAAATAACTGACATGCACGGTTAAAATGACATTCATTTGTTAGATGGTGGCTTGTTTGTTCCTGGAGATGGTATTACTACTACCATTATAAGACTTTCCCACAAGCATTTGTTCGCTAGATAAGCCCGCTCGTTTGCTATAAGGTAATTCCTTCACTTTGGTGTATATCACAAATCTAGTTTACTTAAAATGTGTACAATAAATGGATTAACAGTGTTCTAATCTATTGCTGATTTGGTGGCTTTTTCTCCAGGTCGTACATTCTGATGCCTTGGGGATGGTTTTCATATCTGTCAGTGCATGATTAACTGATGTTTTGAGCGTGTGTAGTTTCCTTCAATGTATGTGTTTACTCCTTTTGTTTAGCTTGCTGGAAGTTGCAGTACTGAAAATTGTCAACAAACAACTGACCTGTTTCCTCAAGACCAACACTCTAGCCCCTTGGGCAAGGGTCGCACCCCATGGGGGCACAATACTGTTGGCCATATCTGCCCCCGTTGGGGGCAGATCGGCCTATTTTTGGAAGGCCCATCTGACCCCAAGGGGGGCAGAAAGCCCATCAGAGACGAGGGAAGATTTTGTTTTCCAAAATAAGTGGGTGGGGGTTATGGCTATACCCCCACCCCAAATAAGTGGGGCCAAAGTTCTTCTGCCCACTAGTGGGCAGATGGGATAATTACCCCAATCCATACCCTGGGGGGCAGAAAGTCTACTAGATGCCAGGAAATTAAAAAAAAAAAAAAATTGGGGGGTGGTGGCTACCAACCAGTATGGGCGTGGTTATGCCACCACCCCAACTGAAGGGGGTAACATTCTTTCAGCTCTCCCCCACACACTAAAAACATCTTATCCCACGGCAAGCAAGAGGACATTTGATTATTTTGGGTTTTGGTTTTACATTTGGGCCATAAGAGCTTGGATAATTCTCAAAATCATCCCACTTGGAATGGTGAGGGCTGCACTTTTTTGTCTTTTGGGACCTGCCATGTACAAAAATCCACAAGACCTAGATACATCTAAAAACTAAACATCTGGGTGATTCCAGGGTGGTGTGCATCACATGCACACCGCACCATTTTCTTACTCACAATGCCCTGCAAACCTCCAACTTTGACACACATTTTTGTGATGGAACCTTCCGGAATCTGCAGGAATCCACAAAATTCCTACCACCCATCATTGTCTCATCTATACTGATAACAATGCTGCTGCACTTGTCAGCCTAAAAATGTTTTGTTTTATTAACTGCATTTTAGACCTGCTTTGGTTCCCCCTCAATTTCAACATGTTTTTGGCTCTTCCCTGTCACAGGCACTTCGCCCACCTACACAAGAGAGGTATAATTTTTACCGGGAGACTGAGCGGAACGTTGGGTGGTAGGAGATTGGTCCTGGTGCTGTGATCCCACACAGAAATGTGGGAAAAATGATTTTTTGTAGCTAAATTTGAGGCTTGCTGAGGATTCTGGGTAAGAAAACGGAGGCAAGGTGGTGTGTTGATTTCCGGGCACGCAGACTTGGTTCCTTGCTGCAGTGCAGGGACAATTTAATGCCCAGAGAAGATGCCTGGAAAATCCAAGCTTGCTGTGATGATGAAATAGGCACTGTGTTGATTCGGTAGGTGCTGAAGTGATTTTTCAGCTGCGAGATGGGTGCTGCGTTGATTCTGCAGGCACTGCAGTGGATTTTCTCTCTTAGGTGACGTCTTTGATGGCCCTGAAACATCCTAACAGGAGGCAAGCTGACAAGCCCTAGGAGATCACTTGTGGTAGAGAAGGCAAAGTTCTTCCAGCATAGTCAGGGAGCAGCAGGCAGCAGGGCAACAAGAAGCAGAGCAGCCCTCCCAGAAAAGCAGTCCAGATGAGACCTTTGGGCAGCACAGCAATTTTTCTGATAGTTGTAGTTCCCGAAGAGTCTGATTCTAGGAAGGCACAAACCCAGTAAATATACCGAAATGTGGTTTTGAAGTGGGCAAAATGTCAAAGAGTGTTTTTTAAGTGCACCAGTTTCCTTTACAGCCCAGTCCTGTCTTAATGCCTTAAGGAAATCTGTTGGGGGTTATCAGTCCTTTGTGTGGGCCTTCCTGCTCAGGAGGACCTATCAGTATGCAGATGAATGCAGATGCAGCTGAGTTTCCTGGGAAACTGTCCACCAGCACAGACCAGATGTAGACTGGAGACAGGCTGTAAGGCACTGAGTGCAGAGAAATGCCTACTTTCTAAAAGTATAATTTCTAAAATAGTAATGTTAAATCCAACTTCACCAGTAAACAGGCTTTCTCACTTCCATCCATACCAAAGATGACAATGCCACTCCTTTCAAATCAGAAATTACCACTTAAAACTATATAAGGGAATCTCCAATGCTGGCCTATGAGAGGCGCAGGCTTCATAATAGTGAAAAACAACTTTGGGTGTTTTTCACTACCAGGACATGTACAACATACAAACATATGTCCTGCCATTTACTTACATAGCACCCTGTCCTTATGGACTACCAAGGCCCTTCCTTAAGGGTGGCTTATATGTAATTAAAGGGGAGCTTAAGGTGTGGCAAGTAGTTTTAAATGCCAAGTCGAAGAGGCAGTGAAACTGCACCCACAGGCCTTGGAATGGCCCTATTTATGTGGGTGTCACAATCAATGTTGCAGGCCTACTAGTAGCATTTAATTTACAGGCCATGGGCACATCTAATGCACTTTACTGGGGACGTAATGGTAAATTAAATACGCCAATTGGGTAGGATCTGTTGTTGCCATGTTTAGGGAAGAGGGCACAAGCACTTTAGCACTGGTCAGCAGTGGTCAAGTGCCTAGAGTTCTAAAACCAGTGAAAACGAGATCAGAATAATGGAGGGGGCAGGTACAAAGTTGAGGGAGCACCACCTTAAGGCTGTCAGGTCTAACATATACATACAAAGTGGTCAAAGTGATGCATGATAAAGAATGTGTTGTAAAAGTGATACTTATCCCAACTGCTAATCGACTTCCTGTTGAATTGATTGTCATCTGGGCTAGTCAGTGGGGCCACATATCTGTTTCTATTTTGTTACTTTGCTGTTTTGTGTGTTATGCCCTGTACAGCTCATTAAGGGGGTCATTCCGACCCTGGCGGTCCATGACCGCCAGGGCCGGGGACCGCGGAAGCACCGCCAACAGGCTGGCGGTGCTTCCTGGGCCATTCTGACCGCGGCGTTAAAGCCGCGGTCAGAAAAGGGCAACCGGCGGTTTCCCGCCGGTTTACCCCTGGCCCAAGGAATCCGCCATGGCGGCGCTGCTTGCAGCACCGCCATGGGGATTCCGACCCCCTTCCCGCCATCCTGGTCCTGGTGGTAAATACCGCCAGGAACAGGATGGCGGGAACGGGTGTTGTGGGGCCCCCTCACAGGGCCCCATAATGATTTTCAGTGTCTGCAAAGCAGACACTGAAAATCGCGACGGGTGCCACTGCACCCGTCGCACACCAGCAACTCCGCCGGCTCCATTCGGAGCCGGCTTCATCGTTGCTGGGGCTTTCCCGCTGGGCCGGCGGGCGGCCTTCTGGCGGTCGCCCACCGGCCCAGCGGGAAAGTCAGAATGACCGCCGCGGTTATTTGACCGCGGTACGGTCTTTTGCCGGTTCCTGCCAGGCGGGCGGCTTCTGTCGCCCGCCGGGGTCGGAATGACCCCCTAAATCTTTTTGGTTTGGAAAAATAATTCAGACTCCTTACCTCCCAGAAAACCTCTTGGCTGTTGGCATGCTATTTGTTTTCTTTTCTCTCTTACTTCACTGGACCTTTTGATATATGAAGTTAATAGGCACCATGCCATCAGCATATAGCAGTGTGGGAAACTCTCAAATGTATTTTTGTGTAGGGGCTTTGCAGTACAAGTGAATCTTTTCTTTCTTTTAAAACATCAGGAAGGTAAATAATGAATAGATGATTACCAAAACAGTACATATGGCTTACTGCCATATTTGAGGAGAAACTATCCTTAGCTTCACCTTGTAGTACTTACCTTAACACTCTGTTTATTCTTAGGTGGACATTTGATTCAATAGGACAACACCTCTTCCCATTCCTAGTAGTTTTGCTTGCATGCTGTACCTAGCATTTAAACAAAGTAGCCACTAAATACGGGTATTAGAGCATGGAACATAAACTGGATAACTGAAACTTTTCTTTGTGCTCTCCAATCAGCTGTTACAACAACTTGAAATTTAGTAGGTAAAGTACCAGAATCAGTGGTGTAAAATAACGTGATATCTCTACAGCCTGCAAATAATCTTTTCTTTGTAGGAGAAGCTTGCAATAGTTTTATTTTTTTAGATTGGAACCAGGTATCAATGGACAACATGTCAAAATCACAAAGCCTGAAAACCTAAATCAACAATAAGGCCTATTACCTAAATGTTACACAACTCCTATTTTTGCTATGCGCAGTGACAAATCCCACTCATCTAATAATTTTACACTGTTCCGTACCGTAACATATATTCACACTAGTTTGTGACCTGCTGCAAGATGCATCTGACCAAGTCGTTCAATACAAAAACACCTTTGCAGATGCCCACTGAAGTACTGAGAGCCTCATTGAGTTATCATATTCCCCAGCTAACAAACTTGCAGTTTTCCCATCCCATTGAGAGGAGTGTGAAGTGGCAGGCTTCCATGGGTGACCCTCACCTAGGTCTGACAGCAGGAATCTTTGGCTGATTGTCTCTGGTTTAATCTACATCAGAACCTATGTGCTACTTAAGTCAGCCATCCAACACACGCTTTTTCTGCTCAGGATCTCCAGGGAAAGCAGGGTGGTCTGCAACAAGGAAGTAAAGAAAAGATGTCCATGTGTGTTGAGAGAGAGAAGTTCCGGTTGGTAAGGTCATTTATTTTTGATTTTTCCATAACTAACTCTAACTTTGGAAGTTCGTTATTAGAAAAACAAAAAGGTTTGCTGAAGAGGGACATCAAACTTGGCACCTGCTTAGCATAGCTTCAAGTCCTTCATTGAAGCTGCCGCAGTTGTGGCTCAGCTAAAGGCAAAGATATCCTAAGCTTGAGTGGGGTTCTCATAGTAAGATAGAAAGTCTTCTGCCTGGGAGTGGCAGCCGTAGTCTCTCGAGAACAGCCCTGAAGTGTTAACTGTTCCATAAGATAAGTAATGCACCCAACAAAATTTCATTTAAGAGGTTTAGTGATTGATAAACTGTTCAAGATACTTGCTTGCCATTGCTCTTGTGCAGTGTGCATAGGGGGCACCTATGGGTGCTCTAGCAGCCCATCACATTTTTACTGATCTAAGGCTTTGGGTTGCATTATGTGCTGATCGCGGAGATTTGAAACTACATCTTAGAATAGTCTGGTGATCACGTCAGCAAAAGGGGCAAACTATTAATAGCTTCCAAGTTCAGAAACCACAAGCAAAGGTTGAGCCTATTTGATTCTCTTAACGTTCAACAACGCTAATTAGTAAACTAGGTAACTGTAGAACTATTTACCTGGTAGTGGAATAACAAAGAGAAAGAATTACAGTGGAGTTTAAATATTATTGCCCATTAAATGGTTCCTCTAGATCAGAGGTCTTTAAACTAGTGGCGGGCCTCAGCTGATCTCCAAAACCGGCATGCATTTGCCAGGAGGAGTATTTATTATGTCCCCACGGATAAGAGAGAAACATTATGCTGAAAACAGTACTGTTTTAGTGAAAGAAAGCAGTGTCTGCAATGGGCCATCAGTAATGTATTTTGTCACCCATATGCTGGCTGGATGTAGATGTCACATTGGGGTGGATGGAGATAGAGTGTTCTAAGTGACACTCAAAGTCCCTCTCCAATCTCTGATAAAGGATCACACTATAAATACTTTTACAATTTTAGGGAGTCGATGTGGCCACTAGCAGGTTAGGAGTTGTGTATTTGATCGCATTTTAAAAGGAATAGCTGAACAAAACCATATTTGTTTAATTGCTAATTATGTCCAGAGCAGTCAATTTTATAGAATCATTATGAGAAAATATGTTTGTCATATTGTGGGGCGCCTGTGAAATTACATTTTTTTTTTTTTTTCTTAAACACGTGTGTGCTGCATGATATACATTGAAGACTACTGCTCTAGATGCTTGGAAAAAGCTTACATAAATTAAGTTTCAGGACGTGTCCTCTGGAGACACACAATGCAATAACTGTGTAAACTCATTGGCCTCTCAACTGTTTTTCCAATTTTGCCATTTTAAATATATCTGGAAATGCTTCAAATGCTCGGTTGAAGTACAAATGACCCAATGATAATCGCAAATGGCAAGCATTAAGTGATAATCATGTGAGCACTCATTTCAGTTGTGGTAATTTTCTACCCACTGTTCGTTATTTTTTATAGAAAATACAACATTAAGACCAAGAAGCAGCAGCATCTTAGACCTTTATTCCTAGGAAAATACAATTCCTCTTTTGGCTGGAAATGGAATTCCTGGTAAAAGTATAAATGAATAGCCTTATGCACATAGTGGCAGTTTTCACTGACAGTATCTGCAAATTGCTTACCTGCTTTGTGTACCTGCTAATTTGCGACACAACCTATACACCAAAATATTGTGTTGAACGATTTCCAGTCATAGGGCTTGCAAAAAGAGCTGCCTAAAGAATATGAATTAGGTATATCACAACCACTGCAGAGTTGTATGGACACAGGGGTAGTGGCCTACACGGGACAGCAGACAACCATTCCTGTTTTTGTACTCCCAAACAGGAAACATTAAACAAATAATAAAAGGAAAACAGACCTTGTTTCATAAATGCTACGTTTCAAAAAATGCTCCCCCTTTGGATAGCAGGCAGCGCTCCCCCAAAGTCACCTGACATAATTAGCAAAAGGAAACCTGTCATCCCATCTATTCTTCTTGCTTTATTTCTATTATCTTCTCTCACCCACAAACGTACCTGCGGAACAGGACGGGATCCATCACGGCTGCTCCAAAGCAAAAGAGGCGCTATGAACACAGGGCCTAAGCTAAAAAAAGAGAGCCACGCCGGTGGCGGTTCTCTGCTTCTGGCTGCTGAAACGGATAATTTGGCCATGGTCGCACACATAGCCTGATAGAGTGCCTTCACTGCACTAAGTTCGTCGTGCAGCCGATATAAGGTACGTTCCATCACTATTTTTTAACGTATTAAAAGTACAACACATATTGACAACAGAAAAGCCATGAGAACGCATTGAGAATTTGAGTGTAAACTTTTTTTTTTATTAGAGTTGGCGTGCATCAACAACTGTTTATATTTCCACAATTAAATCATTCAACTCTCACCCGAAATATTGTAACCATCTGTTCTTCTCTTTACAGAATTCCTTTGGTCCTAGTTAGTTTTATTTAATCTGAAAACACATTTTGCCACAACACACTACAGAAACACGCAACACATACTTACACCTTGAAAAGAGAGACACATTAATTAAAGAAGTGTTTAATATTAACGAGTGCAGTAATTATTATCCCAGGTTATTTCTAATTTATATAGAGTGCTTTTTTCACAATTTGAATAAGCAAACTTTATTTTCTTCTACCTTTCACTGTGAGGATATGAGTGTGATTTCACATTAACTGAAATGGTGTATTAACACATTTGATAGAGGGGATGGGGGCGGGGGAAGAAGCATGCTCCAAGTGCACTTTATATTCTCCGCAATTTCTTAAATTTTGCCGCTCTCCTATTGGATGAGTTGCTATTGAGGTAATCTACATTCGCAGAGTATCCACTATGAAAAGGAACCTATTTATCTGCATAACTAATACTCTATAGCTACGGTTGTTAGAATTTTTAAGAACCATTACCATGATTGACTTTGAAGAAGATGAAAGGTTGCCTGTTTTTCAATCCTATCTGAGTGTGCAGTGCTCCTCATATGCCTCGTCTGCTACGCAATTCAGTACATACGAGCACAATGGCCTATGTCGTTTTTTTGTTTGTCCCATATCATTCCAATGTTCTGTAAGTGCAGCATGGTTCCCGGAAGGAGACCATTGATTTCCTATAACAGATGCGGCTTTAACAGAACACTGAAGGACATGGAGGGAATTCAAAACATTGTCACGAGACTTACAATGCCACCTGACAGGTTTTCTACCGGCACCACAAATAGAATATGTTCTAAACTGCATTTATCATCCAAGACAAATCATTAAAGCTGCACAAGAATACATACGATTTTCTTTAAAGTCTTATTTTGTATCACGTCCAGGCCTTTGCAGACTCTTAAGTACGGGTGTGCAGGGAGCTCCACTCCGCTGGCGGAGTTAATGGAGTATTTGAAACTCAGTTATCCTAAAAACTCCGCTATTCCTGCCAGAGGAGCAGAGCTCAACTGGTGAGCTCTGCCGCCCAGTATGGGCTGCACAGCGCAAAGGCAGACAGTCTGTGCTTTGGGCTGCAGGGCACACTGAAGCAGAGTCAGAGGGAGGCAGCTGTTAAAAAAGACTATTCACCTAACGATGAGTAGAGGAGGACCCCCGGGAAGACCCAGGTAAGTCTTCGTCTCTTTCTTTTGTCGTGTCTGTTAATGCCTACGGCACAAGAACATGCCACATACGTAGCTCGTAGCGTACAACATTTAACTAGCTGCTCATTATTTCATAACCGTTAACTACACATTGACACCTCCCACAATGAATACATAATACTTTCATCACGTCCACCCTGGGTGCGGGGTCTTAGTGCTCTCAGTCCTAAGACATCTCAGTTCCCTCTATTAATACAGGTTGGACCATTTGTTTCAGGTTTCCCATAAACTGTTCCACTATACCACTGGCCTAGAGCCACAAGGTTGTAATTTTCTGATGCCTGACATTGAGTCTAGTTACGAACTCCCTAAACTCCTTGCTGTTGAACAGTGGACCATTGTCAAACTTAAAAGTGTCCGATTTGCCCCACACTGCAAATATGTTATCCAATGACTTTGTCGCCGGTATTTGATGACATATCCTCAAGCAGAGGAAAACAAGAGTGCTCATCAATTACCACCATGAGATGGTGTTTGTTTGCCAGGGGCCCAAAGAAATCTATGGCTATTCTTTACCAATCATGTGCAGAAAGATCAGACATGGTTAGCATATGCGGGGCCACCTTAAGAGATAGGCAATTGCATAAATGACCCTCCTTTAACTCCCTCTCAACTCTTTCATCCAAGTAAGAAAACCACACTTGATCTTTGAGGGCCCTTTCGGCGACTACTATGCCACAATCTCCTTCATGAGTGAGTTCAATGATTTGCTGTCTCAGACTCTCTGGTATGACGTATGAGATGGTGTTTGTTTGCCAGGGGCCCAAAGAAATCAATGACTATTTTTTCCCATGCATGTGCAAGAAAATCAGGCTTGGTTAGTGAACGCTGAGTCATCTGACGAGACAGGCAATTGCATAAATGATACTCCTTTAACTCGCTTTCAATTCTCTCATCCAAGCAAAGGAACTATACCAGATCTCCAAGGGCTCCTTGGTGACTATAATGCCACAATTTCCTTCCTAAGTTCAATAATTTGCTGTCTCGAACTCTCAGGTATGACAATCCTGAAGCCTCTTAGCACAATGCCTTCTTTACTGACATACAGTTAATTTTGTACATTTTGATACTTTTGAAATTCAACATCTCCACTCAGGGAGTGAGCACTTTCCCACTGTAAAGTGCAGTGTGAAAGTGCACGTGCCCTTCCTACATCCACTAGGAAGTGGTGCTCACCAGTATGTGCACAACGGTCTTTTCCTATATACTAAGCCTGTCAAGTCTTGCCAATGTGTACATACTTGCACACTGGACTTTTTTATCTATACTTAGTCTGTCACAGCAGTACTGTATGGGCACAGTTGCACCTTTTTTATGGTTCTAAATTTTGTCCAGCCTGCCCCTGCAGGGTTGTGCATGCACCAGGGCACATGTGCCCAGGGAGTGCAGAAAAAACACATGTGTTCTCCCTGCCCATGAGAGCTGTTCTGCCCATCGGTTAGCAGTGAAGGAAGATTATAATACATTCTGGCTGCAATAGTGGATTACAGTGGAGTAGCCTCATGATATTTACTATCATCGGGTTCACAACTCCTACTCAAGGTAAAGGTGGCTTTGTCAACAATACCGTAGAAATGCCACTGCTAGAAAAGTGGGCATTTCAATGTTCTAAATACTTGTTTGCTTGTCTTTTTATTCAGCTTCATTTCACTGGAACCGGGGGAAAATAACATCTGTGTACTCACGAGTGACAGATATAAAACTTAGGCAAGTGGAATGACAGACCTCTGCCATTTGAGGGCCTAGGTTGGAGTGAGAGGTTCTGACACTTGACCTCTCGGAGCCAGATCATGGCACCATTAAAGATAAAGATCTGTATTCCACAGCCCCATGACAGACAGGACTGAAATTTTGGGAAGATTTCTGTGGTTCCAAGGAGGTCCCTATAAGCCACCTACAACTTCAAAGGCATAATTGATTATAACTACCAGTACCACACTTCAGCAGCTTAGAGATACACTAGGAGAAATGTGGGACCAGCACCGCTAGACCACGTGATGCACACTGCCAGAGGAATCAGTTGTGCACAAGAGTATTTACTGTCCTTGGAAGGGAATCGGCACACCTTTTCGGCATTGTGGCTTGTCTGGGCAGATTGCCTGCTGCTGTGTGGCACTCTGAAGTGTGCTCCCCAAGGGGCTGTTGGCTTGCCCCCGGTTCTGTCTGGAGGTCTCAGGGACATCAAAGACCTTCTGTGAGGACCCTACACCATCTACTGGTGACATCTGGAGAGAGGTGCCTTCCTCCACTCCTACATCATCTGCTGGCTCCACCTGGTAGCAGTGGTGTGAGCGTGGCACCTGGAGACCAGAATTTCCTGGTGCAGAGCCTTCAAAGTACTGCCCGCAATTACAGAGTGTGGCCCTTCATCATGAGGCCACTGCACCCATCAACATCTTGTTTGTTGTGTTTGGGTTCACCAGTTGCAGGACCCTGCATGGCCCGCTTTTCTCAAGTGCATCACACTTCTCTCATGTGACACCCAACTGCATGCTCACTGTGTGCAGTACCTGATTCATAATTTGCGACCCTCAAAGGTGGGGGTGCATCTAGGGCAGTGCTGCATTCTGCCTCTTGTGGCACCGCTTTACTTTTCTCTTTGTGTGTGACCAGATTATTTGGTGCAATGCAAGTTATCGCACATCAGATCTGCCTCATTCCAGGGAGATCGAGTATTGGAGCTTGTGTGTAACTGGATTGTCTGGTTTGACTCAAGCCATCACACACCAGATGTAGTAACTCATTTCACAGACGTACAGAATTGGAGGTCCTTGTGTGTGACCAGATTGTCTGGTTCAGTTCAAGTCACCGTGCACCAGGTGCTGTGCCTCATTCCGGGGAGGAACTGCCTAGGAAACCTTTTCATGTGTGATTGAACTGTCTGGGGTGACTCAACTCATTGCGCCTCAGATGCTCTGCCACATTCCAGGGAGGGACGACACTGAGCCCTTTGCGTGTGTGATCGGAATTTTCTGGTGTGACTCAAATCATCACACACCAGACATTGGGCCTCCTTTCCCAGAGTACGGACCTGGTAACTGTTTGTGTACAACTGAAATTGTCAGAGCGGCTCAAGTCATTGAGCCCCAGACGTGTGTCTCCTTCTTGGGAGATATGGATTTGGTAACTATTTGTGCATTGGAGTGCCTGACTTGGCAGGGCGCCATTGTAACTAGTGTGTTGCCCCAGTGACTCTCCCCCATGCTTTGCATACCTCTGAGTGAACCTCCCAAATTGGTGCCCACACATCTATATGTTAACTGTTGCCTATCAGCTGTTATCTCTGTCTTCCCCCACCTTGTTCCTGGGATCCTGAAAAGTGTGCCTTTGGCTGTCAGCATCCTAGTATCTGGGGAAAGGTTGCTTCATCTCCAGCTCGTGAGGGGACGGGGTAGCAGGAACTGGTTGGCGGGTGGAGGGCAGTTTGAGGCCCTGGGTGTCTGTGAATACAGTGGCATTAACCAGCCAGATATCATGGCACTACATTAGGGTGCTAGGAGCGAATGCATTTGAGTGTGTGTGTGTGTGTGTATACAAGCCACCTGATACCTGTGGCACTGCGTAGCGGTGCAAAGTGAATGTTAGGGAGTGAGAGCAGGTGACTAATAGAACAACATAATGGTGTTAATAGTACACGTTATTCCTTGCCAGAGGCCTCTGACAGTTGAAATTGTGTTTAACTGGTGGACTCAGGCCGCAGAGCTAATGAAAAGTGTCGCAAGTCTTAGTATGTATATATTGCTGCTAACGTTGTGAACCAGGATTCGCCCTGCAACAGTGTATTATTTAATTAAGGTAAAATTTAGGGTGGGTCTTGAGCCGATAATGTTTGGCACTGCATGAGGGTGCTGGTAAGGAAAGTATTATTTTTCTCAAGGGTACATCCTTTTTATGTTTAACACAGCGGGCCTAGTACTGTGAGTAATAATTCAAAATGTGATTTATGTCCAGATTTACATGATGATCATGCTCTGTTAATAATAAGGGTGTTGAATACAAAGTTGATTTATATACACCTCAGTGTGATTGTTGTGTGGAAGTACTGTGCCATTGCGATACACATTGCCCTTGTGATAAACCTGACTGCTCTATGCCAAGCTACCCAAGGGTAAGCGCAGGTTATAGAGTGAGTGTAATCACACACCTCTGATGGGAGTGGTAGGTTCTGCCTGGCTAGGTTCCCGCCTCAGCCTACCATAACATGTCTCCTCCAAAATTTGGTGGCAGCAATGGGATAGGTCTTGCAGTTGCACGGCATCACACACAAGCTAACAGAGCACTATAATGTCATGTAGACAAAAGTATTCCTTTTTTCCTAAGGTGTGTTCCCAAAAGGGACAGTGGGGTGGCTAGGGAGGGGTGACCTATTTTTCCTCATAGATTTTGATTTTTTTTATTACTTCCCGTAGTATAATAACATGTCTGAGGGCCTCCCTGAGGTAGAATTTGAGCTGGCTGTCCAGAACACCTACACAATGATGCTGCTCAAGGAGCACTGCCTGGCAAAAGGGGTAGCTTGCAAGGGAAGAGCCAGGAAGACTGAGTAGCTGGAAGCCTTGAGGGCCTGTGTGGAAGCCCACCTCGAGGGGGAATTAGATAATGAGGAAGAACTGGAGCATGGGGAAGAGTCCGAACAGGGGTAGGGGAGCCCTATCAGACAGCCCATAGAGGGGAAGGAGCTTCTGTTGCCTAACCTGGAGGGCCTCTTTAGAAACCAGTAGCAGCGTAGCCTCCAGGAGCCTACCCTAAGAAGAGCTGGAGGACAGGATGGAAGAAAGGAAGTTAAAGTCGGAGCTTGCCATGACTGCCAAAGACCAGCCCCTAACCCTTGCTAAGTTAGAAAAAGAGCAAGTCCTGGCCAGATAAGACAAATAGCAAGCTCTAGCTGAAAAGAGGCTAGCCATGGAGGAGAAAAAGATGGCCCATAAGCTTAACCTCAGAGAGTTAATCATCTGAACCCTAAAAATGGGTAATGGTGGCAGTGCCTCAGCAGTGTCTAACAGCAAGCATAGATGTTGAATTCCAAAGTATATGGCACAGGATTACCAGGTGGGGAATGATATTGACAAATGATTGGCAGCCTAAGAGGTGGCTTCGAAGGTAAACTGGGCCCATGAAGAAAGCTGCGGAGGTAATTTATGGTGGTACATTCCCCCCTGTAGGGAGGAACACCCTTCTTACCCTGGATTTTGTGGATCAGACTAAGTACCCTGCCATGAAGACAGTGTTGAGCAGCAAGTTTGGACCGACTCCGGAAAAGTACCATCAGAGGTTTAGGGTCATCCGCGAACTGGCTACACAAAATTGAGTTGACTTCATAGACTACGCTAGTAAGGCACTGAAGGGTTGGGTGTTGGGTAGTGAGGTAAATCATCATGAAGGATTGTACAACTTACTCCTAAGGGAGCACTTTCTCAAGACTCGTTTTATCACTCTGCCCCAACACCTGGTAGGCAGCAATATGATGGATTTTTCAGATGCTTGCTGAGGAAACAGTTATCTGGACTAGCATCTGAGTGTCCACAAATATTACTGGGGGAGCTCTCAAAAGGAGGGGCCATTGTCCCAAACAGAAGGAGGGGGTTGACAAAAAGAAGGAGCCTTCTAGAAGTCCCCAGAAGCACCCCCAGGAAAACAGCCAGGCCTTAATCCCCAGTCCCTTACCCCAAAGAATATGTCCCTGGACAAAAGTCTGGTCCCAAGGACCCCCTGAGTGCTATGAGTGCAATGGGTACAGAAACTACAAAGGTGATCTAAGTGTCTAAATCAAGTGCTGCTGAAGGAAAGGCTCCAGCAGTTGCCAGCATAGTGATGAGGGAGTCCCCAGTAATGGAGGGAGGTTAGTGGCATTACCCTAGTGTCCCTAGGTAGCAGTGAGATGGTGTCCCAGATCCAAGTGTCTGCTAACACAGCAAAATATAGGCAGAGGGTCACCATCAATGGGCAGATGGTAGAGGGTTTGAGGGTTACAGGGGCCAGTATGACTATGGTAAGGAGTCAACTATCTCCACAGAGCAGGTCATCCCCCAGGCCACCCACCCAGTGGTGGTTGAGGACAATAGAGAGAGTTCTTTCCTAGTGGCCCAGGTGCCATTTGAATGGGGAGGCTCAGGCCTGTTGAAGGTCACTGTGAGCCCTGCCATGCCCGTGACTTGTCTGTTGGGTAGAGACCTGGAGCACACTAGCTGGAAAAAAGTGGAACTCTGGGCTCCTGTGAGATGTAATGATTACACAACTGGACCTGTGTGACCACATGGTCCAGTGCTGTCCGAGAAGGCAGCTAAAAGGGGATGGAGTCTGGAACAATGGCCAAGCCCCCTGCTAATAGGGGAAGAGGATGAGGATGGGGAAAACTGCCTTGGACTGTACCTCTGGTGCAGTGGAAGGAGAACTTGCGGAGGCTGCCCCGGCATCCTCTGAAGAGGACACTACTCCTCCTGGTGGACTCCCTGAAATTGCAGAGTGGCAAGTAAGAGAGAGTCCTATCAGGGAGGGTGCCTCAAGGGCCTGAGGCAGCAAGCTAAAGGTCAAGCAACCAGTGATGATTCCAGGACTCATCACCTTTACTGGGGGGACAATCTTCTGTACATTGAGCCTAAGGCTCCTGTCCAGGAGGCCCGAAGGGCCCTGGTGATCCCCCCAGTGTTATCATGCCTTCTTGCTGGAATTGGCCAACAACATCCCTCTGACAGGATATCTGGGACAGGACATGAACTTTGTGTGGTTTGCTCCCTACATTTAGTAGCCCAGACTCAGGGTGTCTTTAGATGCATTCTGTAAGACATGAGTGACTTCCAGGCTAGTGACAAGGTGGGGCTGAAACTCAAAGCTCCTCTTCAACCCTTGCCCGTCACTGACACCCTCTTTGAAAGGGTAGGTATTAAAATAGTATAACCTAGAGATCCCCAGTTGACTGCCGGGCACAGGTTCATCCTGGTTCAGGTGGATCATGCTACTTGGTACCCAGAGGTGATCCCTCTGAGGATCATGACTGCACCAGCAGTGGTGAAGGCCCTGATGGGGGGTTTCATCAGAGTGGGTTTCCCGAAGGAGGTGGTGTCTGACAGGGACACAAACTTCATGTTGACTTACATGCAAGCCATGTGGAAGGTGTGTGGCGTGACATATAAGTTCTCTACTCCTTACCACCCTCAAACTAATAGCCTTATGGCATGATCAGAGGCCCTGATGAAAAAGGGGGATATTCTCTTACCATACCTGTTTGCCTATTGGGAGGTCACCCAAAAGGGAGTGGGGTTTAGCCTTAGAGCTTCTATTCAGGCATCCGGCCAGGAGACCTCGTAGTTTGGTCAAGGAGGGCTGGGAGCATTCTCCCAAGAGAACTCCCACGGATGTAATAAGCTACATGGTGGCCTTCCGAAGCCAAATGGCCATGTGTGGAAGCAAACCTCCCACAACTTAGAAGCCAGCCAGGATGTCATGAAAGAGTGGTATGATAAGAGTGCCACTCCCGTGGGTTTGCACCAGGACATTAAGTGTGGGTGATGAAGGCTGTGGAGCCAAGGGCCCTCCAGGACCAATGGACCCTATGAAGTGATATAGAGGAAAGGAGAGACCACCTATCTGGTGGATCTCAAGATCCCGAGGCAGCCATGTCAATCGCCTCAAACCACACTTTGAGGTCTGAGGTCACCATGTTAATTGTGGCGGATGGAGAGGAGGAGGAGGGGAGTGAACGACTACCAACCTCCTGACCTCTGAGGAAATCGATGGGTTCGCAGAAGAAGTGATCTTGTCCCCCACCCTAACTCTTGATCAGCGGAGGGACTGCCACTGAGTGTTGGGGCATTTCCTTTCACTGTTCTCCCTTATCCAGGAGACTACCCATCTGTGTACCCAACTATGAGGTTGACAGAGGAGTGTCAGGTATAGAACCATGCGCGGTCCAGGTCCCACCCAAAACTCCGCTGCGCGGCTCTGCGGTGCTTTCTGTGCACCACTTTTCATCCCCTCTTGCTCCAAAGGTGGCCATCAACGTCGTCTGCCCTGTGACAAAACTCATAGAGCTGCAGGTTCAGGTCATTGGTGGACAAGATGCACTTATCAGTGCTATTCAATGAAGGGACTACAATTCCCATGTTTTTAGAGGCAGCAGCCATCTTGGGATGTGGCAGGCCTATAAAACCCAGCCACACCCAAGCACATTGCTCACTATTTTGAAGACTTCGATGCAGCCAGACCTCGTGGGGATTTCTCTGGAGAAGAGCAGAGTTCCTGAATGGCAGAGTGTCATCCAACCGAAGTATCCTTGTTTCAATGGTGCATTAAAAAACAAGTAGGTTGTACTCATAGCGGTACGGCCTTGCTGAATCCAAGTTTGAAGGAAGTCATTAATTCCAAAAGGTACAGCGCCCCTTAGCATAATGAGCAAAGCGTTTCAGGCCACACTGGTAAAGCGCCCCAGGCACGACATTTAAAGTGCTTCAGTTCACAGGAGTAAAGCGCACTTGGCATGGTATTCAGAGAGCTTCAGTTCACAGGAGTAAAGCGCCCTTGGCACATCATTCAAGGTGCTTCAGTTCATTGGAAGTAAAGCACCCTTCGCACAGCAATCAAAGCGCTTCAGTTCATATGAGGAAAGCGCCCTTGGTACAATAATCAATGCTCTTCAGTTTACATGAGTAAAACTTTCAGGCCTAGGTGGCAAATGTGAAAACATCTCAAAGATAAGCAAATCATAGTTTCATTGTTTTTGGAAGCATAATATGTGAGAGACATATCTAAGTCTTTGATGATATGTGAGACACATATTTAAGTCTTTGCGAATTTCTAGACTGACTAAACGTTTTATGTTTATGAATGGATAGTAGTTGCATGATTGATGTTCAGAGTATGTCCATGGTCCAAGCTCTTGCCTTCTCAAGGTTTAGAGGTCTCAGTTCGTTCCTGTTCCATGATTCAGAGAAGGGCCATGCCCAGTTTTGTTTAATGCTCACAACATCCTGAAGTATCATGATTTTACTAATTGTTCTTGTTCCATGATTCAGAGAAGGGCCAAGCCCAGTTTTGTTTGATACTCATGACATCCTAAAGTATCATGATTCTACCAATTGTTCTTGTTCCATGATTCAGAGAACGGCCACGCCCAGTTTTGTCTAATGCTCATGACATCCTGAAGTATCATGATTCTACCAACTCTTGCACCCATGGAGACACCTTTGTTTATTCCATAGGGATCTCAACTCTTGCATCCACGGAGATGCCTTTGTCTATTCCATAAGGGTCTCAACACTTGCATCCATGGAGATGCCTTTGTCTATTCCATAAGGGTCTCAACACTTGCACACATGGAGACGCCTTTGTCTATTCCATAAGGGTCTCAACACTTGCATTCACGGAGATGCCTTTGTCTATTCCATAAGGCTCTCAACTCTTGCACACACGGAGATGCCTTTGTCTATTCCATAAGAGTCTCAATACTTGCATTCACGGAGACGCCTTTGTCTATTCCATAAGGGTCTCAACTCTTGTATTCATGGAGATGCCTTTGTCTATTCCATAAGGGTCTCAACTCTTACATTCACAGAGACGCCTTTGTTTATTCCATAAGGGTCTCAACACTTGCATCCATGGAGACGCTTTTGTCTATTCCATAAAGGTCTCAACTCTTGCACACACGGAGACGCCTTTGCCTAAATGTATAATTGAATGTTAATGCTGTTATGAAAAAATATATACATACATGCTAGACCATTTTTCCTTTTCATATCTCTATCCCTGCTGTTCCCTACCCTAATTCTCTTCCCCCCGACTGGCTTCACCATAACTCTGTGCTATAATAGCTTTCTGAGTTGGTGACTCCGGAAGGTGGGCCTGTTGTTCGGCGGCGTGAAGATCCAGAGGAAAGGACACTGAGACTAGGAGACAACCTTCCTGTCAATAGCAAATCTTATAGGTTGCGTATCCAAGCAGAGATGTTTAAGATGCTGGAGATGGGGGTCATAGAACCCCCTCCTTAGCAGCCCCTGGTCCAGTTTGTTGGTGCTGGTACGAAAACCCACCCCAGTCTGCACCACCCCAGAAATAAGGTTCTGTGTGGACTAAAGGGGGCTCAACTCGGTGACCCGGACAGATGTGCATCCAATTCCACGGGCAGATGAGTTGATTGATAGGTTGGACGCAGCCCGCTATTCAAGTATCGTCAACCTCACCTCCCGGTATTAGCAGATTGCCCTCACCGAGGGAGCCAAGGAGAAAACTGCCTTCTTCACTCCGGACAGGCACTACCAATTCAGGGTCATGCCCTTCCGACTGAAGAATGCCCCAGCCACCTTTCAGTGGCTGGTGAACCAGGTCCTTGTGGGTATGGAGGCCTTCTCAGCTGAATATCTAGATGACAGAGGCCTTCAGTAACAGCTGGGAGATTCATCTCTTTCACCTCCAGGAAGTAACCCAGGTCCTGCAACAAGCAGACCTCACTATCAAGCCCAGTAAGTGCCAGATAGGACAAGGATCAGTGGTCTACTTGGGTCACCCGGTAGGCAGGGGAATGTTGCATCCCCTCCAGGCTACAATTGAGGCCATCCTAGCATGGGAGCCCCCCAAACCCCAGACGTGTATCAGGGTGTTCCTGGGCCTCAGTGGTTACTACTAGCAGTTCATCAAGGGATATGGCACTATTGTGACACCATTGATGGAGCTGACCGTAAAGACGGAGCGCTTAAATGTAATATGGACCGAGTCCTGGCAGGCCACATTTGACGCCTTCAAGCAGGCTCATCTGCGCCACACCGGTGCTCCAGGCCCCTGACTATTCCTGGGAGTTCATCGTTCAGACAGACGCCGCTGAACACAGTATCGGGCGGTGCTATCTAAGCTGAACGAAGAGGGCCTCAGCCAGCCAGTAGCCTTCATCTCCCAGAGGCTACTCCCTGGGAACAGAGATGGAGCTCTATCAAAAGAGAAGCCTTCACAGTAGTCTTGGCCCTGAAGGGGTTGAGGACGTATTTGTTTGGAACACATCACTTGGTCCAAACGGACCACAGATGTCTCCAAAGGCTGATGCAGATGAGGGGTGAGAATCCAAAACTGTTTAGGTGGTCCATCTGATTACAGGTAATGGACTTTAGGGTGGAACTCCATACCGGCGGTGAACCACTCCAATGCAGACGGTCTATCTAGAACTTTGCACCTTAGTAAGGAGGACTACCTAGAAGCTGGGTAGACCCCTACACTTTCAGTTGGCCGAAAACGTGTTAGACCTGACACACTGCAGTAGTGGTTCTCCAAACGTTTTTGCTTTTTTTCTAGAAGGTTTTGCTGATTCTCTGCGAGCGGCCTATGGATCCTGAGCACTTTCCCACTGTAAAGTACAGTGTGAAAGTGCATGTGTCTATCCTACATCCACCAGGAAGTGGCTCTAGCCAATATGGGTACACTAGCACAATGGCATTTTCCTATACACTGGGCCTGGCACCACTTGCCAGTGTGCGCACATTTGCAAAATGGTCTTTTTATCTATACTGTGTGTCACAGCAGGCCTTTATGGGTACACTTGCACCTTTTGATTATCCTAAACTTGTGTCCAGCCTGCTCCTGCAGGCTTGTGCGTGCACCAGGGCAGCTGGGAGTGCAAAATGCCCAGGAGAGCAGTTCTGCCCATAGGTTAATGTGGGAGGAAGTTTATAATGAATCCTGGCTGCAATAGTGGATTGCAGTGGGGCAGCCTCATGATGTTTGCTATCATTGGATGCACAATGACTAACCCCTTCTCATGGTAAAGGTGGCTTTATGTTCTAAAGACTCTTTTTGTGTCTCTTTTTATTCAGCTTCATTGCACTGGAAGTGGGGGGAAAAGCACATCTCTGCATTCCCCGGTGACAGCTATAAAATTGAGGCTACTGCAACCACAGACCTCTGCATTTGAGTGCCTGTCTGGATAGATTGGAAGGAGAGGTTCTCACACTTTGCTTCGCAGAGCCAGATCAAGGCACCACTAAAGATAAAGATCTGTATTCCACAGCCCCATGGAAGACATGATTGAAAATTAGGAGAGACATCTGTGGTTCAAATGGGACCCCTTTGAATTACCCCCAACTTCAAAGACAACCTTGAGTAGAAATACGAGTACCACACTTCATAAACTTAGAGATACACTACCAGGGACTTGGGACCAGTACTGCTGGACCACGAGGTGCACACAGCCAGAGGAATCTGCGGTGCACAGGAGTATTTACTGTCCTTGGAAGGGATCCGTGCACCCTTCCAGCATCACGGCTAGCCTGGGCAGAGTGCCTGCTGCTGTGTAGCACTCTGAAGTGTGCTCTTCAAGGGCTTCAGGCTTGCCCCCTGTTCTGTCTGGTGGTCTCAAAGGCATCAAATACCTCCTGCGAGGGACCTACCCCATCTACTGATGTCTTCTGGAGAGCTGTGCCCTCCTCCAGGCCTACATCATCTTCTGAACTTCAACTAGTAGCAGTGGTGTGAGTGTAGAATAAGTATTGCGCCTGGAGATCGGAATTGCCTGGTGTGGAGCCTTCAAAGTACTGCCCACACTCAAAGAGTTGCTGAGTGCAGCACTTCATCGTGGGACCACTGCATCCATCAACGTCTTGATTATTGTGAGTGGATTCACTGGCTGTGGGACCCTGCGTAGCCTGCTTTTGTTGAGTTTGTTGCATTTCTCTTGTGTGATACCTGACTGCAGGCTCATTGTGTGCAGTCCCCGATTCACAGGTTGCGACCCTCGGAGGTGGGGGAGGGCATCCGGAGCAGTGCCGCATTCTACCTTGTGTGGCACCGCTAAACTTGGTCTTTGTGTGTGACCGTATTGTCTTGTGTGACTCAAGTCATCGTGCACCTGACTAGTGCCTCATTCACGAGAGGTACTGCATTGGAGACCTTTTCATGTGTGATTGAACTATCTGGGGTGACTCAAGTCATCACGCCCCAGATGTTGTGTCTCATTCTAGGGAGACATGTCATTGAGCACTTTGCGTGTGGGATCAGAATCATCTGATGCAACTCAAGTCATCACGCACCGGACGTAATGCCTCCTTTCCCGAAGGTATGCACCTGGTAGTGTGGATTTGGTAACTAATTGGGTATTGGAGTGCCTGGCTGGACTCTGCGCCGCTGTATCTAGCGTGCGGCCCCAGCATTCCTTTCCCCATGCCTTGAAGGCCTCTAAGTTAACCTCCCAAACTGGAACCCAAACCTCTATATGTTAACTGTTGCCTCATCTGTCGTTATCTCCATCTTCACCCCACCTTTTCTCCGGGATCCTTAGAAGTGTGACTTTGGCCGTGAGTGGCCTAGAATACAGGGAAAGTTTGCTTCATCTCCAGCTCGTGCTGGGACAGGGTAGCAGGAATTGGTTGGCGGGTGGAGGGCACTTTGGGGCCCTGGTTATCTGCGAACACAGTTATATTGACACACTGGCTATGGGGGCACCACACTAGGGTGCTAGGAGCGAGTGCGTGCAAGTGTGTGTATACAAGCCGCCTGATATCTGTGGCACCATGCATGGGTGCCAGGTGAATGCAAGGAAGTGAGTCAGGGTGACTGATAGAGGAACACAATGGTGTTGCTGTACACATTATTCCTGCCAGAAGCTTCTCACGGTTGACATTGAGTTTTACTGGTGCAGCTAAGGTTAGAGAGCTAATTAAAAGGGCTTCAAGTCTTCCTGTGCACATTTTGCCACTAATATTGTGAACCGGGGTGCCCCTGCACACCATGTGTTATTGAATTGGAGTAATCCCTTTTTCTCTAGGGTACATACTCTTTATTGTGTTTAACACAGTGGGGCCTAATACTGCGAGTAATAACTCTAAATGTGATTTATGCCCTGACTTTCATGATGGTTAGGCTTTGCTAATAATGTGTGTTGAATACATTTTTTTTTTTTTTACTTACACCTCATGTGAAGTCTCTTTTGTGACGCTCAGTATAATTGATGTGTGCAAGTGCTGTGCCATTGTTTTACACAGGTTATACAGTGAGTGTAATTGCTGTGTGCAAGTGCTCTGCCATTGTTTTACACAGGTTATACAGTGAATGTAATCACCCACCCCTGATGGGAGCAGTGGGTTCTGACTGGTTAAGGCCTCGCCTCAGCCAACCAGAATGTGCCCCCTCAACAGCCACGTGCTACATTGCACAGATCGGTCTCCCCAGCAGGCCATTATGTCCAATGCTGCAATTGTAAAGCATTTTGTTTCGTTGGTGAGTATATTCCTGTTTCTCATGACTGGTTGTCGCTGCCTTCTAGCATTATATCTGGTTGTCACTACCTTTAGCTTTCTCTTTGTATGAAGGATGACTCGGTGTTGTGGTGCAACACTGTTTTTATTTAGACTGGACAGCAAATCTTGGTGGGCTTTTCCAATGGTGCACCTCTGGTAGGCCCTTGCACAGGCTGGAGTGGAGCTTGCACTCCACATACACCATCCTCAGGCTTCTTTTCACTTGCTTGGGGGCCCATGTGGCACTCACAAGCATGCTGCTAGTTCCTTGCAAACTCCCAGGGAGGATAGTCTCGTTAGTTCGGGGTTTGTATGCTCTACTGGTTGCCAGTTCATCAACACATAGCTTTATTCGGTTACTTTCAACCATAAAAGCAAAACAACCAACAATTGAATGAAAAAGGAAATAGAAATTAAGTTAAAAAGGATAAGAATAAGATAAAAACATATATTTCAGCCTTAAAACACATAAAATTATTTTCCTTAGAAAAAGCACCTAACCCCCTAATACCTAACATTTAAAATAAACATGGGGTTTTATTTCAGTCTAGGTGTGTAGTTAAAATTTAGCAACTAAAACACTTTTTTTTTAAAAACATTTGGTCCTCATCATCATTATTTCCCCAGAAATTTAGTACGTATATGCCAAGCATCTACAATATACTTGCTAACCGCACAAGATAGAGGGAGAGAAGTTTCCCTCATCATGATCCTTAAGGCAACAATACAATGTCTTACCCCCATATTACTGCACACAGGTCGTAACCACTTCCGTTGCGCAATCAAATAAGCAGGGCATATAAACATAAAATGTACAATAGATTCTGAAATTTGATTACAACTCGGACAAGTATCAGGACTTGGGGTCGCACTCCGGGTACTGCCATAGGATTTAAGAGGCAGACAACCATATCTGAACTGAATATATAGACTCTTACTTAATGGATCAAGAATTGTATCCATAAATGGTTCCAGATATGGATACCATTTAAAATCAAAGAATTGTGACGTCAATCTACCGTGTGTTGAGCACAGCAGGTAGTTTTCCCTGACATGTATCCAGTAAACAGTTTTCAGATGATTCTTCTGATCCTTCCTTATACTTTCTGGATGACTCCAAAACTCACTAAGACCCAATCTATGAAACCATTTTGAGATGTGGTTAAACCAGGAAATGGTAAGTACATTTGGTCTATCTAGAATGTCTTGAATAGACTCCTTGTATGTGGATAGCTCAGGGGTGGTCCATACACGGACCCAGAAAAGCAATGGTCGTAGGGCAATTACATCTGAGATGCGTGGAAGGCCAAGGTCCCAGAACATTGGCAGCAGTGGGGTACTGCGAGGACAGGCCAAGGTTGACCTTACAAAGTTGTTTTCCCCCACTGCAAGCTTGCCGGTGTTCGAGGACCCCCAAATTTCTGCCCCATAGACCGCAGCGCTCTGTGCCTTTGCTCGGTAAATTTTAATAGTTGGAGTAATCACTCTCTCAGAGGTAGACTTGTGAAAGCGTAAAATTGCCCCAGATCTCTGTGCCAGAAGAGCTAAGCTTTTATCGATTTGGGGCCCCCAATGCAGGTTGTTGCTAATTCTCACCCCCAAATAATCTATGGAGCTTACCATACCTAGGGGGGTTCCATTATAGAAAATTGAGTATCTCTTAGTGGGGCCACAGCCCAGGGTCATAAGTTTAGTTTTGCTATGGTTGAGTTCAAGTCCATAGTCACCACAAAACGAACTAAACTTATCCACAAGTACCTGGAGACCCATAGGAGTTCTGGAGATCAGGAGGGAATCATCAGCAAATAGCAAAATTGGAATTTTGTGGTTATTCAAGGATGGAGCATCATTTTGGCAGTTGGTAACGACTTGCACCACCTCATTGATAAACAATGTAAATAGCGTTGGGGCAAGAACACAGCCCTGGCGCACTCCTCTCCTAATATCTATTTTGTCGGTGAGTTCCCCCTGATTACCCCATGTGACTTGTGCAAATGTTTTTTCATGTAATCTTTGAATTAAATGCACTAAGTTTCCTGGGATACCGATTTTGTTTAATACTCCCCATAGTTTCTCTCTTGGGACAAGATCGAATGCAGATCTCAGATCTACAAAGGCAACATAAAGTTTTTGCTTGGATAGGGTAACATACTTCCAAAATAGTAATGACAGTCTGAAGACTTGGTCCATGGTATTAGTTTTAGGCCGAAAACCGGACTGTAAGGGGGATAAAATTTGGTTGTCTTGGATCCAATCGGTAAGCCTATCTAAGACTTGCTTAGCAAACGTCTTCTGAAGGATATCAATAAGGCTGATTGGTCGATAGTTTACAGGTAAACCTACATCACCCTTTTTATAAATCGGTATTATTTCTGCGCCACGCCAAGAATCTGGAATAGGGCTACCAGCTGCTATGGCATTAGACAATAAATTGATGTACCATGCCCATATCTTTGGTTCTGATTTAAACAGGTCCCCTGGGATCTTATCTGGACCAGGGGCTTTGGCTGGCCTCAAAGAATTGATTGCAGCTGTTGTTTCGGCTAAGGTAAAAACAATGCTCTCAGTTGAAGTCATGTTAACAGCCCAACACTCATCATATCCAGGATCCTCCGGAGCTTGCGGTGCAGGCAGAGCATAAATTCCAGAAAAATAGGACACCCATCTTTCGGGCTGTATGTACATACCAATGTCATCATTGCCCCTTTTCGAACTAGAGGTCATCAGCCGCCAAAAGGAACTATCATCTTTGTATTTGACTGCTGCAAGCAGCTTCTGCCATATCTCATTATCCCAGTCTTTTTTTGCTTGTTTCAGGGCATTAGCATACCTACGTCGGGCCTCTTTAATAGCCACTTGGGTAGAGTTTTTTACAGCCTCGTTTAAATTAGATCTTGCTCGCACACAATCCTGATTATACCAATCCCTAACAGGGGTATCAGCAGGTCTCGGTTTGGAAGGGATTTCCCTATAGAAGATACCCTGTAGGGAATCCACCAATTTAATGTGGATAGCCATAATGGGAATATCAGAGGCTTCTTGTTCCTCATAATCTACGAAGAGTTTTAAAAATGATGAATATATTTCCCCAATCAAGTACGGATTGGATTCAACCTTTGGCCAACAGACCCGAGAACGTCTATGGTTCAGGTAAGGGAGTGGGACATTAGTGATCGTTGTGTGCTGGACTCTTAAAAATGCATGGTTGGTCAGTACAAGGCACAGAGGATTATGATCGCTATCCAAGCGAGGTAAAATTTCCATGTCCAGTGAACTTGACCATAGCCTAATGTCCACCAGAATATAATCAATAGTACTAAAGGAAAGCCCTCGCTTGAAAGTGATGGCTCGCTCTGGATCAGATTTAGTGCGGCCGTTACATTCTCTCAGGCCATATTTCAGGCAAAGGGAAGTCAACTGAGATGCAACACAGGAAACGGGAAAAAACGCCATTTCCTTAGATTGGGGAATACCCCAATATTCGTCCTCTTCAGTAGTCAGATTGCTGATGGTGTTGTCCAACACAAAGGAACAATTAAAATCACCTGCTATGATCAGAAGATCTGAAGGGTCCAGAAGCTCTATGTAATCCATCAGCTGGGTGAGAACAATTGATTCTGACCCACGGGGAACGGATCTTGCATAGGTATTCAGAACTATCAACCTGAATCCAGGTCGGAATGTGAGTTGCACACCCAGCAGATCATAAGAATTAAACTTTATCATAGAGTGGTCACATTCTAGCTTGTTGTTCAATAAAATCATTAACCCTCCTATCTGTCTTCCAAAGCCACCAGAGGCAGGTTGGGCAGCAGAAAAATAGGTTGTAAAGCCTTGTATGGATAACTGTTCTGCAGTCCAGGTTTCCTGAAAAAGACAGATATCTTGTTTATTAACAAGGCTTACCCATTCCGTGTCATCCAACTTTGACTTGATTCCTGCTACATTCCAAGATATAATATTGATTTTAGGAGGCGTAGATATTAACTTGGTTCTCGTTAGAGAGGCGGGAGATGGAGTCCCTATAAGGTGACACTCATCATTTGCTATTTTAGGAAGTACTGTACAGGGGGTAATCAGTCAGTCTAATTCAGAAAGTAAGGGGTAAGGGTTCTCAGATTTAGATGTTGCAGAATTATCTGAGGAGGAAATAACCCCGGCTACAATAGTTCCAGATGTACAACATCCTCTACATAGCGGGGCCCCAGGCGGCTGACTACTAAGTCTAAGATTCGATTCCCTACCTATACATAATGTACCTGTCCGTGTATCAAAGGCCAGGAGATCATTAACTAGACTACTATCATTAAAAAGAATCGAAATATAATCAAATTCCGACCCTAACTGATTATATCTGTGGGCCTCACGTATATCAGACCGGGTAACAGAGAGACAGTTCCTCTGGGAGCGTATCCAATGAATGGCTTTATTAATTAGAGAGTCACTCGACTCTCTATTGCCCTGAGGTAGCTTTGGCACCCTAGTCAAATATATGGTGGCATCTTCCCTCCTCCTTCTCAACCTTCCCTTGATGTCACAGGTCTGCGAAAGTGAGAAATGATCAGGGTGAGTGGCAGAACGGGAACTAACACAACAACTTGCTGCAGAGGGCGATCCTCCTAGGTTTAACTGAGAGGTTTTTGGGCGAGGAGTACCTTTGTTCCCCCGTCCAGAGATGGATCCACACTTGTTTACACCTAATTTTGGAACTCGCTCATGGGTAGAAGACATGGTCTGACAAGCAGACCTACCATGCGTTGGGGAGCTACCATTTCTTCCCCTAGCGATGTTATGTGTAGAAGAAGATGTCAATTTATCATCTACGGTAGGATTACTAGGTTTTTTAGTTTCCATCAATAAATCAGAGGAAGGAACAGACTTATATGGCACAATGCAATTACAACAAGACTTTTGATCATAGGGTCCAGCAATTTTGTTCATCAAAGATACCAACAAACACTTAACGTCATCTATTTTCTGAGAAATGATAGTCAATTGAGAAGCTTCGTTGTTGCCCATCTTTCCATCCAGAGAATCTTTGTCAGTTCCTTCTACAAGTAAGGTTTGTGAATGTCCAGAACTTACAGAATCAGAGGACAAAACCGAAAACCTATTTGAACAAGGAATGATAATAGGAGGTGGGGACGTGCACCTCAAATAAGGTGCACCTTCTACAGATAAACATCC
Organism: Pleurodeles waltl; assembly: GCF_031143425.1. Taxonomy (NCBI): domain Eukaryota; kingdom Metazoa; phylum Chordata; class Amphibia; order Caudata; family Salamandridae; genus Pleurodeles; species Pleurodeles waltl. The sequence continues at coordinate 528,451,338 of NC_090442.1, forward strand.
ATTAGTTTCCACCAAGGATGGTGAAATCTCCAAGAGTGAAGGAATTACACCCTGGGAGTGAGGAGGGGGATGTAAATCAGCCTTGACCTCTACTCTATGCATCTGTGTTTTTTTCTTAAAGAGATCAGGAATCTTTTTGGGAGGAATGGTATCCGGTATGGAAAGACCCGCAACAGAAGGACTCCTCAGTATAGCCTCAACCTCTTCAAACAATGAGTCGATTGTTTTAAATTGCTGTAAATTTGTAGTAGGACATCCATCCACTTTCCCAACAGAACGTTTCTTGGGTTTTTTAACCCGAGACTGGGGTACTGATACATCATCGGCCTTCCTCTTCCCCATATCGTCTATCCAATGGCCCAGCTGAAAAATGTCAAACACGTCTGAAAGAAAAAGATGGCCCAGCCCTGGTTCCTAGTATCAAGTACAAGTGGTATCAGGAAGAAAAGAAGCCCCTAGAAGCGAGAGGAAAAAGTAACTTGCTCCACTGGCCCCTTTGGTGCTAAGTGGAGCTCGTGGTCAAGTAATACTAGACAAACTATGCAAAGGAAATTCCTGGGGCCTCTATACCAGGACCAAATTTCAGAAGAACAGAACTTTGGGGGGGTGGCCCAGCCCAGTCAACTCCTGGCGATGACGGGCGCAGGACGGGCCCGCCCTTGGCCCGGGCACCGCCCGCACGCGTCCCGCGCGGCGGGAGCGCTATTCAAGGTTTAAAGGGCTCCTGCCCTGCCTGCTCCTCCCAGAAAAGTGACGCGCTTCCTGCGGCGGCGGGAGCGCTATTCAAGGTTTAAAGGGCTCCTGCCCTGCCTGCTCCTCCCAGAAAAGTGACGCGCTTCCCTCCTGGTTGCCAGTTGTTGCGTCCTCCCCAGCCTGGGAGCATGCACGAGAACATGCCACACACAGAGCTTTTATCTAGCTTCTTTTTCATCAGTGTACAGCATTCAACTAACAGCTCATCATCTCATAACCTTTAATGACCACATCTTAACACCTCCCACAAAGATTAAGTAATACTTTCATCTAGACCGCCCAGGCCGCAACCAGATCACCTTGCTCACCATTTTCTTAAAACCGTATAATTTTGTTTGTACAAGCTGGCTATGGGCGCTATAAAAAGTGAGCGCTTAGTAGCATGAGCATTAAGAGTCAATTGTTTGTCAGCCTTCGCACAACATGCCTTATTTCGAGACCAGGAGTGAAGATAACATTCACGGCGCTAGAAACGTAAGGTTCTGGATGAATGTGGGTGGCATGCCCTGTGAGCAAATTATTTGCGAGCTAACGCCATGTAATTCCAGTTGGCCGCTTTCACATGACCTAATATATCTTTGAAAAGGGATGAGTGCTTCTGCATACAGTAAGTGTACGTTTTAAAAACCTACCTACTGACTAGAACGATCAGGAATAAATTTCAATGTAGATCATCTGGTAGTCAGAACCTAGGGTATCCTGCCACCTGCTGGATAAATAGAGCTTCGCCACAAGTAACTCCAGTATTGGACCTGTCTTGAAATTCCTATACGCTACCCAGAGAACCACATCAAATTTACTGCGAAGGCTGTATGCCTGTCATATCCCCACCCCCACAAAAAATAAAAAAATATTTTTCCTGTGAAACCAAATAAGCTCATTTTAAGCATTTAATTTTCCAAATTGGTAGACTGATATATTTCATTGCATTATAAGAAGTGTTCCATTTGGTGTTTATTTGTGGTAAGCACTACTAGGCTGAATGAGGTTCATTGCCATTCAATACTTGCTATAAAAAAGCACAGAAACACTGAAGCCTTCCATTCATTTCATGGATGATAAGGAAAAAAAAAAACAGCTTGGCGACTCTCATCCAGGTGGAGAACGCGATCTATTCCATTACTGCATGCTAAGCCAAAACGAAACGCAGAGGCACTGGCACCTTTCCTTCACTTCAAGTGTGCTAAAATCATGCTCCGTTTGGAGGCACTACCACAGATCGAAATGGGAACCAAACCCATCATTGCATGTAAAGTAAAATAACATCCAGGCTCGTTCCCATCATTGCACCCATGAATAAATCAACTTCCCAACATGCAGACACTAGATCAGAGGGGAATATAGTTCACCCCTGTCATTGTATTTAGTCTAAAAAAAACTAAAATGGCAACAGTATTGCTGAGTGCATTGAGGTTCATTCTCACGATCGTCTTTTTGCTATAGCAATCCACAATTAGATACACTAACTACTGGATGAGGTGCATTTTTCTTCAGCGCATCTTGCAAAATGGTAACACTATCGCCAAAGGGAATGACCATTACTAAGTGTTTAGTAAAATAACAATCTTGGAAGCGTTAACCATAAATCATCAACCCATGTGTGCTACAGCATACAACTTGGAAGCAGTAATTTCAAGAGGAAAAGTAGCCAGTCACATCATTGCACGCATGCTAAACCGCGTGAGACGATATACAGATTAATGCAAATATAAAGATTTTTTTTTTTTTTCTGGGCATACATACCAGTCCTTCATTTATTTGTACATTTAATAGAAACTACTTTCAACATGGAGTGATAAATTGCAAGGCCACGCGGCACAAACAAACTAAAGTGGAAGATTATTGGCTATTTGCTGGGAGTACCCAAGGTGCGGCCTGCAGAAATGTAGCCATCATCAAGCAATTTCGCAGCAATTACCGTGTAATTGTAAATGGCATTGCTTCACTTGTCATTCAGTGCAAATGTTGGTGAAAATGTGCACTGGTAGAAAATTCCTGGTCCTCGTGCAATCTATGAAACAAAGCCCCTGTACTGAAAGGAGGGCAGAAAAATTAGGTGCTCTCTTATTTCTTTGTGGAGAGAGTGACTTCAGAGTAATGCGTCCATATCTGTCAGATACAAGGCAACCACGAAAGTTAATTTTCTTTTCTTGAAATACTACATGATTAAAAAATAACAGCATGCTTCTGTGTTTTAGTAGTCAACAAGATCTGATTATGACTTTCAGATGTTCTGTCAAAAAAGTTTCCTAAAGCCCTGACAAAATAAGCTTAATTTACTAGTTTGCTTTCTTTATTTGCCCACATTCCATGCAACCATTTTTCAAAACTCTATTAAACCCAGAATGTGAACCCAGTCTGGCACAAGATGCATGCGGTTAGGGCTTTGACCTTTTAGTAAGTAGTTTTAACAAAATGTTTCAAAATTCATAACTCTGGGTCTACTGATTATACTTTTGGTGTGAAATAATTGATTAAAAGCTACTATATTTTCCTACATTGTTTTCCGATTTTTCACTTTATTACTGTTTGCATGCTGCATAAATACTTTACACATTGTCTCTAAGTGAAGCCCAACTGCTTTTTTGTGGCAAGCTATCCAGCGTTAAGCATAGGTGAATTTAGTAGCTTTTTGTGGTGGCTCCCCCAGTCAACCAACAACCCAGTTTCTCATAATTATGAAATATTTGTAAGAGAAGCAATGTTAAATACAGTGTAAAACTATTACACGTTAAGAAGGTATGATTAAGTATTGCCACTCCAAAGTTAGCCTGAATGGGACAGTGTTGGACTTCAAAGAGGTGATAGGTATGCTCCTCACTTCAAAGCAAGCCCCATCGAGCAAGTGGCTGACTCTAATGGGCCACGTTTACTATCCAAATTTAGCCATATTGAGTAAAGCGTTGAACCCTAAAGGGATCAGATTTTCTATTCACACTCCCAATTTAGCCACACTGGGCAAAGAGTTACGCTCTAAAAATTTCATATATAGTAATACCAACCTAACCATAACAGCAACTAAATAGAGGAGTATATACAATACAAATAGTAAAAACAAATAGGGACAATTATTAGAAATGTAATATTTATAAACTAAATTACAATAAACACCTAAAATATATTTAAAAAAAACTCCCACCAAAACCCCTAACAATCCAAATCACATAAGTCTAAGCATTAAACAAACGAGTATTAGCAAAAAAGCTATACAACTTATACATTCACACTTATTATAAAGGAAAATAAATAAAATGTATTCAAAATTAAAATGTATAAGCAATTAACTAAAGTAAATCAATTAAAAGTAACATAATTTTGAAATACATTATGTTAGACTTTTCATCCTTGGTGTGGTCTCCCTTACCTTTTTTCATCTGTTTCCCATGTTATTGATGTGTGCTGGACTCTAATTTTGCTGTTTTTGTTACTCTGGGAACTTTACCACTGCTAACCAGTGCTAAAGTGCAAGTGCTCCTTTACAAAATGTGTATGTAATTGGCTTATCCATGACTGGCATATTTGATTTATTAGTACAGAGGGGCCCAAATGCTACTAGTGGGCCTGCAGCACTGGTTGTGCCACCCACATAAGTAGCTCTGTAATCATGTCTCAGACCTGCCATTGCAGTGTCTGTGTGTGCAGTTTTAACTGTAAATTCGACTTGGCAAGTGTACCCACTTGTCAGACCTTTTCTTACATGTCAGACACCCCTAAGGTAGGCCCTAGGTAATCTCAAGGGCAGGGTGCAGTATATGGTTAAGGTAGGACATATAGGGCCTCATTACAACACTGGTGGTATTGACCGCCTACAGCCACGGCGATGGGCGCCAACATACCGCCGTCGTGGCTACCAGCCGTCTACGCGTATCATGACCGCCGACGGTATTCCTCCAGAATGCTGGCGGAACACCGCCGACAGTTATGGCGGCGGATGGTGGTAAGGTGGTGCTGTTGACAGCAGCACCACCATGCCAGCAAAACACCGCTGACCATATCAAGAGCAATGATACGGCCTGGCGGTGTTTTGCTGGCGAACGCTGCTGCTGACAGCAGTGCCGCGGACCGCCTTCAGATGGAGGAACCCCAGCAAGCAGTTAAGTTGGGTTCTCCGATCGGGGGGGTGTTGTGTGTATGTGGGGGTGTGTGTGTGTGAGTGTATACTTTGGTATGCATGCATGCGAGTCGTGTTGGATGTATGCGTGAATGAGTGATTGAGTATTGTGTGTTGTGAATGCATGTGCATGACAAGCTATGTTTTGTTTGTGTTGCTGTGTGTGTATGTATGTGTGCATGCGTGGTTGGTGGTGGGTATGCGTGTGTGCATGTGTGTAGATGGGAGCGGGAGTGGGTGTGGGTGTGTATATGAGGGGGGGCAGGAATCTGGGAAGGGGGAAGGGCGGGGAGACCCCTATCAGTGCCAGGGATGGGATTCCCTGGCACTGAAAATGTCTACGTGGCTTGGTTTTCGTGGCGGTAAGTTTAGCACAAAAACCATGGCAGTAGGCCAGGTCATAATCCTGAGGGTGGGATTGTGCCGGCCGTAGGGTTGGAGACCAAAGTCTCCAGCCCATCGGCCATTACCACCCTGGTGGTCGATATGTTAAAGTGGCGGTCTCGGATGACGGTAACCACCAGGGTCCAAATCCCTTTTTTTTTTTTTTACGGTCAGCCTGCTGGCGGTATTACCGCCACTTTAACACCGACCGCCAGGGTTGTAATGAGGGCCATAGTAATGTGTTTTATATGTACTGACAATGAAATGTTGCTAAATTCGTTTTTCATTGTTGCAAGGCCTGTCCCTCTCATAGGTTAACATGGAGGCTACCTTTAAATATGATTAAAGTGTAGATTCCCTTTGGGAGCGGATGGACATGTGGAGTTTGGGGTCTCTGAGCTCACAATTTTAAAACACATCTTTTAGTAAAGTTGGTTTTAAGATTGTGTGTTTGAAAATGCTACTTTTAGAGAGTGGGCATTTTCTTGCTTACACCATTTCTGTGACTCTGCCTGTTTGTGGATTCCCTGTCTGGGTCAGTTTAACAGTTCGGCTGGTTGCACCTCACACTAGACAGTGACACAAAGGGAGCTGGGGTGTAGTCTGCATTTCCCGATGAGCCATCTGTGCTAGGAGAGAGGGGAGGAGTGGTCACTCACACCTGAAAGGGCTGTGCCTGCCCTCACACAATGCAGTATCCAACCCCCTGGTGTGTGTCTGGGGCCTGGCTTGGGCAAGGAAGGATTTCACATTCAAGACAGACTTTGCTTTGAAGTAGCCCTATTTCCAAGGAGAAATTGGGTATAAGAAGGGCCCCCCAAACCACAGACTTTAGAACACTTCTGGAAACCAAGAGGAACCTCTGCCTGGGGAAGAGCTGAGGAAGAAGAGCTGCCCTGCCTGTGACTGTGCTTTGTGGAGCTATCCTGCAGTTGCTGCTTCTGCCAGAGTAGGAGGGCAAAGACTGGACTTTGTGTGCCTTCCATCGTGTGAAGATCTCCAAGGGCTTGATTTAGAGCTTGCCTCCCGTTGTTTGAAGTCTCAGGGACAGCAAAGACTTTTCTCTGTCAGCATCTGAAGTCTCTGGAGAGACTCCTACTCTGCCAAGTGGTGTCCATCCAGTTCCTGGGTCCCTGAAAGGAGAAGCTGGCAGCCTAAGAGGAAGAAATCCACGCACAGAACGCAGTGCGGGGAAAAGATCGACACAACTCCGATCTGCGGCTGAAAAATCGACGCGCCACTGGCTTTGCAGCTGAAAATCGTCGCTCGCCTGCAACGCAACCGGAAGATCGACGCACATAGCTGGAGAAACGACACGCAGCATCGCTGACGGAGGCTGGTGAGATCGCATCCCGAGAGTGCTGACCGGATTGACGCATTGCTATCCTGCGGCGAGAAGAAACGACGCATCCAACCAGACGAAAGGAGAAACAACGCAAGGTCTCGCTCGTAAGTGAAATCGACTCATCACAAGTCCTTTCTGACGCACACTCACCCGCGCGGGGTGATTTTTGAAACACCCACAGTAAATTTTCACGCTAACAGTGTTAGTGTGTGTTAAAGATTACATGAAGACTCTTTTTGCATTTTTAGTGATAACTTGACTTGTGTATTGTGGATTTTTGTTATTTTGATCATATTTTGTTTAGATAAATATTTCCTGTTTTTTTAAACCTGTGTTGTGTCCTTTTGTAGTGTTTTCATTAAGTTACTGTGTGTGTTGGTACAAATACTTTACACCTGGCACTCTGAAGTTAAGCCTACTGCTCGTGCCAAGCTACCAAGGGGGTAAGCAGGGGTTAGCTGAGGGTGATTCTCCTTTATCATGACTAGAGTGAGGGTCCTTGCTTGGACAAGGGGTAACCTGACTGCCAACCAAAGACCCAATTTCTAACACATTATATGAACAAATACTGTGAGACAGCCAAGATACCACCATCATCGGTGATCCCGATGGGTTGAAAGCAGGTGCAGGTCGCAATCAGCCCAGGCAGCACTGCATGCTGTGCCACCCTGCTGATTACAACCTGGTTCTCCGCCATCCTTTTGCCACCATGAAAAGGCTGGCGTAGAACAGGTGCAGGGGAGCTCCTCCACTGCCCTTGCACTTCACATGTGCACATTACGAGGGTGCTGGTGCCCCCTGCGTGCGGCAGTATTGCCGCTGTCACCACATTCCCACTGGGCTAACAGGCAGAAACCTTGGTTTTCGCTGGTCAGCCCAGCGGGAAAGTCGTAATGAGCCTGGCAGGGAGGTAGCCAATATGGCAGCAAACTTCCCATCAGAAGTTCGGTGGATAAGTCATTCTGTCTTCCAAACTCATAATCAGGCCCTAAGTGACTAGCTGGGACAGGAATTAGATAACTATGCAGCAAAAGATAGGCTAGTACTGCGAATGCATCCCAAGTACAAAAAACCCTCAACTTGAAAAAAATCCAGCTAGGAAGTTTCACACCTTAAAATGTTTATGGGGCAAGGTTATATGTCATAATATACAGTGTGGCTATCTTTTTGACACTCATTGTCTCTCACTACTTTTCCACAATTTCCTAGGACAACTGCTTGAAGCAGGTGAGTTGCAAGTTTACTACAACTGCATGGGGAACTCAACATCATAATATACTGTGAAGTAATCAGCCTTTTACCTGTTGTTCCAGGTCTCCTTCATATTAGCTGCTTCACTGTTATCCAACCCTTAGTCAGTTCACTCAGATCTTCTGTGCATTTCACAAACTCAGTTGATGCCAATGAAAGCTTCTGGTCAAGAGTCAAGGGTGTGCAACATTACTTATTTTTTCAACCTTATATTTGTAGTGTGACAGCAAGGATGTAAATAAATCTCTAAATGTCAAAATGTGGGAAAGAGAATCGCTCAAGCAGATTAGGTTTCTCAATGAGACATTATCTGTGCAAACCAATCTCCCATGTACAAAAAGATCTTAACTGCATTTACCTAAAGTTCAAGCAGTTTCATGAATTTTGCACATTGCAGATTTGAGGAATTTCACGTAGCCTACTCTTGATCCTTACATTGTATTTGTAAAAATTGGTGTATTTTCAATCAATACAATATACTTTAACTACATTTGTTTGAAAATATCAACATTTATTTCTTAACTATAATGTTGTTTCTATGTTGATGTTCATGTGCCATATGCATTTTTTTCTGACCAAAACCTTGTTGCTCCTGTGAAGTTACCAAGGGTAAGCTCCCGTTTCTCCATTGAAATGTATACACTTCTATAAACTAGGTTGTTTTGACCTTATAGCAGCCATTGTTCATAGCATCTTTGAGGCCTCTCTGTCATGTAGTTTAACAATCTGGTCCTCTACAAGAAAATCAGATAGGAATTCAGTAGATGCGTGGAATGTGCCAGCTCTTCTTAGTATGCCTCATGTATTTCATGATCAAGTGTCTAAACCTCTCTGAAGAAAGACTGTACTGGGAAAAAAAGTTGCTGGATTTATGGTCTGGTGTTTTAAACACTGGGCCAGATTAGAACAGTGAATCCGCCCAGTTTAGACATTTCTTTTTCTATTGTATCATGGCAGATCCAGTTTGCCTTTTTTTTTCATAAGACTGCCACGTTGTTATTCTCATTAGTACATGTGAATTGGGCTTATGCTTTTATTTTCATGCATACTGTTAGGCCATTGTTCATATTTTTGACATCTCTTTCTATAGAGTACTACATTCGGTTACTACGAGTTCCACCATTCGGGACTCCTTTTTCTGAAATGTTTACATTGGCTCTGTTGCATTTAAAACATAATGCGGGTGAATGATCCAGCATATCTGTCTTCTTTCCATCCAAGAACTTTAGATGCACATCCTTCATTTTAATAGTGTCCACACTGCTTTTAGCAGTGCATATAGTGCTTTAGCCTTTAGCAACATTTTAGAATAATGGAATTATGCTCTGAGGTAGTTAACCCCAATGAGGTCAACTAGGTAAAATACAATTTATGCACATGTAATTATTACTTTTATTTCTAGTCTAAAAATTTCTTGATTGCCTAAAAATTATTTTGAGTTGCAATTTAATTATCCTGTATGTACAATTCGTTACCATATATTTTAAGTTGTTTTGATTCCATTTCATGTTAAATTATATTTTCTTTGAGGGGTATTCACAAAATATACTTGTGTTGTAACCCTGCCAATTAAGACAACCCTACTGCAATTTCCCAACGTGACAGAACTGGTGTCATAAAGGTGTGCGGGTGTTGGCACATGACCCTGTTCACAGGTTAAACTGATGAGGCCACAACATGTATAAAGAGATATGATCTAAACATGAAGCTATGGTAAAAAAAAAAATGTGCACACAAGCATGTTTTGATTTAGGTTTAGGCCCCATCTTTTGAGTCTTCTAACATCTTTAGAGCGTGTCTGCGTGTTTTCTTCCAGGAGAAAAACGTTCTGATTAACAGCTAAGCTAGTGCCACAGTTGGTACCCGTTTCATGCATAATTAGCTAAAAGATATTTTGAAGACCGGCATCTTAAGTCCACGAAAACCTATTTGTGATTCTGTCACTAGACAACTGGAATGGAAGCCCATTTTTATAAGATATGAAATCCATTTATCACTTTGAGGTGCTCATTAAGTGACATAGGAGTCTTGACAAACCACTGTAACATAAACAGTTATGAGTAGGCAGCTACCTATAACTGGTTTGCATTTCATATGACAACATTGGCAATTATAGCCATGCTGGGTTTCTTTACAAAAAAGTCTCTTAGAGCAGTAATGGCCCTTGCTTACTCCTTTATCAGTTTCCCAAGACTCTCAACTCTGCAACCTTTTACTCATATCCCTGTGTCTGTGAAAGCTGAATTTATTACCAATAAATCTGCATTGGTTAATAGCTAACAATTTACATGAAATAGGCTAACATAGAGAAAACTGTGTATCTTGGAAAATGTGCTCACTTCAGTGGCCACCTTAACGTGTATGACATTAATCAAAAAATGACATTTATAGTTTAAATAATGTGCACTTGTAGAATAAAATGTACTGGTGGGTCATACTAACACATTAATGTTATGTATTTGCTTAAATATATTAGGCATTAAATAATTATTAGAGTTTGGGCCTAGTCGCCAGAGCCTCATGTTAAGTTTCATGGCATAAAATAAAGGTTGGTAAATGGGTTTTTGGTGAAAAAGAGAATTAATTATTGTACATTGTTCACACAGTGCTGACCAAATAGAGTTGTAATATTGCAATGTCAAACTAGTTGATGTCTTAAACCTTCTTGTGACAACTGTCTGCTGAAATGTACTGTGATCTGTAAATTGCTACTATTGTAGCTTTGAAATATGAGATGTAAATGTTCCCGGGATCTTACAATGGCCCACTGTTGAGAGTGTAAATTGCAACTGAAAAGTTACCTGACGAAACTGGGATGGGAACAGGAGAAGAGGAGCCAATCTTCGACTCATGAAAGGCTGTCTAACTATATCACAGTTTTGGAAATTCATGTTTATTGGTTCTACTGTAAACACACAACATTCTGACCAATGGCGATGTGAGAAAATTCTCTATCGATTTAGTTTATCCAGACAACACCTAGCAGAAACACGTTATTCTATATTACTCTAGTCTTGTTCCAGTCCTGTCGGAGGAGCACAGCAGTTCCTGATGTCTTCTTTGTTTCTTTAACCCTGTAGTTTAATTGTGTTAATGCTATTGATGCTGTTCCTTAACTGGATGCCCTTTCTATGTTGGTTTTGTGAACTTAGAGCCCAACCGTGACTCAGCCAATCCCTTTCACTGTCCTCTACCGAAGCTGACCAGACGGATGTCCAACTGCCGAAGAAATCACAGCTTGCTGATCTATTCAGAACTATAACAAAATGCTATTGTTTCTGTTATTGATTTTTGTTTTGTATTTTAGGTACCAACCGCTATTTTGGTAGACCCCCAGTTAGATGTTTTCCAAATTAACTTTTGACAAAATTACATTTTGCATAAAGCACAAACATGCTATTCTAATTGGAAGGTTAGCTAGTGTGAAGTGTGACAATAAATGTTATTAACAAAGAACTGATTTTGTTCACCTGCAAATCTAGATGTATTGTGGTTCTATTGTTCAGTAATGGTTGAAATTCATTTGTACTGTAAAACTTGAATATTTAATAATAAATGCTTTAGTTTGATTGAGATTCTTTGGCCACTTTGGCAAGCCATTATTGTTTGTATATGCATTTCATTTGGTATTGAGACTAATTTACGTGATATTAGCATTGTTAATTTAGGGAAATACATTTTTTACCTTTACTAAAAGGTGTTGTTATAGATGGCCATATGGGTCATGGTGCGTGAAGATTACTGACTCAAAGTTTCTGATAATGGATTTGTTGAACATGTTATTTTGTTTGTTGGTTAGATTACGAGTAAGGATTGTGTACATGGTGGAATCACTCTAAGTGTAGTCAAAAGGTCCATCAAACCTCTAACATGTCCCATTATAAATAAATTACCAGAGACCAAAAAAGGCCAGACAGTTTGACAGGTCGCTACTCCCACAAGATATAAAATGAGAAGTAATACCCGACATCCTGCAGACTTCTTCCACATCAGCCGTACAACCCCTCCTCCCTTCTCATAACACATTTGGGAAATGGAAATATCTTGCATCCTGTTAACCTGCTCTTCAATCCAACAAAAAGTAAACCAGTTATCCTGCAAGCAACCTTACCTTAAAAATCTAATGCCTGGTTCATTGCAACTCCTTCCACCTGCCAATAAAGAATCCCTTGTATCTTGATAATTTCCTACCATCCCGCTACCCCCATTAGGTCTTCCTACACTTTCCTGTCTTCATGGAGTCAAATCCTTGGCCCTGCCCCGGTTTTGCCCAGATCAGTGGTTGACGGCAAAGATGGTGGATGGTCCTTCTGAAGCCTCAGCACCATTACCCTGCTTTCCGACGGGTTGGAGGGACCGGAGGGTGGCAGAGGGAGGTAAAAGAAAGTGAGATAAAAGTCAGACCATTATCCTCTATTTCATCACCTTTCAGAGTTTCTGGGGTTGCCAGCAAAGCAGCCTATCAGGGTTGGAACATGCACCTACTTTAGAACCTTTTTTTTCCTCCTCCTCCAAGACAAAATAGTTATTACCCAAGTTTGATTTTTCTTCCTGTTATCATGACTCCCAAAACAAGCATGCATAACAAATTCCAAGCACACATAAATTTTGTTAGGTATTTAGTCAGTACTGTAGTAAATTGTATTCTTGAATCCAGAAAGAACATTAGTATAATGGGGTAATCCCTTTATAATTATTAACTGATGAAACATGACATCAATATACAAATGTTAACCAAGTACTTGAAACAGCAATGTCCTTTTCTTAATGCAAAAAGATTACATGCAACATGCTCCATAAAAATACTGAAATATTTTTGGGGAGAAGTCTGGCAATGGTAGAATTTAACACAGAAAACTATGATAAAACTTGATGAAACTGATGGCTAAAAAGTCTTCAGCCATTTTCTGGTTTAGAATTTAAAACCTATTATTGTCACTGTAATTTATTATTGTGAACCACTTCTTAGAGAAACATGGTGTAAAGTTTTTCAGACATAAAAAACATGATCCAGTAGACCCTTTGTTGTGCTTTAGAAATGCGTATATGGGTCAATTTATCAATTTTGGATTGAAAGGACAGAGAAGTTATGACCACGTATAATGTGTATCAGACAGGCAATAATGTCAGAGATTCCCAGGCATGTTTGTTTAATTTTACTTTGAGTTTTACAAAACTATTACAACAACTCTATGCATACAAGAAATATACACTTGTTTTAAAGGCTTTAATTCAAGCCAGTTTACATGCTGAATATATTGTTGCAGCGGATATGCTAATGTGAGAATATTTTAATGATTTGCGTTTATGTACTAATGAGAAAAATGACATTTTGAAACTAATAATTGAAAATAACGTATAATGTGCAAAGTGTGCCCACGGGGAGTGGTCATCATCTGGGTTAACGATACTAAAATAATGCAGAATTTGTATGAAATACGAAATAATATGCCATAACTGATGATATAACCTATGTTTTATGATGCTTCGTATTCTTAACTGAGCCGAACTAGAGGCCTGGTCGGCGCTGGGCCTTGCTTGCTTAAACGTTGAGACGCAATGAGCCACAGAAGACTGGAACTCGAGAAAAGGACCTTGAACTGTACAGAGTTCCTAAATGAGCTCTGCTAGAACATTCTGCAAATTCATCAGTGGACAGGAGACAATCAGAACAAATTGATACAATTATGAGTAGAGTAGGCTAAATGTACTTTCCCACGATCCGAACAATAGAGGCACTGACTAAGAGACTGTGAACTACAATTTTGTTACCTGAAGAGCAGGATGATGTTTTCATCGATGGGGAGACCAATCATGTTAATGGAACTTGATGCTCATACTAACGTAGACAAGTGGTAAACAAAAACTATAGTTTAGAGTCATAACCCCTGATAAGTTTGAGCAATTAGCAATTTGGGGGACGGACTGAGAGACCCTAATAAAAAGTCATGACACGAAAAGAGAGATCAGAGTGGTGAGGCAAAAGTTGATGACGTCCGGAGACGCTGTCCGAAGAGCTGAAACTTTTGGGCTTGCTCCTTATGAGCCCGAGCCTTGCTGATGGCTGATGACCTGGAGACGAAGACTGACTCGTTGCTGATCTATCTTGGATAGGTAGTTATAAATGATTGACCGACTAATGTGCTTTTTCTTTCAAGGTACCAACTGCACTGTTAAATTGTCTTTACCCCCTAGTTAGATGTTTTTCCAAATTAATGATTTTGACTAAATTGTTTTTTCGCATGAAGTCCCACATGCTGATGCAAATTGGAGTTAGGCAGGCTGACAAAGGATACTGGAGGGTGAATTTGATTTAGACTGACTGACTTGCATTGCTGAATTAATCAATGTTATAAGATTACCAGCTTAGATTGATGTTATATTTTGCTCATTAATAAAAAATTAAGATGAATTTATGCTCATTGATGTTAATAAAGTTTGATTAACCATGAATTCATTGAATAAAGGTTTTGATTAGAATTGTAACTAATAGGGAATAAAACAAACTAATCCTCTTGAGAGTGATGGCATTTTCTTGTTAGTCTAGGTTTATGGTTTTATATGCGCAATTGGTATTATAGATGAATTTATCCCTATTCACCACTTGGCTAGGATACTCTATGCGATCCAAAAGATTCATCGACCTATACGCGTCCCCTTGTAAGTTTACTTACTAAGGACAAGGCACGCTAACAGATTTTGGTAGCAGGGGATGGTTAGTTTCCTTAGGGAACTAGTTAGGTGGTGAGTAAGGGTTATGGTGGTAGTTTAAAAGTTGAGTATAGTTGTCCAGATTTTATGAGGTTTGAATTTTGTTTTTCTAAAATGGCAATGGTAGCAAAGATGATGTTCCCTTAAGCCCAGAAATGACTTTCCCAGGCCCTGGATCCCGTGGGTGAGATTGAGTATGTTCTTGGCGTGTTTTGAAATAGTGTGAGAGTAGTAGATTGCGCTTGCATAGGCTTAAGCAGATTGCAGGTGAATTGTGATGTTTGTGAGATAAAGTAGGGAGTCCACGTACTCCAGTCAAGGGTTAGTAGGAGTGTGCGTATTCCAAAGTGTGAGAGTAGGGAAGTCATCAAACTTCATGTGTATGTGGCTCTTTGTGCTCAAAAATTGTCCACGTGGTTGTTGGTGATGTACGGACCCTGCGTGGTCTAAGACTCCAGAGTATATTGACAAGTGTAGAAGACACTTGGGTTATATGTTGTAATCTGTCTGGTTTTAATAGGTTGATCGGGCATGGTCAACAAGTCGGAGTGAATGTTAGATGAATAAAAAAATCCTTTGACTGAGATTTGGCGAGTTCTATGTGCGCCAGAACAGACCCAGAGATCAGTTGAGAGTAAAGTGTGCGGGTCGAATTTTGCTTGCGAATGTGGGGGACTGAGAAAGAGGACTAGCTAAGGAGCTAGAAAGTGCCATTAGTGAAAATCCGTAAGGTCCCAGAAGCGATTGTGTCCCTTCCTGTAGTAAACCAGCAGATTTGTTTTAGTTATTATTTGGTGAAGACGCTCGCAATAATTGCATTAGTTGAATGAAATTGAGTTGAGGGAGGGGAAGCCTCAAGACTTTGTCAGCCGCTGTGAGTCAGTGTGACTTCAGTGTGTGCCACGCTGGGATAGGTTGGTTAGTAAGAAGAGCTGCGACTGGATTGGCAGCCATCCGTGAGAGGCAATTGGTCGAGTAAACGGGTGAAAGGAATCCTGGGAGTAAAACTCATTTCACATATTGAATTTATAGTACACAAAACCAGGCAAAATGTAGTTTTTCAAGGCATTTAGGAGTGCGATAAAAGGTGAATCATATATCAAAGCGTCAGTGGGGGAACCAATCCACCCGAGGATTCTCCGGCGCATCTTGTAATGACGGAAAAGGGCATAGCTTTGTGTCTATGGTTGAACCAATGGAGTAAACTGACTAAGAATCAAGGGACATTAGCTTTTCCAGAGCAGGGAACGTTCAATTTGAGAGTTTTGGACCAATTACGATTATCATTATATAACATGAAACCGTTACAGAGAACAGCACAGTTAGAGGCTTTAGCAGGTTGGGAGCTAGTGGCCAGACAGCAGCAAGAGCTGAAGATCAACAGAAGAATAAAGAAGATAGAAAAATCACTAGCTGACACTAGGGGGGGATTAGGAGCAAAAGAGATGGAGAATGGCAACAATGAAGGAGATAAAATTGTTTCCCGCTATTACAGAAAGTGAAGAGTCAGATAAAGGGGACAATGACAAAGAAGGGGATAGTGAGGGAAAGAAGAAAAGAAAAAAAAAAACTATGTAGACCATGATGATTCTGATGTTGAGGATCTCATTACACAGTTATTGAGAGACAGACTTCTACCTATGATGACTTATGTAGGGGGTCCAGGGACTAGTGCTACAGCCCCTCCTGCTACTCCGGGAACATCCCAGGGAGCCACGGGCGCTGTACCAGCAGAAGGAGGACAGTTACCAGGAGCCGTACAGAGTACACCAGTTGCAGGAACGAGTGCAATAGCTGAGGCGCAGGTACATACACCGTCGGTAACCAGAATTTATCCAGATATATCAGTTCTTGAGACTGTTTCAAATATTGTAGTGCCGAGGGAGCAGGTGCTCCCGCAGCCAATGTTGGTCCAGACTGACCCGACCCCAATGTTAATGCCACTGGCACAGACACAGGGCATGGCGAAATTCAATCAGATGACAGGGACTTTAGTAGATCGTGCACCAGTTATGAATCAGGCAATGGGAGTGCCCCTCACACAGAGTATGGGTACCAGAGCAGCCCCAGATGCAATATTGCTACCGATTACTGTTGGTCCAGCGGTACCTTTATATGCCCAGAAGAAAGCAGAAACACAGGGACAGGCAGAGATGACGGGGAGGGGAGTGGGAGATTTAGCGCAGTCAACTTCATCTTCAGGAACTTGCCTGGGTGAGTTCAAATCTCCTGCAGGATTTAGTCCTCTTGTGGCATTGCCAGATGCATCGAATGTCTCTAATGCAAATCAGAGTTTAAGACTTTTGACTCCACAAGCCTTGGGAACGGGAGCACAGCTGCTGTCTGTGACCAATGCAGGTAACATCTTATTACAAGGGCTAATAGCTCAACAGTTAACTAGCTGGCTGGATAGTCTAAATTCATTGCAGGGTGCACCCAAGGGGGAAGATCAGTTGAATCGAGTGGGATTGAATATTGAAGCAAATGAATTGGTTGAAGGGACAATGGGATTGAATAGGTTAGAGTCCTACACTGAGGAAGAACTGAGGTACTTGTGTCCGAGGATTACAAAAGAAGTAGGGAAAATACACCAGAAGTTAGTGGAAGTAGCAGAGAAGCATGCCATTGATCTTAAGATGACGAAACATTTGAGACGAAGTTACAGACTGGATTTTGAGGCAAAAGATTTTGAACATATGAGATCACCGGAAATAAAAGCGCATTTGAGGGACTTGTTGCAAAGTGCGCAGATTTGGGGAGCATTAGAGAAGTGAGACGGCAGATGGGCAAGGAAAAAAGAGAAACGAAAAAGAGATTCTCAAGATCTCTTTTTGAAATGAAATGGAGGGAGCAGAGAAAGGGGAGGCAGTTAAAATGCTACCAATGAGAGAGATTCCAGGGGGGCAGTTTGTTCATGTCCCATGGCACCGAAGTGACATTTTGTCTTTCACAAATGATTATCCCAAATTGAGCGAGAAGCCAGTCAAATGGTATCAGCATACTGAGAGGTTTGTGAAACTCTCTAAATGGTTGTGGGAAGACTTGAATACTTTGTTTGAAATTGTTGTGCCACCTGATTTGTGGGTCGTGTGTAAGAGGGCAGTAGATTGGCTAATGAGCAAACCTGAAAGAAACAAGGTTACAGGCGCACAGTCACCTGAGGTCATTAAAAACTATTATAAGGTGATTGAGTTTCTGAAAACTAGAATTTCACCAAAAAACATTGACTGGCAGAGGATTGACAGGACGGTTAAGGAAACTAAAGAGTCAATATACACCTATTATGAAAGGTCGTTGAAGGCTTTTAAAGAGTACTGTGGCAAGGAAGCAGTCGAACCGAAGGACATGTTGCATTTTGTGTTCAGATTTGTTGAAGGGTTGACACCTGAAGTAGGGCAGATGATTAAGAATCATTTGATTTGCTGGCAGGCAAAGCCGATCAATGAGTTGTTGCAATATGCCAAATATTGCAGCAATGAGATTGAGTTGAAACAAAAGAAGCTGAAGGAAAAGGCTATGGTGATGCAAATTAAGGCAGCACAATCAGGAGTGCAAGGAGCTTTGGTGCCGGCGATGGCGCCGCAGCAGAAAGCTGTCATGTTTCAGCCACGAGTGAGAGGTAGAGGACGTGGTATGGATATGATGCGTGGTCCAGATCAAAGTACTGTGGTTGTTTAGAATGATATGCGGGGCATGAAAAAGATGTTGCTATGTCACCTGTGGGGAAAAGTGGGACACTGGAAGCGGGAGTGCCCATTGATGGTGCAGGAAGGAATGATTCAGCAAGGTGATGTCGGTACGGTTCAAACCATGAGAGTCCCCAGAATGAGGGGCCCAGTCCCAAATGTTCAGAATCGAGGTCAGGCCTGTAAAACAGCTGCAGGTGTGTCAAGCAGAAATCACTTAATTGACACCAGTACAGCAGCAGATTCCTATGGTGCCTAGATAGCAAATGCACATACCCCAAGCCCTGATGGAGCAGCAACAGGTTATGCTTACTCAACAGGTCACAGGTCAGAGACCAGATAATAGTAACAATACAGTACACCAATTCCCATTTCACAGTGAGGATGAAATAAACGATGAATGGATGAGTGACAGTTCAGATGAAGGAGCTTGCATTCTTGCTGCATCCTTAGAAGTAGATAAAAGAGTGCTTTTTGTAAAGGGAAAGGTAACAGGACATAAGGTCTCGTTCTTGGTTGATACTGTAGCTACACGCTCTACAGTGAGGAGTGTGGAAGTACCAGATTTACCTCTTTCTGGAAGGACAGTTCAGGTTGTGGGTGTGGAGAATAGACAGTTGACGAATCCCATTACAGAACCAGTGCAAATCGAAATCGGAAATTATTTGGGACTGCAACAGATTTGTGGTATGCGACTCAAGTCCTGTATCTTTGTTAGGCAGAGACTTACTGTGCAAGTCCAAATGTTCTATAACTTGTACAGATGCAGGGATAGAAATCCAGACAAACAGTGATGATGAGGAAGAGCAGGCGTCAGCCATGGTTCTTAATGACGCGTTTGAAGAATACCCTTTGATTTAGATTTTTCCAATGTTCACTCTGAAGGAGTTGCATGCAGACTTGCAGGGAGCGGTAAAGGAGAAAGTATTGGATTTGACAGGGAAAGAAGTGGGATTGATCAAGGGAGTAGAACCTATTAAAATCACTTTGAAGAGAATATTGAGTTCCCAGAACTTCCACAGTATAACATGGCACAGGATGTGATGATGAAAGTGGGTCAAATAATCGGGGAATTCCTAAATCAGGGAGTCCTAAAGGAAGTGTTGAGCAGCCCATGTAATTCACTGATAATGAGTTTGAAAAAGCCTTGTGGAAAAGTGAGAATTGTGCAGGACTTGCGAAAAGTGAATGACATGGTTAAAGACAGAAGGTGGCAGTATAATAAGATGGTGCGCACTTCCAAATATAATTTTCTTCTTTGCTGGTATTAGAGTCCAAAAGAGTGCGTATTATTGACAATTCAGCATATACAATATACGGAGTGCCAAAGTGGCTCCACACCCAGCCACAAGGTGTGTAGATTGTGATCCCAAAGGTCCACAATGAATGAATGAAGTTGAAAGAACCACGGCACATCCAAGCATTCCAAATATTAGTCCTTTATTCTTCTTGGGTATTCATTGAATACAGCAATCGCTATACCGTTCCAACTACTTCAAACAAGAGACGAGATCGAACATATCACAGTTGGACTTATCACGGTCCTGGTACATGCCTTGACTCACTACCAAGGTGTACCACTGAATATAGATTGATATATCCATATATGTGAAAAGCAACTTTTACCTCGAATAATACAAGATGGCTGTGTTGTGATATAGACCAAATAATTTACAGTTTATTAAGAAGCCTTGAAAAAGTTGTTGTTACGACGAAACACGTGTCGGCTGTATGTACATGAAACGGTATAGCGATTGCTGTATTCAATGAATACCCAAGAAGAATAAAAGACTAATATTTGGAATGCTTGGATGTGCCGTGGTTCTTTCAACTTCAGTGAATGACATGGT
Source organism: Pleurodeles waltl (assembly GCF_031143425.1). Taxonomy (NCBI): domain Eukaryota; kingdom Metazoa; phylum Chordata; class Amphibia; order Caudata; family Salamandridae; genus Pleurodeles; species Pleurodeles waltl. Next base: position 528,471,429 of record NC_090442.1, read on the forward strand.
GGTTAAGTGTTGTCCGATTGTGCCCAATCCAGCAGTGATACTGTTTCAGATTCCGTGCGAGGCAGAGTGGTTCCCTGTAGTTGATCTGTCACAAGCTTTCTTTTCAGTGCCACTTCATGAGGATAGTCAGTTTCTTTTCAGTTTCAAATTCTTAGACAAAGTCTACAGTGGTGCAGGCTTCCACAAGGGTATACGGACTCACCATCCTTGTTCAATCAGATTTTGAAAAATAATTTGGAGTCATTGGAATTGCCTTGTCAATGGACTCTAGTGCAGTACATTGATGATGTGTTAATTGCATCCAGAACAAGGGATGAGAGTAAGCATGACTCGATTTCACTGTTGAATCATTTGGGAGAATTTGGACACAAGGTTTCACCGGCAAAGTTGCAGTACTGTCAGAAGTCTGTCAAATACTTGGGTCATCAAATTGAGAAAGGGCTGAGGAGAATCTCCCGAGAGAGAATTACAATGATTCTACAGAGAAATTCTTTGACTTCTCAGAAAGATGTGCACGTTTTTGGGAATGGTCGGGTATTGTAGGCAATGGATTCAGAATTTTGCTGAGATAGGAACCCCTTACAGCAGTTGACACACAAAGGAGTTACAGATCCCACTAGTTTAGATGAAGATCAGATGAAAGCATTTACAGAATTGAGAGAGATTATGTGCAAAGCTCCAGCGTTGGGAATGCCTGATTACACAAAGCCTTTCACATTGTTTTGTCATGAACGTGATGCTTGTTCTTTGTCTGTTTTGACACAGGTCCATGGAGGTGCTTTTCGCCCAGTAGCTTATTTTTCTGCTACCTTGGACCAGGTTGCAGCAACTTTACTAAGTTGCCTGCAAGCAATAGCTGCAGTTGGTCAAAGTCTTTCCCAATGTGAAGGGGTAGTCATGGGATACCCAGTGACGGTAATGGTACCACATTCTGTTGAGATCTTACTGACGAGAACGAAAACACAACATTTGATGGGGCAAGACTGACAAGGTAAGAGACAAGCATATTGGGAGCTCCAAATGTAACTTTGAAAAGATGTACAGTGTTGAATCCAGCAACATTATTGCCAAGTGATAATGCTGCAATCGAAAAAGAGGAGGATATAGAGCATGATTGTCTTGAAGTGACCGAATTGTGCACAAAGCCTAGACCTGATATCAGAGATACTCCACTAGAAGAAAATGATCAAATTGTTTTTGTCGATGGTTCATGCCTGAGAGATGAGACAGGCACATTGAGAGCAGGATATGCTGTATGTACAATTACAGGAACTCTAGAAGCATCTTGGCTTCCCAGTGCATATTCAGCACAAGTGGTGGAATTGGTAGCTCTTACTAGATCATGTTATGTCTCTACCAGGCTGCGAGTGACAATATACACGGATAGTCAATATGAATTTGGAATTGTTCATGATTTTGTTCAATTGTGGTGACAAAGAGGGTTCATGACATCGAGTGGAACCTCAGTACGAAATTGTGACAGGATAAAAGATTTGATGTACGCAATACACTTACCTGAAGAGATTGCTGTAGTGAAATGCAGTGCACACCAGAAAACACCAGATTACATTTTCTTGGGAAATGGATGTGCAGATCAGGTAGCAAGAGTTTGCGCCCTGAACTGTATATTGTTAAAGGATAAGTGGAAATTAATGCAAGAAAAAGAGACCAGTTGTGCAAATTTTGCATTGTAAGTAATTGATACCCTAGAGGAATTGAAAACATTGCAAGAAAATGCAGACAAGGAAGAGAAAAAGTTGTGGGTAAAACTAAAGTGTGTACAGAGACCAGATGAGATCTGGGTATCTGAGGAGGGTCAGATGGTACTACCGAATTGTCTATTGTCTAAGATGGCTTGCTATTATCATGGTCAGGCACATATTGGAAAGGATGCCCTGATCAGGTTGTTCAAAGTTGACTGGTTCAAACAGAAATTCAGACAAGCAGCTGAAGCAGTGTGTCACAGGTGTGTTATCTGTCAGCAATTGAACGTGGGAAAGGTGACAGCGGTAAATTTGAGCCACATTGGAAGAGCATGAGGACCATTAATCAGAATGCAGTTGGATTTCATTGACCTGCTTGCATGTGGTGGACTGAAGTACGTGTTGGTGATTGTGTGTGTGTTTAGTTGTTGGACTGAAGCATACCCCACACGTAGAAATGACAGTTGCAAAGCTACTCCTTAGAGAGCTGCTACCAAGGTTTGGCTTTCCGATCTCTTTAGAATCAGATAGGGGAATGCACTTCAATAACGAAGTGATTAAGCTCTTATGTGCTGCACAAAACATTGAACAGAAGCTTCATTGTAGTTATCGTCCAGAAGCATCAGGACTTGTAGAGCAAATGAATGGTACTTTGAAGTCAAGAATTGCCTAAATGTGTGAAGCCACAATCTGAAATGGCCAGATGCATTGCTCCTAGTGTTGATGTCAATAAGGAATATACCTGACAGGAAAACAGGATTGTCCCCACACGAGATTCTTATGGGGGGAGCAATGAGATTGCCAGCAATACCAGCCAATGCTCTTGTCAGTATTACAGATGATATGGCGTTGGACTACTGCAAGGGACTAGCTGATGTGGTTCGATCTTTTTCTCAGCAGGTACAAGCTGTTACCCTGCCACCTATCCATGACCCAGGTCACAATCTAAGAGCGGGAGATTGGGTCGTGATCAAAAAACATGTGCGCAAGACTTGCCTAGAGTCACGTTGGAGAGGTCTATATCAAGTGGTGCTGACAACCACTACAGCTGTGAAATGTGCTGGATTGCCTAATTGGATACATTTGAGCCACACTAAAAAAGTGGTGAGTCCTCAAGATCATGAAGAAGTGTTGCTGAGAACACCGGCAGCTGCAAAACAAATAATTCTACCTGAACCATAGCCAGAACAGGTAGAGCCAGAAGTGGACACAGAATTGGTGGATGAAGGATCAATCACCCCACTGAGAGATGGGGGGGTGGAAAATCAGGAGGGGGAACGAGAGACCAATGCAGCAGAAGTGATGAGAGATCCATGCACAGGAGAGGATCTCACAAAATCAAAAAGTGCTGAAACGCAAGGAGATCAAGTGCCAGAACCTGACAGGGAAATAGTCGAGACAAGTCAAAGCAAAGGTGATCTGACTCCTCCTGAACCTGTTGCAGGTCCATCTTGAGAAGGCACTTCAGACAAGGTGAAGGAGAAAAGTCCATCTTGAAGTGGTTGTTGACAGGAGGAGTGAGAAAAGGAGATCATTGGCTAGAGTCTCAAATAGGCAAGAAAAAGGACTTGGTAATAAATGAGACAATAGAGGAAGAATTAGATACCACAAAGAAAGATGAATTAAGGAGGTTGAAAAGAAAAAGAGTGGCAAGTCGAAAATACGCTGGACCAGAGTGGGCATAGGCCGCAACAAGTGACTCGCAAAACAAGTTTATGTCCTTTTGTTTCGATAGAGAAGTTCCGAATCAGAATTTCGATGCAACCTGAAGGAGAACATTCAACAGACTGAGTCGTCGAGCTGTAAGCTAAAAGGAAGTTGAAATTATTGATTTACCGGAAAAGACATTGATAGCCTGATATGACACATAAAACCCTGGAGATGACCAGCTGCTAACCGATTTTGACAAAGGAACTGGAGGGGTCCTGCTGTGTGTGAAGTTGGAGTGTGAAGAAAGGAGTATATTTTTGATTTAGATTTTTGAGTTGTATATTAATTAGGAGTTGAAAAATTCTGCTTTCTGATTCTTTACACATCATGGCTAGAGTAGACAATAATGTTAGGCATATTAGGTATTGTAGATATTTGAGTGTAGGAATAGCGATTGTATGTGGAATATTGTTTATAATAATGATCGTGGGAATGTCAGTTGATGAGTGAGAGAAGCAACGGTTACATCTGTTCTTGAAACTACTACACTAACAGCCATAGAGAAGTTTAAGCTAGATGTGCAGTATTTGTATGATTATACTAATGCAAGAGGAGAGTTGTCTTCAAATGTATTTTATCATTTATTAAGTGAGTATGTGGAAACGATGGACGCGAAGGATTGTCTTGTATGTATGCAAATACCTTCCTCTGTGGAACAAGGGGTCACCTATCATAGCCTACCTCTGACTTATGGAATAACTCGTAGTTTGCTACTAACATGCTTCTATAACCAAGAGCACATTCAGTATTTTTACTCAAATTATGATCTAGTGTTTTCCTTCGTTACTATAATTAGGTATTTGAGTAAGATAGCTAAGGACCATGATATAGTATTGGTTAGAGGATTCTTTGAACCTACTCTGACCTTTGGCACGGCTTATGGGCATCATAACAATTTGACTTGCTGATTAACACCTATGGAAAAGAGCTTTACTGGGCATACTGACGATAGAAGAAAGGCACTAGAAGAAAAATTAGAAATAGGGTTTGAGAAAAGAACTTACAAGAATGATTATGCTTACACTGCTATTAAAACACAAGGTAAATTAGCTTTAGGTGCATTACATGTAGGAAAGCTTTGTATATATAGGACAAAATCATGCACTGACACTTTATTTGTGGGAACGAGTGAATGTAGGCACGTGTTTTTGTTTCAGAGTAAGTGGACGTTTATGCTGAATGTTGCAGACCCTGTCATTCCTGGAATTAATTATATTTGTGGACTTAATGCTTATTACCATCTCCCTAAGGGATGGTATGGGACATGTTACTTGGGAATAGTTTTTTCTAACATTTATCAAACAGATGATTTGAAAAAGATACCGAAAATGACTGAGTTACACCGAAAGAGACAAAGGAGAGAGATAGCCTCTGCAATAGTGGGGGATATCTTTGGAGCAGTAATTCCTTCTGTAGGAGTTATATTGAATGCAAACAAGATTCAAAAGCTGTCAACTATAGTAGATAATATGCTAACTAACTTTACAGGAGCTCTACACTTACTAAATACTGAATTAGCTGCGGATAGAGCTGTGACGCTTCAAAACAGGCTTTCTTTAGATATAATATTGGCGAAAGATGGAGGAGTCTGCAAAATGAATAATGAAAGGCACTGTTGTTCATATATTCCTGAGAATGAGAAAGAGATAAAAGATTTACTTACTAATTTAACTAATGCAAGTAAGGATTTAAAGGAGCTGAAAGAGCCAGGAGTGTGGGAAAAGGCCGGAAATGGGTTTGTCACAATAGGTAATTGATTTAGTCAAATTTGGGGTGGGATATTGTGGAAAATTGTTCAAGGTATACGGATTGTGATCATTGCTATTAATGGAACTTCATGCTCATACTAACGTAGACAAGTGGTAAACAAAAACTATAGGTTAGAGTCATAACCCCTGATATGTTTGACCAATTAGCAATTTGGGGGACAGACTGAGAGACCCTAATAAAAAGTCATGACACGAGAAGAGAAATCAGAGTGGAGAGGTGAAAGTTGATGATGTCAGGAGACGCTGTCTCAAGAGCTGAAAATTTTGGGGTTGCTCCTTGTGAGCCTGAGCCTTGCTGATGACTGATGACCTGGGACGAAGACTGACTCGTTGCTGATCTATCTTGGATAGGTAGCTATAAATGATTGACCGACTAACGTGCTTTTTCTTTCTAGGTACCAACTGCACTGTTAAATTGTCTTTACCCCCTAGTTAGATGTTTTTCCAAATTAATGATTTTGACTAAATTGTTTTTTCGCATGAAGTCCCACATGCTGATGCTAATCAGAGTTAGGCAGGCTGACAAAGGAGACTCAAGGGTGACTTTGATTTAGACTGACTGACTCGCATTGCTGAATTAATCAATGTTATAAGATTACCAGCTGAGATTGATGTTATATTTTGCTCATTAATAAAAAAAAATTGAGATTCATTTATGCTCATTGATGCTAATAAAGTTTGATTAACAATGAATTCATTGAATAAAGGTTTTGATTAGAATTGTAACTAATAGGGAATAAAACAAACTAATCCTCTTGGGAGTAATGGCATTTTCTTATTAGTTTAGGTTTATGGTTTTATATGCGCAATTGGTATTATAGATTAATTTATCCCTATTCACCACTTGGCTAGGATACTCTATGTGATCCAAAAGATTCATCGACTTATATGTGTCCCCTTGTAAATTTACTTACTAAGGACAAGGCGCACTAACAATATGAAGCAAAATAATTGCGAGCATCAGTAAAATAGTAGCATGACCGTAAACAAAAAATATAAATATTGAAAACATTTGCGCCATATTATATACGTTGCATTTTAAGAATCCTTACATATGCCTAATCTCTAAGCTTTATAAGTATTGCTATAATGATGGTCAGTATTTCAACAGAACCAGTTAGGTCTGTACCAGAAGAAATGCTATGGGACAAACAGCAGATGGCCATGGGTGGCTTCATTCCTATTATATCATTTCTAAGACATTTATTTGAGAAAACTATCTTGATTCTTATGAATTAAGGTGACAGAAAAAACGTGAGAACTCTGGCACACTCACGCTGGAATCTACGTGTTGTCCGACGCACCATCTAGTTAAACGACTACATGAGTATATGAGTATATGAACTTGTTCTGCTTTCCTGCTCTCATCTCATAACCGAGCTTACAGAACCTCTCTGGAATGCACTTCTGAGTTTAAAGAAGACATTTATTGTTATTATGACTTCACTGCAAGGTTCTTGAGAGACGAAATTAGTAGACTGGAAGCACACGTTCAAAAGTAGTCGCAGCAATGAAAGCAAAATATATCAAAGTACTTCTCAGTTGCAATGTACACAGCAAAATACATGTGATTATATCATAACTTAACTTCAAAGCAAAGCATAAAAGTCAAAATTCATCACAGTAGGGGGAAGGCTGTAGGGCCTATATTCAGCTTCATCTTTCTGGGGTATGCAAGTTGATGACTCCGGTCAACTGAGAGACAGAGATTTTCTACCCAAATGGGAGACAGGCAACTGACGTCTCCATTCCAGTCTGAAGTCAAGCAGATTCAATCTACCCCTGCTGTAGTCCAGAGTCATCCTTAAAAGCGTGAGAACCGAAGAAACATGGAGAGTGGCCAATTCTCCCGAGCTCACTCGTTCTCAGACTGGACTGCGAGGTAAACACAAAATCTACGTGCTCTTATCAGCTAAGGTCTGGTGTGAAAAACACTGCTTAGTCCATCTTGTGGAAAAACACAGCTTGGAAAAACACAGCTCATCTGCAATGTCTCAACTGCAATGTCTAACCCCACGTTAAAGCCAATAGGCCGCTAACCTAAATATCAAATGTAATGTCTAATGTCATGTCAAAGCCAATAGGCAGCTAAACTGAATACAGAATGTAATGGCTAACGCCATGTCAAAGCCAATAGGCAGCTAAACTGAACAAAACATATAATGTGCTACTGGTGAACATTGAGCAACTAATTTGTGCAGTGGTGAAACACAAAGTCATTGGTCAAACACAATTAATAGCATCACAGAACTAGAAGCATGCTACCAAAACACAATAAATGTATTGCATAGAATACACTAAAGGAAATGTATGCATTATCTATTTAAATGAATAACAAATTACAAGGACTAAGCAGAGAAGCAATGCACAATATGGGTGTGAGGCATCCTAAAATAATATACAAGGCATAATAGATCAGTTGTATGGGATGTTTTGTTTACATTGTGAGGACTGATGGAAACATGACTGAATAAAATGCCATATTTCAGTGTCCCCTAAACCAGTTATTGAAAATATGTAATAGCTAATTCTCAAGAGCCAGGGGATTATTGGCAAACAATTGTGTTCCACTTGCATGCTACTTGGTAAATCTTTAAATCAATACATGCAGTTGTTTAATTGTAGTTGACACATGTTCCACGAACAAGCACATGAAGCTAGGGCCTCTAGCAACATGGATTAACGGTCATGGTAGGTATGATTCAGTACAAAAATAAATAGCCTTTCGAATAAAGGTAATTAAAATCCTATTAGTCCATGGTCAACAGAGGTTAGAGAACGAAAAACAACTTCAAAGTGTTACTTTGGGAGTTGTGTAATATTTCATGTGTTTTCTGCCCACAATGAGAAAATGAATATTTATTACTAAAAACATTTTCATTACTAAGAACCGCTAGCCCTGCAAAAGAAAGCTTTAATAAGTCTTATTGAGTTCCAAGCGTCCACTTTCTAAGTTAAGCTCATTTTATTGTTTAAAAAAATAAAAATAAAATAACACCGCATTTTCTTCCTTATTGTGTACATATGTCCACGTCTTTTAAATACGAGGCTTTTAGGACGTTGTCTTTGCCTTGAATTCCTGCCTCCTGAAAAATACATTCAAGCCAGTCTTGGTGCACACAAGTCTTGTTAAACATCATTGCACTAATTGCTTTGAAAAAAACCAAATATTATACTCAGATCAACTTGCATGTTTTAATCTGATGCTTCATGTCACCGTTTTAGCGATTTCAATGCCTTCTCAATAACAAGTGGCATTTGTACCCAGTATACCGCACTAATGGCTCCATTAGCTTCACTTATTTCATCACTTCACCAGTGGTCTAAATAGTTTTGCTTTATCAGTCTGTGATGCAGCTCGAATTTAAGTACACATTTTAGTGCAAACTATTTTAGTTTTCTCATTAATAATTTTCCATAAGTGGAACTAAATATTACATTATGTATCTTTGTGCTGAGAACTGCAGAATAACACGCTCACGAGTGTTCCCCAGTAGCCTTTTACACTACTTCAAACTTCATGAAGTACCAGTCCTTATGAATGACATCTGTATTGACTCTTGGGCCAGATTCACGAAGTTATTCGCACCTTCCAGCTGAACCTAGGTGTGCAAATACCTTCACTTTTACTAATGTGACATGACCCTCCTAAGTGGATTTTCTTAAATGTGTAAAATGAATGTTTTAGTGTGTAATTTCTCATGAGAGCTTATCTGTTCACAGGGTAGGTAGTGGTCTATGTGGAAGATGCTCTCTAAAATAGCGGCCACCCAGAAATTTGCCAGTTTGTGGATATTAAACTCTTGTCGAGACATTCCCAATATAATTAGGAAAGGAATTTACATCGGTAAAGGACATGAGAAAATCCATGACGAAGGTGGGTAAGAGTGAAGCTAAGGGACATCCTCATAAGGGAACATATATTTTTTCCATAAAGAAACAAAATAATCTGATCATTTGCACAGGATTTATACAGAACTAAATGTATACTTGTTGCCTTTATATATATGAAAATACTGTCTCGGATCATGAAAATTACTGAGAATGCCAAAAAGCCTGCAAATGTAACTCAAGAATATGTACAGGGCAACAATTATTTAATTAGGTCTATTTTCCTAAGTGATGTGAGAAAGACTAATATTCCAACAAACTGATAGACTGAACGTCGTTTCTCGTAATATTCTATGCTGTTGGTGAAAACTAGGTACTCTTGTCTCACAATGAAAAAACCTTCATGATCAATGAAAGGCTTTGACGAGTGGAGGATTGCAAATGATCCCTCTAAGAATACCATACCTCAGTGATTTAGGCTTTCCCATTAAACAGAAACAAATTCTCAGTAGTAGATGCAATCTCTGATTTGCTTACAGTCGAATCTGAGTTTGGGAGCCCTCACTGAAGTCTGCCATGCAGCTAAACTAGAATAAAAATGCATTAATGATCCAGACCAAATGAATTATGATTAAGACCGGGAAGCGGCGATTGAGCTGCTTCACAGTGCAGGGACATTACGTTTGTGAAAAATAAGTCTGGTTTATTACACTTTGATGTTACAGCATTGAATATTTAATAATAGATTTTGCTGTTATTCCTAATGGCCAACAAAGTAGGCCACATACCACTAAACCAGTTACAGCCATTCGCTGATATTGCAGCTGCCACTAGCAGGAGTAAATGCCTTGCATATCCAGGGTGAGAATGTTCATAACAAAAGATTACCAGCAAACGTGTGAATTTGTGAATGTTGACAGTTGCCCATTTAGGCCATCACCTCTACCTTATGTTTGACTTTTGTACATTTAGTTTGTGATTTTCTAAATCACAAACCTATCCTCAAGTCATTAGAGTGACTTACAAATCAAACACTTCTACAGAAGAGCAGTAAAAGACATCAACCTTAATGCAAATGAGAGAAATGCTAATAAAACATAGCAAAAAAATGTTCACTAAAAACAACAGGACAGACTAAAACAGTGGTTCCCAACCTGTGGTCCGGGGCACCCCAGGGGGTCCGGGATTGCTGAGGAAATTAAATAATATTAACAGATTGAGTCCCCAGCTTTCAGTAATGACTCGCTGAGGGTACCTGGATTCCAATAACTATCCTCGGGTTTCAGTATTTATAAAGTGGTGGTCTACAGAAGTCAAGAGGTTGAGAACCACTGCTCTATCACTTGGAATAGAATGAGGACAGTTGGAGGGATGCAGGATGAGAAATCTTCGGAAGAGGAAATGCTACATAAATAATAGAGAGGTTAGAGGAGGAAGAATAATTTGTTAACTGAAGCAATGTTCATAGATGACTTGACCGGAGAACACAGCACTCAAACAAAGCAATCAGCAGAATTAAATTACAGGTGAGTAAAAAGTAGAAAATTATTGGAAGCAATAAAGCACATAGCACAAACAGTGCTCATGCCATGGAAATGCTAGATTGTGGAGGACAATCAGTTGTATCAGAATAGAAATGGAGAAAAGAGAGATGAGAGAAGATGCAGGGCGATGAGGCGGAGCACAACATTTTTTCAAACATCTTTTGCAATAATCGCTTGTCAACAGCAAATTAATATTTTGTTTTGTGAAATAACTGTAGCCCAAGACATCTTTTCATGAATCTCAACCGTCTCATAACATTTTAGTTTAAGTTTGGTTTTTGTATTACACCTGTGTTTTATTTTGCATATTTCTCTCGCTCTACACACACACATATATATATATATACATATATATATATCATTGTCACCTCCTGCTCCGTAAGGGGCCACAGACCCTGCAGGGCGGCCTGGGTTACTGGGGCGAAGCATCCCACAGAGAATGTCTGCCCAACACGAAAAGCCCAGGCACCATTCCATGTTAAAATCCAAGCATTTAATAGTATTTCTGAGCAGCAAGACAAAAAATCCTGACGCATTTCAGCAACAGCATGCCTTGTTCACAGGTAAGTAAAAGCAGGTGTGAATGAGCCAGTGCTTTTTAAATACACAGTCATGTGACTTCAATACCCAAACTCCAACTCCCATAATGCACAGTTCCATATAAATAACTTCCTGAGCTGGAGCGCTTTGTTTCTATATAGCTGCAATAGCGTCACAGGCCCTACAGTTCACCATACAAATATTCTTATGTGCATTAGGTATCCATTACTTCATAGTCCACTTGCTTTTACAGTTGCTGCCCAGCATGATAACAGCAATACAGGGAATACATGAAAAGTAAGAGGAGAGGGACACTGCCTCCCTCCTATCCCTTGCTCACCTCCATCACAATATATTTCTCGGATAAATGCCTTGTTTGCATGAAGGTGACCGGGTCGGGCCCCTTCCATAAAACTATCATTGTCACCTCCTGCCCTGTAAGGGGCCACAGACCCTGCAGGGCGGCCTGGGTTACTGGGGGGAAGTATCCCACAGAAAATATCTGCCTAACACGAAAATCCCAGGCAACAGTCCATGTTAAAATTCAAGCATTTAATAGCATTTCTGAGCAGCAAGACAAAAAATCCTGACGCGTTTCGGCAACAGCATGCCTTATTCACAGGTAAGTAAAAGCAGGTGTGAGTGAGCTAGTGCATTTTAAATACAATGACTGTCACCTATTGTTAGTAGCACCCTGTAATTGAAATAAAGTGCCACATGCTCTGTGCAATAATAATGTCAATTATCCTATAAAACCCAATGACAATACTTATGCCAATTCCAGTCCTAAATTTAGATAAGCCTTCTTTTAAAGTGTATTATTAAAGCACCAGTGCAACCCTCAATTAGGCACGTTATAATCTCAGTAGAGTGCCATGTGCTCTGTGCAATGATAATGTCAATGACCCTATAAAGTCCATCCACAATACATAGGCCAATTCCAGTCCTAAGCTCAGACATATCCTCCATTTATGGTACATTATTACAGCACCATTATAATGATCAATTAGGCAGGTTGTAATCTCAGTTGGATTATGAACACACAAATTCCACATAATTTCCTGTTGGAGTTATTTGTTACATATGCAACATATCATCCATGACCAATCATAGTTAAAGACTATATTCATAAACATTCTAAATTATGACAACTCATTATGTGTATATTGTAATGGTAAGGTCATGCCATATTCAGGAATTGGGGTAGCATATCCAGCATTCATGTTACTCATAATGCACCATTACTGAATGTTACATATGGAGAAGATCAAAGAATTTCACAGAGGTAAAAATAAATAAATATGAAAACAAATTTCATCCCCTGGAATTCACGTACAAGATCCATGGCTTCAGAAAATGTTCCACATGTCTGTTGAAGTGTGATGTGCTAAAAAAAGGATTATAATTGAAATAAATAAAATACAGTTTGTTAATTTATACATTCCTGTACATTACAATAATTTATCAACCACTTCATGGTAGATGGTATTCAGCCACATTCAACTCAAAAACAGTTCACAAATGCAGATGAATCTCTATTAGATTCTAATCACTATCTCCGTATAGTGATCCCAGGGGATTTCTGTGCCAAATGTCACAATCAGCCTAGACTCCTCTCACCTCAATTCTTTTTCCCAATCACTCTCTTGGCTGTTCATTCTTACGTTTAATGTCATAGAATTTAAAGCCTGTTAGTGATCGTTTACGGCATTTCTAAAAATGGCAAGCCATCAGATAACTCCAATCACAGTTTTTTATGGCTCACATGTGTTGCTGTTTTTCTACCCTCTGTCTACTAAACGTGATGCCAATATACAGTTTGTTGTAGTTGCACTTTAAAATGTACACCACATGATCAGTGTCACACGTTATACTGTCCTGGATCATAACTGTGTGGCCCTCATACGTCTGATAAGTCCTTTGGTTCAGTCTATGCTGACAGGCTTTACATGAGCCACATTTTAAAAATCCATTAATTTTATTGGATAACCAGTTCTTTCATTTATTAGGGTCACAATAACTGGGTGTGAGGTTATCCCCCAAGGATTTTGTTTTTTTCAGATGTTATTCTTGGGCCCAAACCAATAATCTCCTCAAAGTGTTCATCCTTCTCTAATATATGCCAGTTTTTATGCAGAACTTATTTGATACTGGGTTGTGCCAGGCTGAACTCCAGAAATAATCACTTCACTTGATCATTTGTTTCACTGGAGTCCACTTGTTGCTGATATAGTTCTCTCATTTTACTGTCAACTCTTTCTTTAGCTTCTTTCAATACTTGAAGAAGATATCCCTGCTGAATAAATCTTTCTATAATTTTAGTTACCTCTTTTTCACACTTCTCTGTTGTTGAGCAGATTCTCTTTGTTCTCAGCATTTGACCATATGGGATGCTCCACTTCAATACTGCTGGATGGCCACTGTTAGCGTGGAGAATTGAAATTGTGGCTGTTGCTTTTCTATGTATTCTGTTCCTTAATTCTCCATTATCAACTTCCAGTTCCACATCCAAGAAGTCACAGTGGCCTTGATTGATTGTACTAGTTAGCTGAATGTTTTCTCTATTAGAGTTCAACTTTGCAATGAACGCCTCCAAGTGTGATAATTCTCCTTCCCAGACGATAAACAGATCATCGATGAATCTGGTCCACAGTCCAACATTGTCCATGTATACATCATTCTCTTCTGCCAAAGCCACCTCCTTCTCTCACCACTCCATGAACACGTTTGCATAGGTGGGGGCTAAAGAGGTGCCCATAGCCTTGCCCTGTTGTCGCAAAAAGTATTTGTTGTTAAATGTGAACAGGTTATTCATGAGAACATCTCAATCACCTTTCGGGTATGTTCAAAATATTCAAGTCGCCAATCCCTTAGGAAGAATTACACACCCAAATGCCATCACTCTAATTTATTAAGGTGTACAAAGACACCACATCCCGTGTCATCATTACATACTCCTTCTTCCATACTATACCATCCAGTTTTTCAAAATAAAATGCTGATTTCTCAACTGGGAGACCTCTTGCTAGGGTGTTTCTGAGACAGATGATAGATTCCTATCTGAAGCATTGCTCTCATCAGGTTCTGCAGTAGGTGGTGGTTTGACATCCTCCCTACAAGATGTTGTCCATTGGGATCCTCCATAAACACATGATCATATTTAACCCCTTCGCTGCCAGACTTTTTCCCCTCAGGTGCCCAGCCTTTTTTTGGCTATTTGAGGCAGTTTGCGCTTAGGGCATAATAACTTTTTGTCCACATAAGCTACCTATGCCAAATTTGTGTCCTTTTTTCCCAACCTTCATATGGATTCTAGAGGAACCCTGACTTTGTGGGTTCCCCTGAAGGAGACCAAGACATAAGCCAAAATACAGTGAAAATGTCATTTAAAAAATAAAAAGAGGAAAAAAAGGCTGCAGAAGATGGCTTGTGTTTTTTCCCTGAAAATGGCATCAACAAAGGGGTTGCAGTGCTAAAATCACCAGCTTCCCAGCTTTCATGAACAGGCAGACTTGAATAAAAAAAACAAATTTTTCAACACAATTTTGGGATTTTACTGAGACATACCCCATTTTTACTATTTTGTGTGCATTCAGCATCCTTACAGTTAGTGACAGGAATGGGTATGAAACCAATGCTGGATCCCAGAAAGCTAAACATTTTTGAAAGGTAAACATAATTCTGAATTCAGCAAGGGGTAATTTGTGTAGACCCTACAAGGTTTTCCTACAGAAAATAACAGCTAAAACAAAACAAAAAATATTGAAATTGATGTGAAAAAAACAGCCACTTTTCTCAACATTTTACTCTGTAACTTTTTCCTGCAATGGCAGATTTTTGAAAGTGATATACCATTACGTCTACTGGACTCTTCTGGTTGCGGAGATACATAGGGCTTGTAGGGTCATCAGAACCCTATGTACCCAGAGCCAGTAAATGAGCTGCAACTTGCAATGGGTTTTCATTCTATACCCGGTATTCAGTAATTTATTTGCTGAAATATAAAGAGTGAAAAATAGGTATCAAGAAAACCCTTTTTACATTGAAATCGGACGTGTTTTTTTTCAAAGTGCCTAGCTGTAGATTTTGGCCTCTAGCTCAGCCGGAACCTAGGGAAAACTACTAAACCTGTGCATTTTTTCAAACTAGACACCTACGGGAATCCAAGACGGGGTGACTTGTGGGGCTCTCACCAGGTTCTGTTACCCAGAATCCTTTGCAAACTTCAAAATTTGGCCAAAAAAATGATTTTTTTTCTCACATTTCGGTGACAGAAAGTCCTGGAATCTGAGAGGAGCCACAAATTTCCTTCCACCCAGCGTTCCCCCAAGTCTCCTGATAAAAATGGTACCTCACTTGTGTGGGAAGGCCTAGTGTCCGTGAAAGGAAATCCCCCAAAACATTATCTGGACACATCAAAATTATCAAATGCAAAACTGCAAAACTACCTGTTTTGTGGAGGGGAGGTGGCACCTGTGTTGTTGGTCCTGGGCTCGGCATCATCTAGGGAAACATACCAAACCCAGACATTTCTGAAAATTAGACACCCGAGCGAGTCCAGGGAGGTGTTACTTGTGTGGATCCCTCAATGTTTTCTTACCCAGAATCCTCAGCAAACCTCAAATTTGGCTAAAAGAAAAGTCAAATTTTTCCCACATTTCTGTGTGGGATCACTTCACCGGGACACATTTCCTACCACCCAATGTTCCCCTCAGTCTCCCGGTGAAGATGATTCCTCACTTGTGTAGGTGGGCTAAGTGCCTGTGAAAGGGAAGAGCCAAAAACATGTCGAAATTGAGGGGGAACCAAAGTGGGTCCAAAAGGGCAGTTTGAAAAAAAACATTTTTAGGCTGACAAGTGCAGCAGAATTTTTATCGGTATAGATGAGACAGTGCCGGGTGGTAAGAATGTTGTGGATTCCTGCAGATTCCAGAAGGTTCCATCATAAAAATGTCAGAAAAATGTGTGATTTCCAGCAAAGTTGGAAGTTTGCAGGGCATTGTGGGTAAGAAAATGGTGCGGGTGCATGTGAAGCACACCACCCTGGAATCACCTAGATGTTTAGTTTTCAGATGTGTCTAGGTCTTGTGGATTTTTCTACATGGCAGCATTCCAAAGTCCAAAAAGTGCAGCCCTCACCATTCAAAGTGGGACAATTTTGAGAGCTAGCCAAGCTCTCATGGCCCAAATGTAAAACCAAAACCCCAAATAATCAAATGTCCTCTTGCTTGCCATGGGATAAGATGTTTTAGTGTGTGGGGGGAGAGCTGAAAGACTGTTACCCCCTTCAGTTGGGTTGGGGGCATAACCAGGTCCATACTGGTTGCTAGCCACCACCCCACTTTTTATATATTTTTTTAATTCCCTGGCATCAAGTATGCTTTCAGCCCCCCAGGGAGTGGATCCAGGATAATTGCCCCATCTGCCCCCAAGCGGGCAGAACAACTTTGGCCCCATTTATTTGGGGTGGGGGTATGGCCATACCTCCACCCTCTTATTTTGGAGAAAATAATCTTCCCTGGTCTCTGGTGGACTTGGGGCAGATGGGCCTTCCAAAAACAGGCTGATCTGCCCCCAGGGGGGCAGAAATGGCCTAAAGACAATTTGCCCCCCAGGGGAGCGACCCTTGCCTAAGGGGTTGCTCCCCACATAAAAAAAAACAAAAACAAAAACAAAACTGGTGTCTAAGGTTTTTTGCCCCCCCGGGGGCAGATCAGCCTAATTACAATAGGCCCCAAAGGGGGCAGAAATGGCCTACAACAAATTTGCCCCCCCCAGGGGAGCGACTCTTGCCTAAGAGGTCTCTCCCCTCACATTAAACTGACAAAAAAAATCCCTGTTGTCTAGTGGTTTGAAATAGGGGGGCAGAAATGGCCTAAATACAACTTGCCCCCCAGGGCAGCGACCCTTGCCTATGGGGTCACTCCCCATATATAAAAAAAAGTAAACATAAAAAATATATATATCCCTCGCATCTAGGGGTTTTCGCCCCCCTTTATTATAATATCCGGATCTGCCCCCGGGGGACAGAAATGGCCTGAAAATAAATTGCCCCCTGGGCAGCGGCTCTTGCCCAAGGGGCCACTCCCCTTATGATATAAACAAAAAAACAAAAAAATCCTTGGCGTCTAGTGGTTTCTGTCCCCCTTGGGGGCAGATTGGCCTAATAAAAATAGGCCGATCTGCCCCCAAGGGAGGCAGAAATGGCCTAAGGTTACATTTTCCTCCAAGGGAGTGACCCTTGCCTAAAGGGTTGCTCCCCACATACATAAAACAAAAAAAACAAAAAAATGACCCCTAGTGTCTAGCGGTTTCTGCCCCCCCACCCCCAGGGGGCAGAATGGCCTAAAAATAAATTGCCTCCCTGGGGAGCTCCCCTTATGCAATAATAACAAAATTAACAAACTTCCTGGTGTCTAGTGGCATTTCAGCTCCCTGATCGCATCCCCATCGGGCAGCAGAAATGCTGAGAGAGACATGAAAGGAGAGGAAAGGCCTTTCCTCTCCTTTCATGCTTCTCTCGTCCCCTCCACGTGATCGGAGGAGAAATGCTTTTGCATTTCTCCTCTGATCAGCACTGGAAGCTGAGTTTCCAGCGCAGTGGGGGCAGCTTCTGAAGAGGTCAGCGCGCAATCGCGTGCTGATGTCATCAGATGCCACAGGGGATTGGGGGGGCGGGGTGGAAGAGGAAACGATTCCCCTTCCATCCCTGCCCAGGGAAGGGGGTGCCAGGCGCCCGGGGGGAGCACTAGTGCTTCCCCGTGGGCCCCTGTCTGGACAAACCGGTGACGTCCTGGGCACCCGAGCGGTGCTGCCCTGGACGTAACCGTTGAGTCCAGGGCACCCAAGGGGTTAAGGTGGACAGTCAATGTTCTTCCTGCTTGATAATCTTTGAAGTCCTGAATTAACTTCCTCTTTTATTGAGTTGGGATCTCTTCTTCCATTTATTTTGCAGGCCTGTCTCTAGATTCCTCATAGATTCATCCAGTGCTTCTTGGGATACTAACCCCAACAGTTTTGTGGTCACTTTGTCAGTCTCTTCTAAAATTCTAGCTCTGTCTTTCAGTGCATATTTCATCAAAATTATCATCATAGTGAGAGAACATTCCTTGTAGTTGTAAGCCCATTGATCTAACATATCAGAGTCTGGTTCTCCATAAGTTGGTACAATGAAGATCCTAAGTTTCCCTTGGTACCCTATCTACCTCAATTTAATGTTGAAGACATTCAGCCTTTCACCATCTAGACAATTGTTTCTTGTGTAGCCTCTCCAATGTTGTTGTACAGGATCTGTGTTTTAACGCTTGCACCTATACTGTTCTCTTCCCACTTGGGCACAATTGTGGGACTATGCTACGGCTCTATGGGATCTTTTCAGTATATGCACCTGCTATGCCAAACGCATATTATGTTCATATCATTTTGTTGGTATTTCATTATCATATAGTGATTATTTTACCTGTATGTATTTTGCATACAGTTGTTACTGTTTTCGGGACAGATGATGTGCAGGTTTCATGCATAAAGCCATTATTTGGTCTATTAGTGATGCCAGCAGTTATATGTGCACATAGCATTTCGCAAACCAGCAATCTGAGAGCGCATGTGATCTATGTACTGCACTAGCTTGGATTACTTTCAGCACTTAGGTCTGGGAACATTATGGTTCAAGATGGCAGCAGCTGTGGGTTTACAATCAAGTATGGTTCACTAAGCGCTACTACTCCGTTTGTACAGTCATTCATGGTTACCAGGACAATTGGTATTCCAGTTGTAATATAGGTCATCATACTCACTCATAGTTAGTTGTTACACCAGTTATGCCAGAAGTTCTATTTGTACAAATACCTGTTGATAATCACCAGTGTGCGAACGCATGCAATCTTTGTACTACAATGGCGCTGATTATTTTCAGAATTTATGTCAGGAATTAGTACATTTCAAAATGGCTGCTGCTGGGGGTTCTGACTTGAGTATTAGTTTTTTGTTTATGTTACACACTTTGAGTATATAGGTCTATCACACTCTATCCGTCATCAAGGTTATGGCTGAAACGGGTTGGAGTGAGGTCTCATTTCTCTAGTAAAACTGCAATCAGAAGGTGTCCATCTCTTTTCTGAGACACACGGAATTTTATATATATCTCTATATATATATAGATATATAAAATGCAATTTTTTTTTAACTGAAGAACCAAGGGTTGAATAGATGTTATAGTTGGGTGAAAATGTCAGTTAAAATGTTAAAACAGACCATTTTAAACTACCACAACCACTGAAATTCACCTGCTATATGTATATCAAATATAACTTGTGCCCTTAAGTGAATATAAATCACACCACCTTTATGCACAGGTTTATTATCAATGATGTAATTTCAAATGTTGAAATAATGGTAAAAATGATATCAAAGAACATATCATGACTGATGTAATGTGTGAGGAATAAAGTCCTATATCCTGAATGAAGCACATACTTCCAACAACAGCAACCTGACAGATGAAAAGCATGATAAATTAAATAGGCACTGAGATCCTAATGCAGGCATGCAACTAGAGGGTTAGAAATATGAGCGGAAGTCGGGGTTTTTAGTAATATGTGACATACTATATCGTTAAGGGGATACAACAGTAAAAGAGAAAAACATTTGCAAAGGTACTGCATCCCTATATAATATATATGTATATAGAGCTAGCTAGATATAGATATTATTGTCTGAAAATGTTATGGTGTCATTAGTGTTAGGTTTGCTGCTAAACCCTTAACTTATGATAAAGAAAAACACAAATTTGTTGAAAAAACATTAAAGTGAGGTAATAGATGATGGAACAAGACATGAGCTAATGTTGAAAAAAGCCCCTAATAACCACTGAAATACACCTTTTATAGTTTAACAAATAAACTATGGTTTGCATTCCCAATATGCACTGCTTGTGTCCTAGCACATTACATCTTACATTTGAAACTGAATTGTGCCAGATTAGAAATAAATCTTTTTTGATAAATGTTCCTGTTTTCGTTATAGAATCCAATGATTAATTTGGTCCAATAAGGTAGAGGAAAATATTATTATCGATCAATCATTTTGTAACGTAATTTTTGCAAAAGACTTTTCGTACAATGTTATCACATGCTACACCAGGAGAAGCATGAAGAGTTGAGTGCTAGAGTCAGGAAGAATAAAGGATAGTAGTGTGATAAAAATAGACCTTAATGTTTACTGCCATATTAAGGAGATGAAAGGTCTAAGCAGTGATCATAAAAGCATTTAGTAGGTTTAATAATGGACATGCCTTTCTAAAAGAAGATACATGTATGAAATTATAGTGGCACGACCAGAGTACAACTGGGCCACAATGTGATGTTCAGTAAACAATATGGTTCTAGTAGGAGTGACTCCCTTACTTTGGAGAGACTATAGGCCTTTGAAAATAGTCAGCTTTTATTATCAAGTAGAGACTAATGCCTATATAAAAATCTTTGTGAGTTATGCAGCCCATCTTGAAAAACGTTCTAGCTTCAGTGACAAGCTATTGGAGAGTTAGTAAGATGGGAGTGTTGTGACTGAATTTTTTGCAACCGGTAACCAAGTAAGTTGATGTACTCAGCTGCTTCAGAGAAGCATGGTGCACTTTCGGTAGATCATAGAGGAGGGGATTAGAACAGTCAATTCAAAGGATTATACTGTTGTTTTTAGGTCCTGCTCTAGAAAGGCATGTTCAATTACCCGCCACAATCTCATTTGAAAATATGAACTCCTAGCAATAGTTTTAACATGGGTTGTATGACGGAGCCACACACGCATCCACTACAATGCATATGCCTTTACCACGCCAACATTTACCACACATACACCTGTATCATGCGTGCCTTTACAATGAAAATGTAAGTATTTTGCAGATAAAAAAATATATATATATATATATATATATATATATATATATATATTTTTTTTTTTTTTTTCACTGAAAAAAACAAAGGTTACGGTTTACAGGTTCCGAATTTACTTGTACAAAACCATAGAAATTCAGCATTTATACTTAGAGTTCTTTCAAGTAACGAAAACTCGCACCCTAAGTTAACTATAACTTGTACCTTTGCCCGTGGCCCTCCCGCTGCCCTGGTGACTGCCACCTCCCCATGGCTTTCCTTTAAAATGTGGAGAGGCCCACATACCGCCCCTGCCCTGGGGATGTGACTTCCCTAGGGCTTCTTATTAAATACATGCGGGGGGTCCGCTGCACCACCGAGCCTGGGGCCCACCACCCCCTTAGGGAAAAGTATTAAAAAACAGATGTCAATTATATAAAATGTGGAGTAATTAGTTATGCATGGCAAAGGCACTAGTTATAGTTACCTTAGGGCAGAGGTCTCCAAACTTTTTAATGCCGCGCCCCCCCAGCTGAAAAATAAAAATCTTTGGGCCCCCTCCTCAGAATTTTGCACAATTATTGTATAAAGATGGCAATGTTTAAATATGTCAAGACCTATTTAAACATTGCAGTTACGTACTGTTACCTTTTAAAAAATGCAAAAACATGCTTCTGCTTAAAACAAAGGCCTGTTATGTGTTTAATGCTTCTTCTGGCAAGAGTCTGGCGCCCCACCCTGTGAACACTTGAGGCCCCCATAGGGGGGCCCGCCCCCCAGTTTGAAGACCTCTGCCTTAGGGTGTAAATTATAGTTACTTGAAATAACTAACTATAACTGCTGAATTTCTATGGTTTTGTACGATTAAATTCAGGACCTAACTTTAACGTCCCTGTAACCTTTGGCAATATATATATATATATATATATATATATACACATCCCCATCAACTCCAGCCCCTAAACCCTACCCACTCTAAACCCACTCTAAATCCTAAAAATACCCTTGCCATCCAAATACCCCTACCCACTCTACAAATAACTTACCCCATCATTACACCACAGGTAGGGCAGGGTGCTGTGTAATTACAAGATAGAGCATGTAATTATAAGCTGTGCATGTCCTGGTAGTGAAAAAACACCCACATTTGTTTTTCACCACTGTGAGGCCTACCCCTCTCATATGCCAGCATTGGGAATTATTATACTTTTCAGCTGCAATTCCTGATTGAGAAGGAGTAGCTATGTCATGTTTTATATCATTAGAATAATAATGATAAATCATCTTTACTGGTACAGTTGGATTTAACAATATTTTTGAAATGTAACTTCAGCTCTGAACGCCCGCAGCCTGTCTCTAATACACATCTGGGGTGGGTGACAGCTACATTTTGTGTATTCCCTTAAGACAGCCACAAACACATGAAGGTTACATGTATTTGAGCACTCATCGAACTATGATGGCTCTTCTAATGGTGGGGAGAGGCTGGCATAACTGAATAGGCAGCGGCTGTCCCCACACAAATGGCTGATTACCCCCTATTGATAGTAAGGAGCCAGAGTTGGGAAGAAAGAGCCTCTGAGTAATTCCCTTCTTTAAAGTTACCCCTACTTTAGAGACACAACTGGGTATAAGTACTGGGTCTCTGACCCCACCAAGTCAGGGTCTTTTGGACCTACAATTGGACTCTGTCAGAAGAACTGCTGTACTGTATCAAGAACGTTTACTCTGCTGGGCTGTTGACCTGGAAGGATTGCTTTTCTATTGTGCTGCCTTGCTGCTCTCAGACGCTACTGAGTGCTGGACTGGCCTTGCACCCCAGGTGATCTCCAAGGGCTTGCTGGCTTGCCTCCTGTTGCTTGACATTCAGGGGTATCAAACTCTCTACCCCTGTTTCTGTGCCACTGGACGTGGACCTGGATACTTGGATTAGGAAAATCAACACATCTCCAGTCTTCTGGGAGCAGAAACAGTGCCTAAGCTCTGTTGTGGGAGTAGAATTTGCATGGCACTCTTATAACCAATGCTTTGCCTTGAGAAACCAATACTCGTAACCATGCAATGCTGTCGCAGCAGCTTGGAGGGATCAATTCACCCCCTGACTGTACAGAGAAATGCTGCACATCACACTTCAGAACTAACACATCACGACTTTGCGCTTCATCTTCGGAACTGATGCATCACCACCACTGTGCAGAAAATCAATGCATCACCTTGACTGTGGGCCTGACATTGACACATCGCTCGTCTGCACCACTTTATCTCGCTGCGGTGACCATGGTCAAGGTACTCTGTTCACAAGGCCTGTGTGGCTCTTGCCCCAGGCCCGCACTCCATTGCAGTTCCCTGAACTGTTGACTTTGCCCTGGTCCACCATGAACAGATAACCTCCATTGGTGCTTATTACTTTTGAGCTCTAGAATTCTTTTTATTCTTTAAAAATTCTTAATTTGCCTTCCACTTATTGGATTTTTGTTGTTTTGGTCTTGGTTTAGCTATAAGATTAATGTCTATTATCTAACCTGGTGTGGAGTCATATCATGGTGTTTTCATTGCGTTACTGTGTATTGTCTCTTTAGATAAGCCTGACTGATTTGAGCCAAACTACTAGAGGGTGAGCTCAGGTACTTCTTTAGTGTATCTGATGTAGAATTGTGGTTCCTGCTTGTACAGGTTGCATACTCTGATGACCAGAAACCCAGTTTCTAACAATATGCATAAAATATGCATAATGTCACGCACAGTTTTTATATATATATATAAAAAGTTAGAAATTGGGTTTCTGGTTGTCAGAGTATGCACCCTGTGCCACCCTGTATATTCCATGATATTCCTCTCCAGATGGTCTGCTTGTTTCGGTGCTGCAGTGCTCCTTCTCTGCTGGTGTTGCAAGATCAAGCAGCAGGGCCACACCGCTCTATCTACAACATGTGCTGCTGTCAAGGCAATACACAAAGAGACCACTCTTAAATCAGTAACATTCTTTGTTTAATTGCACAAAGAGGAATGGTACGTGAAAACGGCTGACAAGTTTTGGATCCTCCTGATCCTTGCTCAGAGGATACAAGCATGGTATTTTGTTGATGTTTATATTAGTTTGTCATTTTCCATTTGTTTTTTTTGTTTTTTTACTATTTCTGTGTCTTACAGGTAGTGTTTATAATCATGCCCAACTCAATAAATTACACCCACTGCATTAATTTGAAAGTGAAAAAAGAACAAGTCAATGTGCTTTTTTCATAAAAATAAGACAAAAGCGGCAAGATGGATGCAGATAGCTGATGTTTCCTAGTCCATCATTTGTAGTTTTAGTTCAGTTTCCACATTTAAGTTCATTATTGTGCCTCCCTCAGCTTTCAACATTTTTTCACATGCCCACATCATCTCAGTTGCAATTCATTTAAAAGAATTATTATGGATTCATTAAAAAAAAAAAAAATAGTAAAAAATAAAAAAATAAAAATTGAGAAAAGAAAAGTAAAATATTTGACATTGGCATAAAATGACCACATCTCTCCAAGAGTGATTCATGGATCGACATTATTCATATTGACAACCCACCAGAGGGCTAGGCAGTCAATGATTGGCCACGCTCCTTACCTTAAGAATGTTAAATCACACAATTGAAAGAAACAATAGTCAATTTAAAAATAACCAATGAATATGAAATTGGACTAATTGCAACCAAGAATCCTGGCAACAAGACATCAATTCTCCATAATAAACATTGGTTTAATAGGTCAGCTACATTTATTTAAAAAAAAAAGATAAATAATAATGGCATAATCCAAGCAGTAAATAGCTATCCTTGCAAGAGGGGTTAAGAAACATCCCAATGGCAATCAAAAGAATTATAGCCATGATCTAATAATTTGTTGGCACAGGACCACATGTAACACCGTGCAATAAGTCAGCCAATTGTGATCTTGTCATGTGATCTGTGACAAGTCTTTTAAATGAATTACAAGTGAAATGATGTTGACATGCGAAAAATGTTGAAAGCCGACACAATAATTAACTTAAATGTAGAAATCAAACAAAAACTACAAATGATGGATTAATATGCATCGTTTATCTGCATCCACCTTGCCCCTTTTGTGTTATTTTTATGAAATAAGCACATTCTTAATTTTTTTTTTTTTTTTACTTTGTTTTACCTTCCAAATTAATGCACTATGTGACATTTATTGAGTTGAGCACAATTAGAAACACTACGTGCAAGAAATGCGTCAGGCCTTTTGACTCGCCATTACTCCTTGTGCAATTTAACAAAGAATGTTCCTGATTTAAGAATGCAGCTCTCCTTGTGTGATGCCTCAACAACAACGCATGTGAGATTCTATAATTTATATATATATATATATATATATATAAATAATATATATATACATAATTTTTATATATATATATATATATATATATATATATATATATATATATATATATATATATATATATATATATATATACACACACACACATACATATATTTTTTTGATTATTTCTTTATTTTTCATTTGCCTGCAAAAATACTTACATTTTCATAGTAAAGGCATATGCATGCTAAAATTTTGCATGGTAAAGGCATGTACTGTAAAGGCATATGCATTGTAATAGATGCATGGTAAAGGTATAAGTACATTGTAAGCCGCATTGTAAAGGCACTTTCCCTTAAACTTGTGATTATAGATTAACTCTTAGACAATGCCTAAAGATTTCTATCTGTCAACCAACCCTCGATTTAGTGTCTAATTATTGTCACTGATCATTGAAACATATGGACGAAATGTGCAAAATATGACATTTAAAGTGATCAAGAGGTAACACGGATTGTCACTGGTGTATTAGTAATAAAAGATTAATGATTTCATAAGGATGACCCTCAAAACGTTAACAGAACTTTTTTTTTTTTTTACAGAGTGTGGAGGTATGGGTAACTTTTACAGTAATTTAACAGGCTGGGAAAAAAATGCTGATTTGAATCTCCTGGGTTTCATCAGATAACTTAAATGTGAGATATTAGAGGCCTACTGTTGGACCTGGCCCTTTTACAGGGTCATTCCCCAGACTTTTTGCTTTTGCCTCCTTATTTTTCTGACCTTTGTTGGCTGACGTTTTAACTATGAGCACTTTTTCACTGCTAACCAATGCTAAAGTGCGTGTGTTCTCTCTTACAAATTTGGTATGATTGGATTATACCTGATTGGCATATTTAATTTACCTATAAGTCCCTTGTAAAGTGGTATCCCTATACCCAGGGCCTGTAAATTAAATGCTACTAGTGGGCCTGCATCGCTGCTTGCGCCACCCACTGAAGTAGCCTGTCAAAACTATCTAAGGCCTGCTAGCGCAGAGCCTGTGTGCGCAGATTCCTGCCACAGGGACCTGGCATCTAAATTTACTTGCCAGGCCCAGAACTCCCTTTTTACTACATGTAAGTCACCCCTAATGTACGCCCCAGCTAGCCCTTTGGCAGGGTGCCATGTATGTAGAAGGCAGGACATGTGCCATGTTGCGTGGCCTGTCCTGGTAGGGACAAACAGCCTAACTTGGTGTCTCATTGCTGTGAGTGCTGCCCTCTCATAGGATTGCATTGGAAATGCCCTGCCTTATGTGTAAGTGGTATTGTCTGATTTATGAGGGTAGCTTAGGCATGTTTGGTATGGTTGTGACAGTGGTAAGAAATGCTGCTTACTGGTGTAGGTGTATTTTTTATTACTATCACAGAAATGCCACTTCTAGAAAGTGCGCATTTATCTGTGCTTATAACTTTGGTGTTTTGCAGCTTGTCTCCAATCAACATCTGGGCAGACTGACAGTTGGGGCTTTGTGCATACTTCTCAGACAACCTGGACACAGGGAGGGTAGAGGTGACACAGAGGTGCATCTACATATTGTAAAGCCTTCCTGGGCTGAGAGAAGGGAGAGGCGGGGCACACCTGCATTTGTAAAGACTGTGCCCTGGCCTCACACAATAGGGTCGTTAACCCCCAATGATGTTTGGAGCCTGTACTGAAAGGAGAGAGGGGGCACTCCCAGAACCAGTTGTAACTGGCTGGAACCTCCTCTCCCTACCATTGAAAAACACTTTAAGACCTGACTACAAGTACGGGGGAATTTTCCACACAATTTGAACACTCTTGGAACTGAAACTGGACACAGAACGCTGATGAATGGACTCACCGGGAAACCACCTTGGACTGCTGTTGCTGTGCTGACCTGTGACCTGCCTGGTCATTAGAAGGATCTGCCACCATCTGCACCCCTTGTGCGGGCCTGTAGCTGGAACCAGCAGCCCTGTGCTTTTTCTTGCAGTTCCCAGGGGCAGGGTGTTGTGGCCCCTGACTCCTGCCACGATCTCCCCAGCTTTGCCTGTAGTGCTTGGGAAAAGCGCTCTCTCGTTACTACTGGGAAGAAGGTCACCGCCGCAGCCCGGGCTTTAAATGTGCCCTAGCGCTTGGAAAAGCGTGTTATTTCTACTAAAGAAACATCACCGCCGCAGCCCAGGCTGCTGATTTAACCTAGCGCTATGTGAAGTGCTTTCTTGGAAGCCCCTCGCATTTCCCCATGGCGTCTCTGCCGTTTTAAATCACCGCCGCAGCCCGGGTTTCTGTGTGCCATTAGCGCGAGGTCCGCGCTAACCTAACGAGAATTAATCGACTGGAGCAGACGCACTCCTGACGGCGCCCCCGGGGCACGGTCCGCTCTCAGGAACGCCCCTGGGGCACCAGCTGCCTCCAGCTTTACACGGAGCCGCCCAGGGGCCCGGGAGCAGCTCCTGGTACTCGCGCACCACATTGGGTGCAGCGAGTATTGTCCCGGACCCCCCGAGGGGTCCGAGTGCCTTCCAAACGCAGAAGCAGGACTCGGGGAGGGCGCAGAAAGCGCCCCCTCCCCGGTCGCTGCACCAGGAGCGGGACGCTCCTAGTTTCGGGCATCTCTTGTTCTGCTTACCCAAATCGGGAAGGGAGACCTCGGTTGAGGTCCCTTCCCGCCTTTATTCGGCGATTGTTGTTGGGCCACGCCCGGCCCCCACCCCACGGACAGGGTGTGAGGAGGCCGAGGCAGGCCCCCACCACGAGGGAGGCCCCCCCGCTTTGCACACAGGAGCGCCGCGGGCCCCCGTGTTCATCTCCAGGCACTGGAAGTGCCTTTTTCCACCAGCCAACAGGTACTCTCTAGAGACTCTAGGCTCTCGGAGCCTAATATAGATGTACAGATGTTTGCTATTTCATACCTGTTTACTGGTGGTGCATATATGTGCTAATGTTCGTTTTCTAGGCATGTCTAGCTGATATGTATGTATATGACTTGTGGTATATTCTCTAATGTTCCTTTCATGGGTATTTAGGAATTGTTCATGACAAGTGCATATACCTTTTTACTATACTTCCCGACTACTGCTTATGTTGCAAAATCTTGAGTACTTACGTGTTCTAATGTGACAACTGCATATTCGTGCAGAGTATTAGTAACTTGTGTAACCCTCTGACAACTGCTAAGGTAGCAGGGTATTACTTACGTGTAATGTTGGTCTAATTATGTTTTGTGCAATACAGATTATTTTTACATAGCTCAGTGTTGAGTTTACTTTGTGGTGTGTATTTTGCGTCACGTGTGTGGGGTGTTGTGCAAACGCTTTACACATTGCCTCCAGGTTATGCCCGACTGCCCGTGCCAAGCTACCAAGGGGGTGAGCAGGGGTTATCTTGGAAGTGTAACTCCCAAGCCCTGACTAGAGTGGGTAGGTTCTGCCTGGCTGAGGTGCATGCCCTAGCCAACCAGAAACCCCATTTCTAACATTGGTGGCAGCGGTGGGATAGGACTTGCGCTTGCACAGTACCTTGTGACTCATTTTTGCACCGCAAATTGCACTTAGACCATTACATATTTTAATTCTCTTTTCTTAAATTTTTCTCCTGTTCTCTCAAGCTAGTCATTTTTATTTTTTTACTCCTGTGTTGTATACTCGCACTTTGGACTCTTGTTGTTTATGCTAGTGTTGTGCTCTTTACAAAATGAAGCCTACCTTTGACATGAATTATATATTGTTTTACACAATAGAAGAGTTAGAGGGATTCTGCAGGGAGAGAGGTATACCTTTTAGAGAGGGTGACGCCCATATAGGGATCCTCAGGAGTGCCCTGTTCAGTTTAATGAGGCTGACTTTATAGCACAGAAAGAGGGGCAAAGGGGAGATGGTTCTGAGGAAGACCCTAGAGAGACCCACGAGAGTAGTGAGGACTCTGAGGAAGAGGGTCCCCAGTCCACATCCCAGGGGGATAGTGACCCCCAGGAGTTAGACACTGAGGGAGAAGATGACTGGCCAGGGGCGCCAGTAGAGAGAGAGGACCCCATAGATAGGGAGTCCCTTACTGGGTCCTTGCATAGCAGCAGCACCACCTCCCATTCCCTGTCACCTGAGGAGCTCAGAGATAGGCGGGAAGAGAGGGACCTGAAGCTGCAGCTACCTAGGCTGCCTGTAGAAGAGAGACAGACTGAGGTTGAAAAAACCTTAGCCCAGGAGAGGATGGCAGAGGCTGAAAGGGCCTTTACCAGAGAAAGGCTTGCTCTAGAGCGCAGTCTTACAAATCTGGACTCACCAGTAATGCAGGTGGAGTCCAGTGGTGGCACCATTTTTAGTGTTAGGCACAATGCTTACCTACCCACAGATTTGGTACCTGGGTTCAAGGAGGGAGATGACATACGTCAGTGGCTTAAGGGGTATGAAGAAGCTCTAAATGCGCTCAGGATTCCTGAGACAGATTGGGTAACTGTCCTAAAGAGCTATATTCCTGAGGTGGAAAGGGATGTCCTACTGGCCCCAGAAGGGAGTGACAGGCAGGGGTATCCCCGCATCAGAAAGGCCCTGATAGAAGAGTATGGTCTCACCCCTGAAGACTACAGGTTGAGGTTCAGAGGCAGCACGAAGCGGTCTCACCAGTCTTGGGAGGATTTTATGGGGACTTGTAGCAAAGCACTAACAGGATGGGTGGAGGGTAGCAGAGCAACCACTTATGAAGGGCTGTTTAGTCTCATTCTAAGAGAACACATGTTCCGTTGCTGTTTTTAAGAGCTACGCCAACACTTGTCTTACTTTCAGTTCTCTGACCCCAGGGAGCTTGCAAAGGAGGCTGACCTCTGGCTTAGTGCCAGGGGAACTGGTCAGACACCAAGGGCTGTCTTAGGTTCACCCCTGGAAGGGGTGGGGGAGGTTCTGGGTAATTCAGGCCAAATTCTGAGCGGCGAAGGTGCAGGATCCAGAGGGACCTGTCCTTTTACGCATGTCTTGGAAGGCACCCCAAAGGGGCCCCAAGGCTGGAATTTAACTGTTCCAGGTAAAGTTTTCAGTGGGGAGGAAGTAGGATTGTTAAGGACCTATCCTCTTACGTATGCCTTAGAGGACTCCTTATCGGTACACTGAGGTGAGAATTTAACCAACCCCGATAACGTTCTGAGCGGGGAAGGTGCAGGATCCACAGGGACCTGTCCTCCTCCGCAGGTCTTGGAAGGTACCTGAGAGGGACCCCAAGGCGGGAGGGTAGTCGTTACCAAAGACCAATCCTGTAAAAAGGATGTCCTAAAGTCTGAAGGAGAAGGGGGGACACCTGGGAACAGGGTTGCTCCAACTCTGGAGATCAGCAGCACCACCCCGCAGACGGGGGTGCCGGTGCTTCCTTTTGATGGTTTGAGGGAGGACACTCCCCTGACTCCTGTCCAGCAAAAGGGTATCTTCACTAGGTTGGAAGACCAGATCATGGGCAACCCCCTAGATCTGAAAATAGAGACTGCTGTAACCAGCATCTCTACTGATGCATTCTCTAGGGATTCAGTTCCTTCAAGAGGGGATTCACGGGAAGACACTTCCCTGACTCATGTGCAGCAAAAGGGTACCGTCCCTAGGTTGGAACACCAGGTCCAGGGTAGCTCCCTTGACCTGGAGGTGGAGAAGGCTGTCCCCAGTCTCTCTACCATTACTTCTGGGGGTATCACTCCTGATGGGAGGGTGCGGAACTCTAGAAGGAGGGGCAGGAGGAGGAAAGGATCTTTCCTGACCCCAGCTCAGCCAGAGGGGAAGGACTCTGGGTTGGGAGACCAGTTACAGGGGGGATCCTCTGAACTGGTGGGTGAGCTGACCAGGACTGTAACAAGGGCCCTGGCAGTTCTGGATTCTGGGGGTACAACTCCTTCTCGGAGGAGATGGAACCCTAGAAGGAGGGGCAGGAGGAGAGATTCTCCCCTGGGCCCTATTCAGGCTATGGGACAAGTCCCTAGGCTAGAAGGGCAGTGGCAGGGGGTAACTCCTGAACTGGTGGGAAGGAGAGTGGAAACAGGATGCTCCATCAATGTCCAAATACATTATTGATGAGTGTGAAATTATTGATGTTGCAGAAAAAAAACAGAGCATAACTAGACACGAATAATGAGCAAATCGATTTGAAGAATACATAAGGTGGTGTCTACAACCTGTTGCAAAGCAGTCTTCAGTGCTGTAGCCCGGTCTGAATCACTCAATTCCCACATCTGTATTCTAACACAGCCTATGAGATTTATCCATGACTTTAATATCACAAATGTGTTGTTTAATTAGTAAAGATTCACATTCTTTATTGACCTTTGGAAGGAAAGGCAACCCAGAGGACATATGATAGTTGTTAATGTCTTCAGTGTGAGTAAGGATATGTTTTTGAATGGTGCCTCCACTGCTTTAAAATTGTTTTAGCTAGTGCTGTAAGAGTGCGCTGTAACACTATCATTCAGTGTAACAGTGTTTGTACTCTACCTCTTCAAACAAAACTTGCCACTGCACCAAAATGACTTAAATAACTCATAAAGGTTGTTGTACATCTGTGCGGTAAATGTACTACTGGCAAAGAAGATACATTTTGCATATAAGCTGCAGTATATGTTTACATAATGACTAAAAGAAGCAATACTTCAGGTATAGCATTGTGAATTTGTGGGCTTCTGATCCATGCCTTGCAATAACAGATAATAGAAAAATGATTTGCCATGTTGAAAAACTCACTTTGTACATTATTAAAGCTACTTATGGTTTTCCCCTTAAACCTCCTGGTTTGTTTGCTTATTATTTAAATATGGTACTTATTCAGTATTAAAATAAATATGTCCCTACTGTAATCTGCTACTTAATACCTTTTATCACTGCATTAATAATGTAGCATTTTCTATGGAGGGACCCACTTTTGAATATAAGCCTACTTTTGCAGTGTTTAATAGGAAAATGCTAGGAACTTGATTACATTGTCTTGCACTAATTTAAAAAAAAAATTGGTTTCATAGTTGAAAATACATTGTTGTTATATGTAGTGGAAAGGTAACTTTTAAAAATTATACTTTGTGCTATCAGACACCCTAGCAGTGATAAAACAGTTTTGTTTCCTTTCCATACTCTCCAGAGACAGTAATTACCATAAATAATAATTGTGAAGCATCTTCTGCCAGGAAGTAATACGACAACTTCTAAAAGCAGGATGACTAACATGGAAAATTCACTGAACACTTATCTGACACTTTGCTCTCCAGTAGACACCATGAAGGACCCGAGCAGCAGTCTGCCTTTTGACATCAGGAGGGTCAGAACCTCATCTCTGTCCAAAGTAAGAGGTAGAGCTGTTCCCAAATCATGAACAGGGGCATGGTTCCACAATTCCATAGGCCTGAATGTGAGAGGGGGCTTAAAGCTCTTGAGAGGGGAGCTGGACTCCAAATCATAAATAGAGGTGATTTTGCTACAACATACTCTCCAACAGAAAAATCTGTAAAATAAGGAAAAAATGCTTATGACCTGATTTAGAGTATAGCACGCAGCTTGCCATGCCAGGCAAAACTGTAGGCTCTTCACCTTTGGTACGTCTTACAGTATATTCACCACTGTGGTGACTCCATTTAAGTGAGAAGGTGAATCTTTGCTAAGTTGGTGCCATGTTTGATGTGCTCAGGAGTTTATTCCTCAAAAACAAAAAAATCTATGACCCAGACATGCACAGGGTTTTCTTCATCTGTGCCAGTGAGTGAATCTATTGCCCTGGACTACCATGTCTCACATGGTGGTCCTGGGCCAGGGAAATCTAACAATTTCATTTCCACTATAAATGAGCAGAGGCAATTTACAGACCCAACGGCCCTGTTGAGGATGTGCCATTGGGTTAGAGGTTTCGAACTGTAGTGCCATCTGTGGCTCTAACATCAGAAAACAAGTGCAAACATAGGAAATGGGAACGGGGCAAGGCAACAAATTCACCCCAACTGTAAAAAAAAAAAACCTTAGTGACTACAAATTCTAGCCTTAATCCTACTCAGAGATGTTTGCTTGAAAACTGATGGCTTCAGCAGAAGCTTCAGAATGGCATTTGCACCTTCAAGAGACTGTTTAGGCTTTGGCCTCCTGTCTTGCCCTTCTGGATGAAACAAAATAAAAAGAAAGTTCCAAGGTAACATTTTTCACTAGTGAGACCCGCAAGCCTTATCCAGCCCCTTCTCCATCTCGGTTTATCCAATATCAAGTCTAGGTCCCAGTCTACCATGGAAATGTATGGCATTAGGTACCTTGCCATGTTTTAACATTTGTGGCCTAAAACTTTAAAAATCCACATTTTTGTGTTCCAGTGATCCATCTTTAACCGTTTATTTCCAATTAATTTTTCCAGATTTTTATAATTTAGTTTGGGAATTTTACAGTGCTGTGTTCTTATCTTTAAAGTTGTTTGGTACCACTTGAAGCTATCATACATTTCTTTGGGAAAAACAGCTGCTGCTTGCGCCATAACCAGGGCCATTGGAATTATACAGCAAGGAGCACTAAATTATGCTGCAAGAAATGGGAAATTATGCAGCATCATACAGCACTTTTCCTATTACTTTGTTATTTTATACGTTTAGCACATGGTAATACTAAAAATGTTTATCTCATTAGTACCAGTTTAACAGCCAAAAACAGAAATAAGTAACTGATAGATGACAAGTTAATTTTTTAGAAGCTCCTTCTACTGTGCAAAAACACATTATAACATATAGTTACTAACTTTTGATCAGCTGAAGCTAGAAACAACTTTCAATATGCATATTATGCAGTGAAAAAGGTATAATGTGTCAAATGCAGAAATCCATAAGTATACAAAAAAGCTGCTACTGCAGAATTGTATAATTGCAGTGGCCATGTCCATAGCTAATAAGGTTGAGTAGAGTTTTACCGATGTGTTCATTATGTTTGTGAAAGTTTAAATCACCTGTTTTCAAATCAATTTTGGCTCTTCAGTTCATGGTTTCTCTATTAAGAGGTCAGTTTACTATTTACCATTCGACAATGCAAGCTCAATCAAACCATGTCAAGACAGACGTTCTAGTAAGACATTTATTAATAAAAAACAGTTTGTGCATAGATGCAAACAGTTCCATAAGGAATAGTCTTTCAAGTTAACCTATGAACTGCTAGAGTTTTGCATGGGGAACAAACTTGTATACAAAGAAGTGAATCGGCTGTTGGTTTCTTTCAATCCATTTAACAGTACATTCGGAATAGATTAAGAACATATAGCTCTTCTAAAGGTGACTTAATTTCTTGGGATGGGTCCAAGCAGTAGTTTTCATCCAATGAGCAAACCAACATTGATCGTCATTGGGCAAACATTGGACTGACTTAGGCTTCAAAGCTTCTTAACTAGAGCACACTCGTACCACGTTAGCATCTAATTTTATAATATGTGTTTTTTTTTCAAAAAAGGGACTTCAATGCTCGTTCGCTGAAGGCTCTTTACACACTTTTTGTAAACAAAAGGCGCATAATTATCTATGGTAGAGTTAACCGCTCTGATATTATTTGCAAGCTTTCTCACACTCAGCTGTGGATTTCTTCACTTAATGGGAAACTTTCTCCAACTTTAAGGTAATCTGGCAAGACACCTTAGAATGTGAGATTTTCCATCCTGACCTAAAAAGTATGCCTGGACGTAGAACTCCTCTCTGACAGCAGAGTTTGCATAACTGGGGCACTCCGCACTACGCAAAGTAGCCTGGATTTCTTGAATTCTGCTCTCTGGCGCACATCAGAGTTTGTTCGTGCTCACAAGATTGGGTTTTGGTGCTGTCTCATGAGCACATTGCATCTCTTGTGGCGCTAGAAAGTGCGTCCAAGACCTCGCATTCTCTTGCGTTGCTTCCAGACATAACAGTGGCCAAAACAGGCTGTTCGTGACCGCAAACTCACTTCTGAAGTAGATTTTCTACTCCAGAGCCACTAAATCTAGTCAAAAATAGCTTTTTCAACTAGATTTTCTTCTCAAATGGATCCTGCAATTTTTCAGATTGAGAATCCTCTTTTTTCCAAACAGGAAGGAAGTGTGTCCAAGAATCCAACCTCCTGTTCCTGTCCAGCAGGCTCCTCCCAGTTCTTTGTCCACCCCCTGGTCACTTTTCACTTGGATTTCGAGGTGGCAGGATTACTCTCTTTGTCTCCTGTATATACCTTTGGATTAAAGGACTTTGATTTTGTGGATTCATCACACACGTATATTTTAAAACTATAGTGAATAAGGGGGTTGTTTGTTTGCTTGGGCATGCACCAGTATTTCTTTGTACTTTCATTTGATTTAAAAATGTATAGTGATGGGTGGCCAGGAGTTTAGGTATGTCCATATAGCCAGTGTCCTTTGCCATAGTCTTTCATGTGTTCTTAGTTTGCTGTGGCTCCTTGCTCCTTGTTGTTTGACCATGTGGCTGGCGGCTATTTTGTGCATGCAGCCAGTGTCCCTTTGCCATAGGCTTGCAAGTGTTCTTCTTTGTTCTCCTTGCTCCTAGTTGTTGTTGGGTGACCATGTGGCTGGCTGGCAGCCATTTTGTCCATCCAGACAGTGTCCCTTGCTGTAGGCATGCATGTGTTCTTTGTTCTCCATGTTTCCTCCTTGCTCCTTGTTGTTTGACAATGTGGCCGGCTGGTGGCCATTTTCTACATGCAGCCATTAACCCTTGCCATAGGCTTGCATGTGTTCTTTGTTCTTCATGCTTCCTCCTTGCTCCTTGTTGTTATTGTTTGACCATGTGGCTGGCTGGCAGCCATTTTGTCCATTCAACCAGTGTTCCTTGCTATAGACGTGCATGTGTTCTTTGTTCTCCATGCTTCTTCCTTGCTCCTTGTTATGGTTGTTTGACCATGTGGCCATTATATGCATGCATGCAGTGTCCTTTGCCATAGGCTTGCTTGTGTTCCTTGTTCTCCTTGCTCCTTGTTGGTTGACCATGTGACTGACTGGTAGCCATTTTGTCCATCCAGCCAGTTTCCCTTGCCATAGGTTTACGTGTGTTCTTTGTTCTCCATGCTTCCTCCTTGTTGTTGTTTTTGGCCATGTGGCTGGCTGGCAGCCATTTTATGCATACATTGTGCAGCCAGTGTGTCTTTGAGTTGACATAGGCTTACATACAGACATCGTTAATTATTGATCATTTATTTTTTTAACTTTCCATTATTATTTTTTCTATTTTATTTTTAATTAAATTTTTATGCCATTTATTTCATTTTTTAAAGTTTTTATTTTAACTTTTTAAAATGTTTTTCTTTTAATATTTATATATTTTTTTTTAAGTGTATTTTTAACTTTTTTGTTTTTTATTTTTACATTTTAAATTTTAAATAATGTTTTATTTTTATTTTACTTTTTAATGTAATCTTTAATTTTGCCTTGATCCATCCATCCGATCCATTCCATTCTTCCATCTATCCATCCATCAAAGCATTACCCCTGGACCATCTTGCTGCCTAGATTATTTTATTTAAAGGATTATTCCATTTACCCATGCACCTCTCTCTGTCTACCCCAGGTGTCTCCTAAAACAGATGTAAATAAAGCAAAAAGCTAGATCTGCCTACTGTGCTGTCTGATTTGAAATGTCATTTTTATGGTGTGGTGTTGTGGATTTCCTTTACAATAAATACAAGGTATATTACATAAGTAACCAACCACACTAAGATTGCATTTCTCTCTACTATTTTCAACTTGCTGCAACAATGGCATGCCACATTTAATTTACTACATGGTTTTCTTGCTTGGTTGTGTTTAGGTGTACATGAGAAGAGAACCCACATCACCCACAGTACTGCTAAAGAGAAGGCCCTACAGTTGCTTCGGTCTACAAGCACCAAACTCTTTCACTTGTGCATCTTAGTGCCACTGCTAACCTAGAGCTAGTTAAGGTGGCCACAGAGGAAGTTGCTCCCAAGAAAGTGGCCAGTTGGAAGAAGCTTTCTGCCAGTGGTGTGCCAACCGCAACCTTTTTTGGGAGGCGTGTCCCTGCTGCCACACTGGCCTCCGGGGAGGAACCTGGGAGAACTCCTGCATCAACAGCACCACCCCAACCCAAGCCCAAAACTTTGGCTGTCAGTGAGGCAGCTACTGCAATCATGGCGACTCCAACAATCAGTGATGCTGAATTGGATTTGTCCCTTTCACAAGGTAGTACCCAATTGGTTCAGGAAACAGAGCAAAGTGGACAGCAGATGTAACCAGATTTTCCAGAAGTTGGAGCAGAACAGGAGGTCGACCTTTCTGTCAAACAAGAACTTCCTGTTTTAGAATCAAAGGCTCCTAGATCTCCAGCAAGAAAAAGGAGGGGTACTATTACTCCACCAACTTCTAAAAGCACCACTTCTGCTGATGATAAGGACATAGAGTGGACCCCAGCAGAGTCCGGGAGACACCAGAAAAGGCAAGGGAAAAGAAAATATCCTGAAAGCCTTAGAATCATGGAAGGGATGATCACAAGGATGATGATGACGATGACACACTCATTGTAGAAGCTGACACAGAGAGGTCCGACATTACTATCCAACCTGCTCAGAGGGATGTTGCACAGACAGAACCACCAGCTCCCATATTTGTAAGGCCCCAGCAGAAACCTGCATCAACTCCTACCTCAGTACAAATATGCATTGCAGAGAGGCAATCAATAGACCCACAACCACCTACATGCTGTTCTTCTTCAGGCATTGACCTAATAAGAAGGTACTCCTCCCCAGTTTGGGAATTTTTTATGATTAGCAAACAGGAGGAGAACATTGCCATATGCTCCAATTGCCACACAACCATTTGTCGAGGTAAGCCTGGTTCACATTATGGTACTGGAGGCCAGACGACCCATATGAAAAAACATCATGCAATCCAGTAGGAGCAGCACCTTAAAAAAAAACAGCTCAACGTGGTTGCGGTGGTGAAGGTGGGGAGAGCCAGGAAACATCAGCTATACCTGGTAAAATTATGGTGGAAGGTGAGGAAGGAGAGGGTGACATCATCCTCATGCAAAGAAGCCCTGTTCCCAGCAGTGAGCCAGAATCACCCGCCTCAGCGACCTCACAATGGCACAGGAAGACTCACTGTAAGATGGATACACCACAGCATACTGTGACTGTACCACTACGACGCACATTGAGTCTACCACCACCTACACCTGAAAAGTTGCCTTTGCCAGTGTGTTGTAATGCTTGGAATGTAAATACATGCGCTAAGCCTGGAATTTCGGTAGCATCGAGACTCGCGTTCTGGAGCCTGGGTGGTGCCGAAGTTCCGGGTAGGACGTTGGCGGTTGGATCAGTGGGAGCCGGACATGAGCTCTGTTTTTGGGTTGTTATTTACGAATAAACTACATTCTTTGGATTACCCGAAATTGTATCATTAGTTATAACACTGGCGACGAGGGAGACTAACAACCCGGAACCCACGTACTGTTTTGTTTTGAAATCGAGCTGCAGGTTTCAATTGGATATCCGACGACCGGCTCTCATACTGGGAATAACCACCGTTCCTGAAGGTCTTTAGTATTCATTCTTCCGTTTCTGGAGCATTTTTGAGCATTTTCAAGCCGTCAAGCCGCCGCTTCTCCTGTTTTGGATGTGAGCGCGTGGCTGACTTCGTTGCTGCTACGCAGTTTGTTCAAGCCGCCGCTGCCCGACGCTGCCTATTTCTTCCGGATTCACGGTCAGCTGTTCTTTGTTATTCTGTGGTAATATCCTGTTTTTCATCGTGTGGGTAGTTATTTTACAACAATTGCAATTGGCTCAACACTACGTGTTTTCTGGCCTCAGCTGTTGCCAGGCAGGATTTCGAACATCGAGAAATAAACTAGACTACGTCCATTGACTCCCTTTTGGGGAAATTTTACATCCAGTGTTGAAATGTTTGTAATGAGTAGCTTGTTGTGATTTCTTAACTGTAGTTCTAAATTATTTTACAAAATACTGAAAAGGAATGTTCATTACTGCGTTACTGCCTTAAGGATTTTATCAACAATATAATAGTAAGCATTTGTTGGAATATAAGGTTACTCACTATATACATATATATATATTTTTCATTGATTGCCATGGCTACACCAACAATGTCTCAACCACCTCCCTTTTAACTGGACAAAGGTGATCCAATTCTTCCATGGAAGCGATGGAAGAATCTTTTTGACTCGTACCTTATAGCCATAGGCGGTGAAAAGTTCTCCCCAGCTAGAAAACAAGCTGTGCTTCTACACAATCTTGGGATTGAAGGCAGGAACATATATGACAGTCTGGAACCTTTGACAATTGGTGGAGCTGATGGTGAACCCAGGGATGTCTACGAGATGTCGGTAGCAATGTTAGCAACCCATTTTGAATCCAAAATAAACGTCGTTCTGGAAAGACATACGTTTTTTGCCAGATCCCAAGGCAATACTGAAAGTGTGGGAAATTTCATTGCTGCGTTGCGTACATTAGCGCGCACTTGTGAATTTGGTGAGATTACAGACTCTCTTATACGTGATCAACTAGTGCGTTGCACCAACAACAAAAGGGTACAGGAGAAACTGTTGACTAAGAATCCCGATTTGAGAGAGGCAATTGCAATTGTTGAAGGCATGGAAAGTACTAGTAACTGGATCAAAGAAATGAATCATTCTGATGGAGACAATCTCTCTGTGATTCAAGAACCGAGAATCCAAGAAGAAGTTTTGAGAGTTGGCATAGACAACAAGACGCAAACATTTAATCAAGAAAAAAAAAGAGACAGTAAATCTTTACGTTGTTACCGCTGTGGTAACATGGGTCATGCAGCAAATAGTCTTAGTTGCTTTGCACGAAACTCTGTGTGCAGAAAATGTGGAAGGAAAGGCCATTATGCCAGGGTGTGCAACAATGACAAAAACAGCATAGATTCGGTCACTGGAAATATTAGCAAAGTTGTTTTATATGTTGGGCAAGAGGTTGATTCAGTGGAACATAACGTTAGTATGATTGATGGTGGGCCAGTGATCATGCCTGAATGTATTATTGAACTTGACAATAAGGCTGTATCTGTTCTAGCAGATTCGGGTTCTCCATATACCATGGTTGCCGTTAAGAACTGACAGACAATTTTTGGAGAGACCTTGAATTCGCTTATTGAACCTGACATCAACCCGGTCAGTTATGGAGGTGCCAAAATTGATGTAGTGGGGTATAAGGTTATGAAAATTCGGTTTCAAAACAGAAGCACTGTGGGGAAGGTTTACGTGGCCAAACGGGGCAATAATTTACTAGGTTGGCGCCACCAACGAGACATGGGTATTAAATTGGATCCTAATTCAGAGAACCAGGTTATGGTGGTGACTGAGGTAGATGAACCTTCAGAAATTTGTTTGGAATTCCCTAGCGTGTTCAGCGACAAATTAGGTTGTTTGACAAATTTTGAACATAAAATTATCCTTAAGAATAACGTAACCCCTTGTGTTCACAAAGTCAGGAGAGTACCTAAGTTGATGATAGAGCCATTGAAAGTTGAACTTGACAGGTTATTAGAGGCAGGTGTCATCGAAGAGATAAAATCCTCGGAGTGGCTTGCCCCCGTTGTTTTGGCATCGAAAGACAATGGGAAACGGATCCGCATGTGTGTTGATCTCAGGGACCTTAGTAAGTGTATTTGGATAGACCGTCAACCTCTACCAAATATTACTGAAGAGTTATCATGTTTAGGTGGGTCTAAGGTATTCAGTGTGTTGGATTTATCCTCGGCCTATCATCAGAAAGTGTTGCACCCTGAGTCCAGGCATCTCACATCCTTTGTAACACCTTTAGGTGCGTTTCAGTTTTTGAGGATGCCTTTTGGGCTGGCCTCTGCGGCTGCGTGTTTCCAACGCATAATGAAGAAGATTTTAGGGAGTATTTCTGGCACATTATGCTTTCAAGATGACATATTGATTCACGGTGGAACGGTGAGAGAACATGACAAAATATTAAGAGAAGTTTTGGGCAAATTAGCAGAGGCCGGTCTTACTGTAAAAAAAGAAAAGTGTAAATTTAGAGTTACCTCGGTAACATACTTGGGGCATACCATCTCTGGTGAGGGAATCAAACCGAAGTTGGAGTTGGTTGATTCCATAATCCGTGCTCCTGAGCCTGAGAATAAGGATGGTGTGAAGTCATTTCTAAGATTGGGAGAATATTATTGCAAATTTATTCCCAATTTCGCTAGTGTGACTCAACCATTGAGAGCATTGTTGAAAAAGGGTTGTGAATTTATTTGGAGTGAGGAGTGTGAGACTGGTGTTTCGCTTGTAAAGAGTAGTATTGGGAAGATGCCTACCTTAGGGCATTTTGACGTGTGTGCTAAAACATACCTGTACACTGATGCGAGTATTAAAGGATTGGGGCTGTTCTTACCCAGAAGGAGGGTTGTGAGGATAAAGTAATTGCTTTTGCTTCCCGTTCCCTTAATGAAACAGAACAACATTATTCTGTCATAGAAAGAGAAGCTCTTGCGTGTATGTGGGCGATCAAGCATTTTAAGTTTTATCTTTGGGGACTACCCTTTGTAGTGAGAACTGACCACAGGCCTCTCGTACATATTTTCACCCCTAAAAAGAGTGAGATGTTGACTCCTAGAATACGAAGGTGGGCGGAGGGATTATTGGAGTACAATTTTGTTGTAGAGTATGTACCTGGACCAAGGAATATTGTAGCAGATTTTCTGTCCCGCTCCTCACTCGACAGTAACGAAGATGTGAGTGAGGAGATTACTATCAGCTGGGTGAGAGAAAAGGCTATTAATGAAGAAGAATGGAAGTTGGCTGTGGTTAGGGATTTGGATAGACATAAACTTGAAGGGTTTATTGTCAAGGGATGGCCAGGGTATAAGGACGTTCCTGACTCTTTGAAAGGGTTCTGGAATGTGAGGAATGAACTCTCTCTCAGTGAAGGAGAATTGTTTAGAGGAGGCAAGCTCATACCTCCTGAGGGTGTGAGAAACAAGATTCTGAATCTAGCTCACGAAGGGCATTTAGGTAGGAGTTTAACTAAGTCTAGACTTAGAGCCATTTACTGGTGGCCAGGGTTGGACCGTGAGGCTGAGGCAGTTGTGAAGGATTGTTTGAGTTGTGCCAGTAATGACAAAAGCAAAGTTGTGACGAGAGCTCCACTGTCTCCTGTAGAAGTTCCTGAGAGAACTTGGATGAAATTAGGTTTTGATTTTATGGGTCCTTTCCATCTCCTACCAGCGAATGAACATTATGTTTTGCTTTTGGTGGATTATACGTCCAAGTGGGTAGTGACCAAATGTGTGAATTCTGTAAATACCCGTACCGTGATTGAGTTTCTTGAGGAGGAGTTCTCTAAGGAGGGCATACCTAGCCATTTAGTCACAGACAATAGAGTACAGTTGACTTCACAAGAGATGAGACATTTTTTGGACTCTCTAGCTATTGTGCATTTGAAGACGGCTTTGTATTTACCACAGGCTAATGGTCTAGCTGAACGCATGAACAGAATGGTCAAAGCTTGCGTACAAGAAGCTATTGAGACTAGAACTCCTTTGAATAGTCTTCTAAGGGACTTGTGGTGGGCATATCGTAACACTCCGAACAGCATCACCAACATAGCTCCTTTTGAATACATGAGAGGAAGGTTAGGTTGCTCTAGGTTGTTTCCAGCTTGGGTTGTTAGCAATTCAGCTCGTTTTGATCTTAATCAGGAGAAATTTGACATGGCACCTAGTCTCAGGAAGAAATATCAATGTAATTACAAATTGCGTTTCGATTCTAAACATTGCGTTGTTAATGCTAAGTGGAAGGTTGGGGATGTGGTGTTAGTAAAGAGCCCTTGCTTTACAACCAAAGGGAAATCTGTCTTCAAAGGCCCTTTTTGTATCAAAGAAATAAAGGGAAACGTTGTGATTCTGGACAATGGAGATACATGGAGCATGTCTAGGATTGTGAAGTGGAAAGGAGTGGGGGAAAACTTCAACTTTCCTGTTTTGCAAGAACAAAGAGGAAAGTTCATGGGGACATCTAACTCTTTTGTTATGTTTTGGATATTAGAAATATTGTGGTAACTTCATGGTAGCACGTCAGGTGTCACCACTCTCAAGAATTCATCCAAGTTACGTTTAACCACTTTGGAAATTTTTTATCATCTTGTTCTTTTGTATATTGTTTATCATTGTTTGTCATTGGGATGTTTTGTGAGGGAGGGGGGATGTGTTGTAATGC
This sequence comes from Pleurodeles waltl, assembly GCF_031143425.1. Taxonomy (NCBI): domain Eukaryota; kingdom Metazoa; phylum Chordata; class Amphibia; order Caudata; family Salamandridae; genus Pleurodeles; species Pleurodeles waltl. Next base: position 528,514,889 of record NC_090442.1, read on the forward strand.
TTGGAATGTAAATACATGCGCTAAGCCTGGAATTTCGGTAGCATCGAGACTCGCGTTCTGGAGACTGGGTGGTGCCGAAGTTCCGGGTAGGACGTTGGTGGTTGGATCAGTGGGAGCCGGACATGAGCTCTGTTTTTGGGTTGTTATTTACGAATAAACTACATTCTTTGGATTACCCGAAATTGTATCATTAGTTATAACACAGTGGCCTCATAAAAAAAGAAAATTCCAGGCTACAATTACGGGCATGTTTAGGCAGGAGGGGCCACACAACCACCAAACGGCACGTTTGTTCAATGGCAAGTTGGTAAAAATGTTAGCGCTGGACCTCCTCTCTCTTTCTTTTGTGGAATGAGCGGGATTCTTAGAGTTTGTGGCAGCCCTCTGCCTGAAATGTAAGGTTCCAAGCCGGATCTTTTTTTGCCACAGTTGCTGTACCAGCACTGCATCATGATGTTCTCCAATTGGTTGAACAAGCTTTGCAGCAAAGTGTTGTCCACACTATCCACCTGACGACAGATGTGGACCAGTTGTCAGGCGACTGATTACATGTACAACACTGCCCACTGGATATCTTTTTCTGGGGTTAAAGCAAAGGTTATATACAGGTCTTGGCCCTGAAGAAAAGTGTTTAGGAGCGTTCAGCAGCATGAACAGTAGTCATTTTCGCCATCAAGACACACAGCTGCAAACATCGTGGTGGAATTTGATAGCAAGGTGTCTGAATGGCTGTGACCCAAAGGTCTTCAAGTTGGATTTGTTGCCATGGACAATGGCAGAAACATACTCAAGACCATGGTATGCAGTGGCTATTTCAGGGTCCTGTGTTTGGCACACTGCATCAACCTGGTTGTGCAAGACTTTCTTTAAAACGAAGACATAGTAAGGAGCATACTGACCATCTGCAGACATATTTGCACTCATTTCAGCCATTCTTTTAATGCTTGGAAACAGTTGCAGATTATTCAGCATCATAATAGAGTACCAGTTAAAGCCATGATACAGGAGGTACCAACACCTTGAAACTCAACCTATTATATGTTGCAACGTCTGTTTGAGAAGTACAAACAGATCAATGATATGTCATTGAAAGAGGAACTGATGCGATTGGGAGAGCTATGACCATGAATGTGGACAAATTGGGCCTAGTCAAATGCCTCACACAGATGCTGCTTCCTTTTGAGGTTTTCACATGGGAAGCTAGCAAAGAAGACAGTACAATGGGCCAAGCTATCCCATTACTAAATCTTCTGAAGGAGCAGCTTGAGAAGGTGTCTGAAAGTTTGCATTCAGGTTTGTGAACAAAAACCCGGAACGGCATTCCTTAATTACTAGCCTAAGCTATTGCTTGACTTGTAATGCAAGGCAGCAAAATGACATCATCTCGTCCAAAGAGTACATCTGTGCCAGCTTACTTGATCCTTGCTACAAAAAATTCTTCCAACTATCATTTCTTTTTTCTGAAGGAGATGATTCACAATACAAGAGCTGGATTGTTGAGCAAGCAGGAGACCTGGAAGAACAATGGATAGAACTTAGAATCCCACTCTGCAGTTCTAGGGTGCCACCTTCAACTTCTGAGAGGGCAGTCTTGTCTCACATCTGCCAACCCCACCAACAAGAAAACCAGTAACAACAGCAACAGAAGAATCGGACCCAATCTCTGCATTGGCTTGGTTTCAACTGGCAGGTCCTATGTACAGTGAAGATGCAAAGGAAAAAGCAGTCGACCAGGAGACAGCACCAATGACCAATCAGAGGATGTTCCAGGAAAGAGGTGTATGTGGATTGAAACCCACTGGCATTTTGGTATGGGAAGATGAGCCAATGGCAATATCTCAGCAGGCTGGCAAAAATAATATGTTCCGTCCTGTAGCCAGGTTGTCTGCTGAACATGTGTTCAGTGCAGCTGGTGCAGTTGTTACTGTGAGAATGACCAGTCTCCCTCCTCAAAACATAGAGAGATTGACCATGATCAAAATGAACCAGCATTTCATACCACCTGATTACAAGATTCCTTTAAACACCATAAGAGAAGGAAAAGGATGACTGGTCCAAATCAAGCATGTTAGCTGACCGACTTCAGGGTGAACCACCAGAGTTGGCGAACAAAGTCTTCTTCCTGGATTAAGTATTCCAGTGCCACCACAAAACTTTTTCATTATTTCTCGTTCAGCTTCTTTTTCTCTTTCTTTGCAAAAAGAAAAAAAATGCTAGCACAACATTATGTTTGTATCGGATTTATGCAGCTCCACCTTTGATTTTATAGTCACTTACAAGCCCGGATTGGAGTTGGAACCATGTGTGATGAGAAAGCCCCCACATACCCTTCAGGAAGTTGGAGATGCTGCCTGCCTCTCAGGCACGCCATTGCCTATCCTGTTTTTACATCACCTAGCAGTGCTGCCCTAGAAGATCACTGATTAAAAGCCAACCATCAAAGAGGAGGTATTATACTCAACCACCGTGCTTGGGTTAGAAGAGGTAACTAAGTAGTTATTGCACCAATGAGTTGTGATATATTGATTTATGGTGATTGTGAATTTGTGTTTGATGACTGATTGTAAACTTGTTTCCAATGATTTACATTGTTTGGGGGCTGATGGGTGATCATTTTTTCCTGAAAGTGAATGGCCATTCATAAATAGTGAAATTTACTTGGAGGGTCTACTTCTTTTTCTGGTTCCTCATAACAAACCAGTTATTTTAGTTACCACACACAAATCTACACAAAATATACTCCAGTTCTGTTTCTCTACTTGTTCTTCAACAATAGTGTACTTCACAATTCTACCTTGCTCGGTATTGGACTTGGGCCAGAGTTAATCTAAATCTGGAGGAGGAAGATGGAAAGCCTCAGGGCAGGACTACCTCAGCAGCTAGAAAGGAGAAAGTCTTTGACTTTAAAGAGAACCCATGACGATGGCAAAGACTCTGAGGCCTAGTACTCAGCTCTGTGAACTGGATAGATGTGCATTGATTTGGAAATGCTGCTGAGTATGTGGTTGCTCCACTGCTAGCTCAAACGTGAAACTCCTCTTCTGTTCTTGCTCTGCATCTGCGTCTTCTAGGTACACTCCTGATTCCTCCTAACCCCTCATAAAGCATACCTTGCTTTCATTTATCCTTTTCGTTTACTCTATAATACAGCTAGTTTTCTTTTTCAATACACAGGCCTTCTCCTAGACCTCTCCTGCACAAACAAAACTTGGAAAGCTTAAGACAAGCTTACCTACCGGACAGGTTCAAACAGGCAACAGAGTGCCGGGCATTCCAAGAAGAATGGAGTTGCATCAACCAATTTGGCAATACAGTATTATTTTCCTTTTAATAATCAGTTTTTAGAACTGGGTGTGTTACATTCAATCTTCCATAGTTTCAAAACTATAAGGCACAACACTTACAATAGAGTATCTGGGGTCTCTCTGGGGCAGAAGAACTGTTTCCAGTGAATTTACTGAACTATGTCATACATTCTTACTTATTCCTTTGTTTCCTTTCACAACAGATTGATGATTGTTAGAAATGGGGTCTGTGGGTGGCAGTCAGGTCATCCCCTGTCCAAGCAAGGACCTTCACTCTAGTCAAGGCAAAGGAGAAACACACCAGGTTAACTCCCACTCACCCCATTAGTAGCTTGACACGAGCAGGCAGGCTTAACTCAGAAGCGATGTGTATAGTATTTGTACCAATACACAGAGTAATACAGTGAAAACAGTCCAAAATGGACACCACACCAGTTTCGAAAAATCAGTAATATTTATCTAAATCAAACAAGATGAAAACAACAAAAATCCAACATACACAAGTTAAAATATGAATTTTCAAAAGAATAAGAGTCTTACTCTATAGAAAACAATGGAAATGTTGATTTTGCCCAAAGTACCTGGGTGGTGCCAAAAATAAAGACTCACGGGTGAGCGTGCATCGGAAAAGGCAGCGATGCGTCGATTCCTTCCTTGCAAGGGAGGCCGTGCATTGTTTTTTCTCCAGTCGGATCGGCAATGCGTCATTTTCTCCCTCACAAAAGAGCGATGCATCGATTTCCGGACAGGGCACCCCGGATCTACGCAGAGTCGGGGTGACTGACGCCCAGGGATGATGTCGCATGGTAATAGAAAACTGTGCTGCATGGGCTTTGCGTAGTTACCAGCAGCCGCAAGCGGGTGTTGCACATCGTCTCTCCAGCCGCGATGTATCGATCTCCCAGCCGCACTGCAGATAGAGCGTCGATTTTAGCCGTGAAGCCAGTGGCACATCATTTATCAGCCGTGTTGCTGATGGTGCGTCACAAATTTACCTGCACAGCATTCTGTGCGTGGATTTTCAGCTCTGGTCTTCCAACTTTACCTTTCAAGGGCCCAGGGACTAGATAGCACACCACTTGGCAGGGTAGGAGTCTCAGCTGAGAGTCCAGGTGTTGGCAGAGGAAATCTTTGATGGCCCTGAGGCTTCGAAACATGAGGCAAGCTCAGTTTCAGCCCTTGGAGATTGTTCACATGCAGGGACACACCACCAGGTCCAGTCTTTCTACCCTTTAACAGGCAGAAGTAGCAATTTCAGGATAGCCCAACAAAGCACAGTCACAGGCAGTTGAAGCACTTCTCAGCTCTTCTCCTTGGCAGAGGTTCCTCTTGAATCCAGAAGTGATCTAATTTTCAGGGGTTTTGGGTCCAATACTTATACCCCTTTCTGCCTTTGAAGTAGGCATACTTCAAAGGAAGACTCTGTTGTTCACAAGATCCTGCCTTGCCTAGGCCAGGCAGGCCCCAGACACACACACCAGGGTGTTGGAGACTGCATTGTGAGAAGGCAGACACAACCTATTCAGGTGTAAGTGGCCACTCCTCCCTAAACTCTAGCACAGATGGCTCATCAGGATATGCAGGCTGTAGCCCAGCTCCCTTTGTCTCACTGTCCAGAGGGGATTCACAAACAGCTCAACTGTCAAACTGGCCCAGACAGGCAATCAACAAACAGGCAGAGTCACAGAATGGTTTAAGCAAAAAAATGCATACTGTCTAGAATTGGCATTTTCAAACTAACAATCTAAAACCGAACTTCACTAAAAGATGTATTTTTAAATTGTGATATCAGAGACCCCAAACCCCACATTTCTATCTGCTCTCAAAGGGAATCTCCACTTTCAGAGAGATAGGCCTTGCAACAGTGAAGACTGAATTCAGCAGTATTTCACTGTTAAGACAATTAACACACATCAGTACATGTACCACCTCTAACATACACTGCACCCTGCCCACAGGCCTATCTAGGGCCTACCTTAGGGGTGCCTTACATGTATGAAAAAGGAAGGTTTAGGCCTGGAAACTGGGTACACTTTCCAAGTCGAATTGGCAGTTTAAAACTGCACACACAGACACTGCAGTGGCAGGTCTGAGCCATATTTACAGGGCTTATGTGGGTGGCACAACCAGTGCTGCAGGCCCACTAGTAGCATTTGATTATAGGCTCTGGGCCCTCTAGTGCACTTAATATGGACTTACTAGTACATTCAATATTACAATCATGGAAAGCCAATTTACACATACATTTTACTTAGGAACACTTTAGCACTGGTTAGCAGTGGTAAAGTGCCCAGAGCAACAGAGTCTAGCACAAATCAACAGCCTGGGAAGCAGAGGCAAGAAGTTAGGGGAGAACACACCAAGGATACCAAGTCGAACAATGATGGTATGCTGCTCAGTGCCCCAACAAATATTGGTTTCTTTTGTGTGGTGTTTGTTTTTGCCACAACTTTCCCCAAATGTCTTTCCTCATCCATTCATTCACTCATTGAGCCTCTAACCCTCTTCCATCGGGCTGTGCGATTTATTGAGGTGTGATTTAATTTTACACCATAAATGAATCAACACCAACTCCCTGCATGACCTTCTATTACCTGAGCAGTATTCCACACCCCATCAAGATCTTCATTCATGCCTTGTATGTGTGCTCCATAAACGCTCAACCTGGTCCAAACACTCTTGAGTTTGAGCCCATATCTGACTTCATGATCTCATTTCTAAGTTTAGTTTTATATTATAGCTCCCCACCGTTACTCAGAAGAAATTGATATTCCCATATTTTATTATCATATCAGGTCTTCTTTGCTGTGTGTCAATACTGTCATTGTGCTAGTCTGGCCTCAGTCTTCCTACAGTCATGATATGATGATGATCCACTAACTCTCTATTTTCTATCAATCGAGTTGGCAGTGATGGTAGATAACCCTTTGATTAATCCTGTAGTTGGAGTTCACATAGGTGGGAGTGGCACTTTCTATCAAAGGCTGTCTTCCCGGTTAGCATGCGAGCCTTCTCCTACTACTACTACATAGTCACCACCCCCTTAAGATGCCATCATGGGAAAACCCTGCAGTAAGAAGACTCCCGCACTTCATCTATTAAGGTAGGAGAAGAACTATGGATTGAAGTGAACTTGTTTAGTTAGTATTTAACTCCCACTGAAGAAGATGTTGTCTGTGTGTACTGGGATTTTGTAGGCAAAATAAGCAAGAACAATCATGCATCCCCTAGTGGTCAACAATAATGGCAGAGGGCAATAAAGCAAGGGTTAAAGTAAATGATATACCCTTGTTTTTAGAGGATTACAAATTAAAGGCTAAACTAAAAAAGAGCAGTGCAAACTAAGAGTCTAAAACGCCAGAATAAAGATTTGAGATGCAAATTAAGTAAAACAATATCCCCTTTATTATTTACAAATATAAAACTCTCCCTCTCCGCTCATAACAGTTCCACCCCTCTCTCCAAACAAACATAACTCTGTCCACAATAAGTCAAACAAAAATAAATAGTCCAAACTTGAAGTCCAGCCCAAGTCCCTCCCCACCCTCTATACCCGCAAGTCCCTCCCACCAATACAAAAAAATAATAATTAAAAAGGGCTTTTAAAAGGCACTGTCTATAAGGGTCAAGAGCTGGTCAATGCTCTGCTCTATACTGGCGAGCCGGCTCTCCACCCGAACGATCCACTGAAGAATGTGTTGGTTAAATGCCATGGTGGAACAGGAGAGTGCAGCAGCATGTGCAGTCAGGGACCCGGACTGCTGGCCGCGGCACCAGCGATGTACTGGCTGGGGCTGCCATGCTCTGCTCTGCTGGGTCCGAGGCAGCTGTTTTGGCTTCTTCCTCCTCCAGGATCACCAGGCACTGGTACTCAGTCTGAGTGTTCCCCAGCCTCTGCTGCCATAGACCGATACCTATCTCCTGCCTAGTTGGTGGTAGTCATCGGGAAGTCATAGCTATATCAAGAAAAAGAATAACAAAAGACATATTGTAAACAATGGTCTGAACAAACACTAGTTCAAATGATAGATGGTGGGAGGCATAGTATCACTACATTGCTGGTCACCTAGGGATGATGGAATTTTATGTGGTTGTTATTTATGATTAGGAGAGTCACAGGGCCAATATTTTATTTGTTTACCTACACATGCCTCACATGAGAAGCACTAACTGTCTGGTAGAAAATAATTAAGGCAGGATATGACCAGATTAAAATGCTGGTGATTTCATTTTTTTTTTCTTTTAAAGGCTTTTCTACCCACTCATCTTTACCTTTCCCTCTTTTTTGCCCATCCTTTCTTTTAAGCTTCCATTCTTTCTGGTTTCCATCAAGCCATCATTTTTAGCATACATTATGTGTGGTTTTGCTGAGTTGCAGATAGAAGAGGCCAACTCTGAAGCTGTAAGGCAAGTGGTTCATGAATTCGATCATGAAAATGCCCTTGTAAAATGTAAAAAAATGTAAATTAGCACTTGTATAGCGCACTACTCACCCGTTAGGGTCTCAAGGCGCTGTACTCATACCGCTATGGAACCCCTCCTGGCTTTTCCCTGTGAGGCGCCCACTCCTGAGCACCCCCAGGGTGAAGCCAGGCATCCAAGCGCTGTTGGGGCCGTTGTGGAGATTAAGCAAGCTATTGCCCAGAGTTGCAGAGTGGGACCCATGAATTAGATTAGGCACCGAGGCGAGAATTATCTGGTCAAGGGGAATTGAGCCCAAGACCTGCCGAAGCGGGACTTGAACCCTGGTCTTGAGCCAGATCTCTGCTTCAGGGTCTGCCGCTCTAACCATTGAGCCACACTTCTCCACTAGCTAGTCAGTAAGAGTAATTGTCAATAAGCAAGCAATGTGACTTACCAGCGCCCGTCCCGGCAGCGGCTTCTCACCCTGCTCCTACATCGGTCGAACTTGAGCCTGCTCCTCCACTGGTGGTTGTTGTGGCTATACAAAAATGTATACAGTTTTTAGATACCAGGATCACAGTCTTAATTTTTAAAATAAAAAAAATGCAACCAAAATTGTTACAGTTCGGTTAGCACTGCAGTATCTTCTGTCAAAAATATCAATCTGGGCATTTTGTTGGAATGTTAGTAAAGCCAGGTGGACAAGCCAACCAAAAGCTTTGCATAATAGAGGGACTGACAAGCTAACGAAAAGCTTTGCATGATGGAGGGGCAGAGCTATAGCCTAAGAATAATAATATTAATATTCAATTATAGGACTTACTGGGATGAGCAGAGCCATCAGCATCAGCGCTGGTGGTTGGCGCCTCTCCGCCGGCGCAGTGCCCATCTTCTTGCCCTTGGATGCTGATTTAAGACTAGAAAGAAAATAAAAAAATACATTTGTCGCACTGTTAATCTCCACAAAATTATTATATAACAGGCAAATGCAATAACATTGTACTTAAATCAGATTGCCTATGGTACTACACTAGTATGATTAGCTATCTTTGAGTTGGCTATACTCCTAAAATGCCTATTCCAAATTTGCTTAAGAAAAATAGAGAATCTACATTTAGAATTAATGCATTGCAATAAATGATCTTTCATTCTATTCTCATTTCTCAAGACCCTTGATGGGCCAACTCACTCTCCCTTTTTTGCAATGCCTGCATACTCGCATCACTGTGAAAGTGCTTAGGACTGTACATGCTACATAAAGTCACAGAGAAAGCTAACTCACGGATATCACTAATTCACTAGGGAGTTAGGAGAAGGACAGAGGAGTCTGCGTTGCAATGGTTTCTTAAATATTTAGCCAAAGCGAGTGCCTACCTGCGAGTATAAAAATCAATGATGTAGAACCAAGCACCTGCCTAGCTCTAACTAGATTAAATAATAAATAAAAATCTAATGTAAACTTAGCTTAACTTACCTCTGAGTAAAAGCTGCATGCTATTCAGAAAAAAAAGTTTGTATTGTAGAACACAATATAAATATAATACTCACCAAGCCCTGGGATCTCCACGACTAGCAGTTTGAGCAGGTCCAGCTAGCAGTCGATAATATCTGCCCAGCAGTGCCTCAGCTGCTGCGCTGGACATGGGTGGCAGCCCTGACCAACCAGGGCGCCCTAGCCCAGCACTGCCTACACTCCCACAGGTGGTAACTACACCCTCACGCCTGCTACCAGCATGGAGGGGAGGTGGCGCTGCACATAAAAAACAAGTGCTGCCTCCTCCTCCTTACTGAAGAGTGTGCAAGGCTGCACCCCTTGACGGTGGCACCACCCACAAGGCAGGCAACCGCTGTTGTCCTGCTACTCTGCCATGGTGCTGGGTGGGTAGGGTAGGAGGAGAAGAAACAGCAGGAAAAGGAAGGAAATAAGGGACAAATATGAAATACAAAAAGTCACAGAAACACAAAAAAATTAAAACAGTGTAAAAATAATGAGACAAAAAAAAACACTAATGCAATAAAAAAATAGGGGTAGATGAAGTATGGGGTAGAGGGTTACAAAGATTGAGGGCAGATTGAAGTGGAAGTTCAAGCACCCTAAACAAAGCGAAAAACAAGATGGCTGTGCCCTTGCAAACCACGTGGTGGCGTTTGCACGAGATTTTGAGTATGAGTACATACTTCGCATTGTGTATGACGTCAAATGCAAAGCAAATGAGCAAAATAGAGAACCTCGCCCACTAGCGGAACTCCGCGTAGCGTGGCTGACTTTTTTCGCTACTTCAGAAAGTTCTGCATTACACAGCTCCACACACTCCGCCCAAACCTACTAAAAAGGTCAAATGTACGACCTTGTTTTTAGGTGTCTCACAGAAACCACAGGTTGGCTTTTATCACTTTGTAATCCAATATTAGGATTTGTTTTATGTTTTATGACAATATGTAAATCCTTGGGCCGTGAGCATAAATAGAAATTAAAATTATTTAGGTCGCGCACACAAGCGCTTTGATGTGTTTTGATTTATCTGTGGGCTCTTGACCATGCCCATCGCACGTCCATCACTATTACTCATCATGGGCTTGCCATTCAAAAATCCTTTGTTATCATTGGGAAATGCTTTACGTTTGTCCCTCCATGGGGCAGTTTTGTTACCGCCTTGGCCATCGACCCTGTTACATGGATAATTGCAGTGTTGCCGAAACGTTTGACTGCAAGCAAACTTCTTTTTCCTTTTGTGTCTCTCCTTCGCGCTCATGGCAGCCGTGGCCCTTTGAATCGGCTTGCTGATGTCAACTGTTTTATTTTTCATTTTCAATTTATGTGGAAAAAAAAGTCCAGTTAGGAATTTACAATGCTAATAGCTCTAAGTCGAGAAAACGCGAGACCCACTGCATTGCAAATGCCTATTTAAAGTTGTCCCCTCTTTCAATAAACGTGATTAAATTTTTTCCACAATGTCAAGGATATGTAATATCTGTTGTGCAATGTTTACGAAATAAAACTGGAGGGAGCACTGACTTTGCAGCAGAATGCACTTTGTATGGTTTGTTTCTCAAATGGCCAAACAAAGAAAAGGAAATGTGTACAGTCAAACGCGCTGCTCTGTCAGCAAGGAGTGAAAACGAGACTAGCCAGGGTAATCCTTCAGTAGCACTCCCTTAATTGGCTCGTGGGTCTAGTATAGCAGTTCCTGAAAGTGCTTGACATTCTAAATGGTTTCCCTGCTCATTTGCATAATTGGTTTCCCATCTCTGAAGACTCACAGGATTTCCGTCCAGTTTTTATTCTAGTGTTTCCTCAGCACCAATCAAAGAACTGCCCCCTTGGCCCCCGATTTCCTTCTCCTCATTCTAAAGCAGCATCTGTTTTTGTTCCCACATTCTCATATAATTTGACTCAGGCTGCCAATCAGCGATGATTGATCACTCTTGCAGGATGCAGCCTGGAACCCGGAGCATCTCTCACCGTGCATTCGCTGTAGTGATTAATGAACATAAATCAGGGGTGACAATTCACATTTGCAGCTAGCAGGCAAAGAGTTATTGAAATGCAGCATGTTAGTAAGCTTAGGCGTTCCTACCTTGTATTGTGATGGCGGTGAAACAAATGTTTATATGCCTCGAAGGCCGTTGTGGTGATCGGTTGGGAATATTCAAGCACTAGAAATGAAGCGTATGCCCTCAGTCCATCTCCTCCTTGCAATAAGCATATTTTTCTACGATAATTCAGCCTAAGCACCGCCACGTGTAAAGGCCCATTTCCATATGCTTTTATAATTAAATACAAAAGGCTTAGCAGAAAGGCACCCGAGGGGAGGGCTTTTTGAAACATGGAGTTAACTCCTCCTAATCACATTCCTGGAGCCTAAAATATGAACCTTCTGTGTTTATCTAACCACTATCGCTATGGAGTATTGTGTATTGTTAAGAAAAAACAGCTATTCATGGGCTACGATTTGTGGAAGCCTTCTTATAAACATTTATTTACAGGTATGGTGGTTTGTTTATTATGAATGTATTACATGTTTAGGGATGGTTGAATCTTCTTCGTTTAGCTCTGGGGCAAACATCTTTGTACTGTGTTTACTGTAGCACAATTATTTGTCAGATTCCTCTGTACAGCAGCAGCATAGCACAACATCAACCTGCTGAGTTTTTTGCACTAGTACAAGGTTTATATGTTTTATTATGCCTTTTAGTGCATTCCTCTTGGTTCACATAAGTTAGAAAAAAAGGGGGTGAATATATTGTACAATATGTTAAGGCTAAAGGAAAACTGAAGACAGCTGGGTGAATATGTTTTCACATGTCACAGTGAGCAGGTTTTTGGTCCCTGCCTGGATCCAGCTCAGTCACTACCTGTTGTGAGCGTTATTACCTTTTACAAACATTGCATCTGTGCTGCAGAAAGAAAACAGTATATGAAAATGAACCACCCCAAACTGGTTCCATGAAATTTACAGTGTAATCAACATCCCCTGTTGGAAAATGTTTATAAAAGTGGGGCTTTTAATATGAATACATGCATTTTAAAACTAACCTGTACAAGTGAATTACAGGCCTAAACAAACACTGCATGTTAAAACACATATTTTCTCTTCTAAAGCTTGCACGACATGCACTTGACAGAAGATGCTAACGTTGGATTATTCTTTACTGTTAGCTGAGTTGAAGTTGCTTCTTTTGACCTCGACATGGCCAATTGGCAAAACATGCATGACGCAAACTTCCTATGCTAACAAATAAAATTATAATCTTCTTTCCTGCTTTACCTACATTGGATTTTTTACTTTGGTCGATCAATCTTAAAACTTGTTTCTTTATGAATAGTCTCCTAGTGTGGAGACGCATGAGAATAAAAATGATGAGATGTGTTTCTCCATAAAACGAACATTCATGGTCCGTTTGTTAGAATTTACCAATCTCAACAGAAACTGTCCTTGTCCCACCGAATCTTTGCTTTCCATTTGGCCAGAAGAAGAACGTTATCTGTGACACTGTTAATACTTTTGTGTCATTGTCCCAGGAAAAAAGACTAGATCGGAGCAAAAGGGCTGCCTGGCTCATGCGCTCTTGTGATCACTCTCTTATGATTAAACATGTTTATGTTTAAAATGACACAAAAATTACAAAAATCCAACATAGGGGACTGGAGATATGAATTTTTAAAGGTTAAATAAAAAATGAACTTTCTAGTGCTTAGAAATAAATAGCATCAATGGGGGGGTGGGGGGTGGCATCTGGTCACACTAGACCGGGACCAAGTCACAATTTGAGGCCGACTGTGATGAAGCCCTGTTCAGATACACTGAGCGCGAGGCCTCAGTCAAAGATTTACCCTTTGACTTAGTCATTTTACTGAAGCTTTTTCTCTCATCTTTGGGCGAGGCTCTTTGTCAGGCCGGGATCCAATGTGCCGTCATCAGCTTCAGTTTCTGCGAATGCTGGAAGTCTTGTCAGTGGGGAAAAGCTCCAGCACTTCAGCAGGATGAACCTGAAATTCAGGCCAGGTTGCGGTTCGCCGGCTTGACGCTCATCGATGGCCAGTCACCTTATGGAGCTTGTATCAAAAGTTGCTTGAAACTTCTCCAAAGTTCTGAAATTTCTTCCTGTGAGGGTTAGAAGTGTCCCAAACACAAGTCCAAGGGTCTAGAACTTCGGAGATGGTCCTTGGAAGTTGGGGCCACAATTCCCATAATGCAACTGGCCAAATCCTTAAAGGTCCGCTGGACACACTCCAGGTTGGGGATTTTGGTGAGAGTTGGTGCAGGCAAGATCTGTTAACCTGTTGCTTTCAAGGAGTCCACTCCTTAATCCATTTTGAATCAAGGCAGAGTTCTTAGGGCTGTTGTTCTAGTGTGCAATAGGCCCAGTCTTTCAGAGCACAGTCCTTTGGGTTGCAGACCAGGCTTCCAGCAGGAGAGTCCTTCTTATGGTTTCAGGCAGATCTGAGTTGCAATGCAGCTCCCAGATATTTATTCAATCACCCTGGGGGATAAACAGGAGGCCACACAAAAGCTGTTCAATGCTATTCAGGGTGCCACCCAAAAGCATGACAGCTTCCTCCAAAGTGTGGATTCTCAAAGCACTGCACTTTAAACTTCAAGATGGATGATTTCTCTCCAGAGGAGCAAGACCTGGCTAAATCAACCTACTGGTGTGGCTCATTTCCATTAACACTCCCCCTCCAGACCATCTGCAAATTTAATTCCTGGGCCGGCTATCTGTCTGTGGGGTACAAGGTGATAGGGTAGGCCTGGCTAGCATTCCTTTCTGTCCTGTTCTCTTTGAAGCCTAGTTTGAATTACCCAGCCCCCTTCCTAGCCTGACCTCTGCAGCTGCAGAACTATCCACATCAGAGAACCTCTGCTCAGTGCAGGCCCCTTATCACTTCATCAAAGCAGCCTGACTAATCCTGTTAAGGCTGACCAATCATCAGGAGAGGCCACTAGCAGGCTGGATTCTAGCTTCAGAAAAGCAGGTCCTATAACTTATTTTCTGTATTTGTTATTTTAAATTCAACAGTGGCAGGTTGTTGGATTTTTCATCACCAATCATTTGAGTCACTGAATGATTCATTTAATTCCTTCCTAGCAATATAAATGCTATGTAAAATATTCCTATTGGGCTACATATCTACAATAGGGAAAAATTAAATGGGCAGTTTTCCCTCACCAGGCATATAAAAAACCTTATATAATGTACCTGCTTATATTTACATGGCACCCCACCACTGGGGCATCTAAGGGAGACCTTAGGGGTGACTTGTATGTAGAAACAGGGTAGATCATCACTTTGGAAGTGCCTTTAATTCCAAAGTCAAATTTGCACACATTTGACTTTTTAAAGACAGTCTGCAAGGCAGGGCTGCCTCTACATATGACAGCAGACAACACAGCAGTGTTTACTCCAGTGCAGGAAATCTACTGGGCCTCTAGACCTCCCTGCCTTATTATATACTAGGCATTTCTAGGTAGTTTGAATAACCCCTTGCCCTATTATTTACTATCGACTTACAGGAGTCTGTCATTGTCAATTGTAATTGTACCACATTACAATATACCTTTAGATTAGAGCACTGGCTCTGGGCCTGGTTAACAGAGCCCAGGGCACAGTCAGTTACCACCAGTATCAGTCAGAACAAATGGGGGTGAATATGCTAAAAGGATGACTTTCTCACAAGAGACTGCACAAAAAATCTTACGATGGCAAAGGTAAATGTAAAACGACATAGGGGCCTCAAGGTGTATGTTTCCAATACACAAACCCCCTCATCTTTGTCTAATTATTAAAGAAGGGCTAATGCAAAAGTGTTATTAGAGCACTGCCTATTACCCCTATCAGACCAAATACAACAGATGCTCAGTTACAACAAGCTGGAGTGGGAGTGTGTTGACGTTTTTGAAAAATACACACACGTGCATTCAAATGCAAACATTTATTGATTCTTAAATGATGTGTCCGAGATATTCCCATCTAATCATATGCTTCATTTTTACTTTACAGAGAGGGATGTGATTGACATGAACAATGTACAATAAAAGCATGTTTTTATACAACACCTAGCGCGTATGTACATGGAAGACAAAGGAAATGAAAAGGGCGGCTTTTGATACGAGTTCAGTTCTTTCAGTTTCCTCGATTAGCCAGGCTTTTTCTTTCATTAGTTATTTATTTAGCTGAAGTACACAAATACCCATTAGGCTGTCTTGGCGCTAGGATAAATTGAAAGAATGAACCCCAAACTATATTATGATTTAGAAGCTTTCGAATGCTTGACAATTGGCGGTGGAATATAAAGAGGGCAATGAGTTGAATGCTTTGGCAGTCTGGCAGGGTTGAGAGTTAAAGTCATGACTAATTTTCTTGATTTTAGGAAGAGACAAGACGTTGACCCAGGTCAAACAAGATTGCTTTAGAAGCCATCCTAGAGTCATTTGATGATCATCCAACCACATTAGAAGTCATTTTCACATCATCAAGCTCTTGAAGTCATCAGGAAAGCTTAAAAGCTCAGCCTGATGATGTGAGGATGACTTGAAAATGAGTACCTGATGACTTCAGAAGGTGTCATTATGCCTGATGATTTAAGGATTACTAGAAAATGAGTATTCGATGACTTCAGTAGGTGTCATTATTTCTGATGATTTGAGGATGACTTGAAAATGAGTATCCAATGACTTCAGGAGGTGTCATTATTCCTGATGATTTAAAGATGACTTGAAAATGAGTATCTGATGACTTCAGAAGGTGCCATTATTCCTGATGATTTAAGAATGACTTGAAAATGAGTATCCGATTACTTTATAAGATGAGACTGTTCCTGATGACTTTTGGATGATTTGAAAATGAGTATGTGATTACTTCAAAAGTATGATTTTGTTTTCAATAACATGTTTTTTTTCTGGTGATTTTAACATGAATTGCTGGTTACTTCAAGAGCATGCTCACTGCTTTAGCTTCACGTTCGCTAGAAAAACCTCAAACCGTTGGATGATTGCATATTTATTTGCAGATAAACACAAAATGACATAAATTTTTTTTTATTATTCACAATGAGCAGAGAACTATGTATAAGTCACAGGTTATTTTTCAACACCTTTTTTATTTTTGCCACTTTTTCTTTTTTTCCAAAATGGATAAAACAAGCATCCATTGTTAAAATGAGCAATGCTGAACATTAATAAAGATGAACATAGACCATTATATCCATGATCACTAAAATTAAGTGACAATGGAGTTTGAAATTATGTGAGAGGATTGACTAAATAACGTAACAAAAAAGGGATGCTGCATATGATGCAATAACTAGAGGCACATTATGCAGCACATTCTTTATCTAGCCATTGTGATATTGGATGATTTGAACCTCAAACAAATACATAAAATTATGCAGACATGCATTCATCAAACAAATACACAAATGGTGGAATATTTCATTTAATTCACATTTAAATGTAAATAAAGAGATCAACATTTTACTTTTAATGAAAGGTTGAAGCTTGTCTAAATTCAATTGGGGACACTCATTAGCCATACTGTATTCGATCTGATGCACTTGCACTGTTCCCCCAAATCAATCTAGGATACCAAATTAAAGCCTCCAATTTCATAGTGCTGCATATTTACAGACCATTTTTGAATGTTCAATTGTACATTTTGCTTCTATAATGATATTCACGGTGGGGCTGATTACGAACTTGGCAGTAGGGTGGTCAGACCGCCAAGACGATGGTTGGGAGGATGAAGCCAAGTCGGCGGCCTCCTGACCACCATATTATGATGATTCCACAGGGCCGATGGCTGAGACAGTGGGATGGCTTTAACTTCAAAGAGAGAGCCGAGGCCAATGCTACCGCACTCTCTGCGCCAACAGTACAGTCGGAATGCCCACCTGTTGCCATTGCATATAGTGCTCATTCTGGCTGTGCTGATGTGGGGCCTCTGCACTGTCCATGACATTGACATGGGCGGTGCTGGGGCCCCTCTGTGGCCCCCGTCTCTGCCTTTCCCCCAGCCATTTGATGGCAGCATCCCCGCCTTGAAAAGGCCAGTGGGAAGGCAAGTCATGACCAGCACGTGGGGCCGACATCGCCACTCCTGTGCTTGACCATGGGTTTCAATGCCGGTTGGCTGGTGAAAAGTGAAAGACCGACATATGAATTCAAGGACCTGATAGTGGAGGGTTTTGGGAACTCTACAAAGGCTTTTTACTTATAAGGGACTGTATACAGGAGATTACCTCTTTCTAGATGACTGTCACCTGATGCTGCTTCTTATTTCCAACGCATGCAATCTTACTGTGGATGCAAACTATTTGTCAATGTGCAAGTGTCTAGGTTCAGGCACAGGTCTTGAGCGTCCACCCGTTCCATCCAAGTCATTTATGGACGACTAGGTTCCTTACCTCTAAAGCACACCGCATAAAAATATGTGTCCAAACATTGAACAGTACAACCTTCAGCATCTCAAATGACCATACTTTAATAAAGACTGGCACTAAAAATTGCAGTTCTCAATCCATCAATCAATAATTTATAAAGCGCGCTATGTACCCGTTAGGGTTTCGAGGCGCTGGGGGGGGGGGGGGTGCTGCTATCGTTCGAAGAGCCATGTCTTGAGGAGTCTCCTGAAGGTGAGGAGGTCTTGGGTCTGGCGTAGTGAGGTTGGGAGTGCGTTCCAGGTCTTGGCGGCGGGGTAGGAGAAGGATCTGCCGCCAGAGGTCTTGCGCTGGATTCGGGGGACGATGGCGAGGGCAAGGTTGGCAGAGCGTAGTTGACGTGAGGGAACGTAGAAGTTGAGTCTGGTGTTCAGGTAGGTGGGTCCGGTGTCGTGTAGAGCCTTGTGTGCGTGGGTGAGGAGTTTAAAGGTGATCCTCTTGTCCACGGGGAGCCAGTGGAGGTCCCTCAGGTTAGGGGAGATGTGACATCGGCGGGGTATGTTGAGGATCAGGCGGGCGGATGCGTTCTGGATGCGTTGGAGTAGTTTGATGTCTTTTGTTGGGATGCCTGTTTAGAGTGCGTTGCCGTAGTCGAGTCTGCTTCTGACAAGGGCTTGGGTTACCGTCTTTCTGGTTCCTGTTGGAATCCACTTGAAGATCCTGCGGAGCATACGGAGGGTGTTAAAACAGGAGGATGAGACTGCGTTGACCTGTTTGGACATGGTGAGGGCGGAGTCGAGGATGAAGCCGAGATTTCGTGCGTGGTTGGCTGGAGTGGGTGGAGGGCCCAGGGCAGTGGGCCACCACGAGTCGTTCCAGGCCGAGGGGGTGCGCCCGAGGATGAGGACTTCCGTCTTGTCGGAGTTAAGTTTTAGGCGGCTGTTGCTCATCCATTCGGTGATGGATTTCAGTCCCTCGTGAAGGTTGGCTTTAGCGGTGTGAGGATCTTTGGTCAGGGAGAGGACGAGCTGGGTGTCGTCGGCGTAGGAGAGGATGCTGAGGTTGTGCTGGCGGGCCAGTTGTGCGAGGGGGGCCATGTAGACGTTGAATAGCGTTGGGCTTAGTGAGGAGCCTTGGGGGACGCCGCAGATGAGGTTGGTGGCTTTGGAGTGGAAAGGTGAGAGTCGGACCCTCTGGGTTCTGCCGGAGAGAAAGGAGGAGATCCAGTTGAGGGCTTTGTCTTGGATGCCGGCTTCGTGTAGACGGGTTAGTAGGGTGCGGTGGCAGACTGTATCGAAGGCGGCTGATAGGTCTAAGAGGATCAGGGCTGAGGTTTCGCCGTTGTCCATTTGTAGTCTGATGTCATCTGTGGCGGCGAGGAGTGCAGTCTCTGTGCTGTGGTTTCGTCTGAACCCGGATTGGGAGGGGTCTAGGATGGAGTTGTCTTCAAGGTAGTGGGCGACCTGTGTGTTGACGATCTTCTCGATGACTTTCGCTGGGAAAGGGAGGAGGGAGATTGGTCGGAAGTTTTTGAGATCGTTGAGGTCAGCCTTAGGTTTCTTGAGGAGAGGTTGGATTTCTGCGTGCTTCCAGCTGTCCGGGAAGGTAGCGGTGTTGAAGGAAAGGTTGATGATCTTGCGGAGTATGGGGGCGATGGCGACGTCGGCTTTGTTGAAAACGTGATGTGGGCAGGGGTCAGAGGGAGATCCTGAGTGGATGGAGTTCATGGTTTTTAGGGTTTTGGCGTCGTCTACTTGGGTCCAGGTGGTGATGTGGTCGGCGTGGGAGGAGTTGTTGGGGGTGGGGTCTGGCGGAGGTGAGGTGTTGAAGCTGTCGTGGATGG
This sequence comes from Pleurodeles waltl, assembly GCF_031143425.1. Taxonomy (NCBI): domain Eukaryota; kingdom Metazoa; phylum Chordata; class Amphibia; order Caudata; family Salamandridae; genus Pleurodeles; species Pleurodeles waltl. Next base: position 528,534,318 of record NC_090442.1, read on the forward strand.
CTGTGATTTTCTGGTAGAAGAAGGTGGAGAGATTGTCGCAGAGTTTCTGGGATGGAGGGATGTCGTTGACGTTGGCGTTGGGGTTGGAGAGTTCCTTCGCGATGCTGAAGAGTTCCTTGCAGTCGTTAGCGTTGTTATTAAGGCGTTCTGTGAAGTGGGAGCGCTTGGCGAGTCGGATCAGTTGGTGGTGTTTACGGTTGGCTTCCTTGAGGGTAGCAAGGTTCTCTGGTGTGCGCTTGAGGATCAATTTTTTCTTGAGTTTCTGGCAGGTGCGTTTGGAGGTGGTTAGTTCGTCTGTGAACCAGGCTGGTTTTTTCTTTTCTTGGTTGGCGGTGGGTCTCTTGAGTGGGGCTAGGATGTTGGCGCAGTTGAGGATCCATTGTTGGAGGTTGATGGCGGCGGAGTCCGAGTCGGCGGGGTCGGGTGGTGGGTTTTTGGCGAGGGTGTTGGTGAGTTGGTCTTCGGTGACTTTTCCCCAGCGGCGGTGAGCAGGCAGAGGGGTGCGGTGGTGTTCGGTGTTTTTCTTGAAGGAGAAATGGACGCAGTGATGGTCGGTCCAGTGGAGTTCGAAGGTGTGGCTGAAAGAGATGTGGTTGCTTGAGGTGAAGAGTGGGTCAAGGGTATGGCCGGCGATGTGGGTGGGAGTGTTGACCAGTTGACGGAGTCCGAGGTTGGAGAGGTTGGTGGTCAGTGATGCGGTGTTGACGTCATTGTTTTTCTCCAGGTGGAAGTTAAGGTCTCCCAGGAGGATGTAGTCTGAAGAGGCGAGGGCGTAGGTACTTGCGAGGTCGGAGACGGTGTCGCTGAAGAGGGCTCTTGGTCCTGGAGGACGGTATATGAGGGTTCCTCTGAGGGTAGTGTTGGGGTCCGTGTGAATCTGGAAGTGGAGGTGTTCGGCTGTTTTGAGGGTGTCGTCCGTGTGGGTATGGATCTTGAGGGTAGCTTTGTGGGCGATGGCTATTCCTCCGCCGATTCCGTTGGTGCGATCTCTTCTGGTGATCTTGTAGCCGTCAGGGATGGCGATGGCGATGTCAGGGGCCGAGGAGTCGTTCCACCAGGTATCGGTCAGGAAGGCTACGTCTGGGGCGGTGCTGTCGAGCAGGTCCCAGAGTTCAATGGCGTGCTTTCGTGCGGAGCGTGTGTTGAGGAGGATGCAGTGCAGGTGGTTTGTGTTGGTTGTTGCTGGCTTCGTTGTTCTGTTGCAGGTGAAGTTGCAGGTGCGGCAGGAAAAAGGTCCTTTGGTGTGCTTCGGGCTGGCCTGGAAGCACTCTGTGGAGGGGCCAGGGTTGAAGGCGAGGAGTTCGCTGGCCGAGTAACGAAGGCATGGGGCGCGAGGACCAGGGGGGGTGGTGCTGGGCGCGGTCCAGGCGCGGACGGGCGCAGAGGGGCTTGCCTCTGGCGCGGATGCGCAGCGCCAGCCATTAAGAAGGAAGGGGGGAGGGAGGAGCAGCTGGGAGGCGGGAGGGAGCGGCGAATGGGGGCGCGAGGGGGGCGGGGCCGCAGGGAGGCAGCGGCAGGGAGATAACTGCAAGGGGGAGCACCCAAGGGGCGAAAACAAGAAAAACAAGGCACAAAAAAGTTGGGCACAATTTGAAAAACAGTCACAAAAATACACTAATGGCACAAAATACAAAGGGGTACAGCAATCAGAGGGGCACAACGGGGGCAGATGCGCAGGAGGCAAGGCGCTTGAAAAAACAATAGAAAGCACTTACAGGACGCCGAAAAGTGGCACAATCAGAAGGGGCACGACGGGGGCAGAAGCGCAAGGAGGCAAGGCGCTGAAAATATAGAAAAACACTTACAGGACGGCGGAAAGTGGCACACGGGTCAAGTGAAGCTTACTAGAGCCCACTAGACACCAGGGATGAGGCGCAGGAGGATGCCTGCGGGTGGAGGAGGGCCTCGAACACGCTAGCAGCAGCGTGGGCGGGGGTCAGAGGCAGGAGACAGCAGGTTGGTGCTGCGGACGTGGGGGGCGAGCTCTAGACCTAAGGCAGGTCAGAGGTCACTTACTCGCGACGCGCAGCGCCAGCCATTAAGAAGGGAGGGGGGAGGGAGGAGCAGCTGGGAGGTGGGAGGGAGCGGCAAATGGGGGCGCGAAGGGGGCGGGCCGCAGGGAGGCAGCGGCAGGGAGAGAACTGCAAGGGGGAGCGCCCAAGGGGCGAAAACAAGAAAAACAAGGCACAAAAAAGTCGGGCACAATTTGAAAAACAGTCACAAAAATACACTAATGGCACAAAATACAATCGGGGTACAGCAATCAGAGGGGCACAACGGGGGCAGATGCGCAGGAGGCAAGGCGCTTGAAAAAACAATAGAAAGCACTTACAGGACGGCGAAAAGTGGCACAATCAGAAGGGGCACGACGATGGCAGAAGCGCAAGGAGGCAAGGCGCTGAAAATATAGAAAACCACTTACAGGACGGCGGAAAGCGGCACACGGGTCAAGTGAAGCTTATTAGAGCCCACTAGACACCAGGGATGAGGCACAGGAGGATGCCTGCGGGTGGAGGAGGGCCTCGAACACGCTAGCAGCAGCGTGGGCCAGAGGCAGGAGACAGCAGGTTGGTGCTGCGGACGTGGGGGGCGAGCTCTAGACCTAAGGCAGGTCAGAGGTCGCTCACTCGCGACGCGCAGCGCCAGCCATTAAGAAGGGAGGGGGGGAGGGAGGAGCAGCTGGGAGGCGGGAGGGAGCGGCGAATGGGGGCGCGAGGGGGGCAGGGCCGCAGGGAGGCAGCGGCAGGGAGAGAACTGCAAGGGGGAGCGCCCAAGGGGCGAAAACAAGAAAAACAAGGCACAAAAAAGTCGGGCACAATTTGAAAAACAGTCACAAAAATACACTAATGGCACAAAATACAATCGGGGTACAGCAATCAGAGGGGCACAACGGGGGCAGATGCGCAGGAGGCAAGGCGCTTGAAAAAACAATAGAAAGCACTTACAGGACGCCGAAAAGTGGCACAATCAGAAGGGGCACGACGGGGGCAGAAGCGCAAGGAGGCAAGGCGCTGAAAATATAGAAAAACACTTACAGGACGGCGGAAAGCGGCACACGGGTCAAGTGAAGCTTACTAGAGCCCACTAGACACCTGGGATGAGGCGCAGGAGGATGCCTGCGGGTGGAGGAGGGCCTCGAACACGATAACAGTAGCGTGGGCGGGGGTCAGAGGCAGGAGACAGCAGGTTGGTGCTGCGGATGTGGGGGGCGAGCTCTAGACCTAAGGCAGGTCAGAGGTCGCTCACTCGTGACGTGCAGCGCCAGCCATTAAGAAGGGAGGGGGGAGGGAGGAGCAGCTGGGAGGCGGGAGGGAGCGGCGAATGGGGGCGCGAGGGGGGCGGGCCGCAGGGAGGCAGCGGCAGGGAGAGAACTGCAAGGGAGAGCGCCCAAGGGGCGAAAACAAGAAAAACAAGGCACAAAAAAGTCGGGCACAATTTGAAAAACAGTCACAAAAATACACTAATGGCACAAAATACAATCGGGGTACAGCAATCAGAGGGGCACAACGGGGGCAGATACGCAGGAGGCAAGGCGCTTGAAAAAACAATAGAAAGCACTTACAGGACGGCGAAAAGTGGCACAATCAGAAGGGGCACGACGGGGGCAGAAGCGCAAGGAGGCAAGGTGCTGAAAATATAGAAAAACACTTACAGGACGGCGGAAAGCGGCACACGGGTCAAGTGAAGCTTACTAGAGCCCACTAGACACCAGGGATGAGGCGCAGGAGGATGCGCAACAATCCTATTGTGATGGCTTACAGAGAAACAAAGTCCAGAATGAAACTGAAGTCTCACAAATCCTCACTAGAGTTTTGGTGGTCATGGTGGAGTTGGCCGGATCTTGGAGTTTTGATTGGCTATTTATTATTGAACTCATTGCAAGAGCAGTCTGCACTCGGACGCTCAAAGATTATGAATTGGAAGCCCTCACACGCCACTGTTTGGACTGGCACCAATCATTATAGTGTTAATATTCTACCAATTAGGGTAGTGTCTTTCCTCAGCACTGGACAAGCACGTGTATTTTGCCTGGCATTATTTTATACTCATAACTGTCAAAATAAGGATTACTAAATCGGAGATGCCACATTGGGTATTTATATCCTACTTTCGCAACATATCTCATTGAATATGCACTTTAGAGCTCATAGCTGTACTCCAGGTCGACAGTTTGACACAAATATACAGGAAAGAATGGGTTTTATGAAGTAACAGGGCTTAATTTTCATTCGCCCATTCTTTCAAGGTTGCTTTGAAATCCAAGTATTCGGGCAGGCAGGTTTAGCTGAATTTGTACGTAAATTAAAGGTTATCTGTAAACAATGTTATTTGATTTTGCTCGTTTAACAACTCTCCAAATAGGACTTTTACAGGTTCATACAATTTCAGTGCGTTTGCTACACCAGTGTGCAGATACAAAGGATGACGGCAAAAGGGTGCATCTCCATAACTAAAATAACTCAAATATTTTGCCCTTAGCCATTTATGAGGTGGTTATTATTGTCATCTCGCCTGTGTACTAGGCAGCACCTGTAGTATTAGAGCCAGAATTAGGTTATTAGGTTCTGAGTACCTGATTACGAGTGGGTCGTTGTTTTCCAACCCACATCTAATAATAATCCGATGCGTTTATTATCTCAAACTTCGTTAAATGTTGGCAGGTGTAATAAATATCACCTGCACTCATATTCAGGGCCTAAGTCTGTGACCCGTTGTACCTGCATTTCGACACTGCCTTTCTTATTTCCTTTCTTCCCAGATACTTTTTCCAAGGAGTCTACCTTTATTGCAGTTGTGGTCCTACGGAGGAAAGATTTTTGAGACAAAGGGATTTTTCATTACTCTAGCAAAGTTACATATTAGAGCCTGGGATGAATTCTGACAGCGAGCAAACGGATATGTTCATAATTTCATTGTTTTAACAATTCATACGCAAGGAAGCAGCATTTGGCATTTCCAGACTGTATTAATATACTAAGGTCCTCATTAGGAGTGGCCCGTTATTTCCCCATGGCTCAGTAATGGAGATTTCAAGGCACACTGCAATTATAAATTAAAGAACTTCAGATGGATGTTTTTGTATGTTAAAAACTGGGGGGAAACTGGTCAGAAAGCACAGATTCATGCATGTTATTCCCAAACATTGCAATCCCCTTTCTTACTTAGCCCTAAGAATTACTAAAACTGCTGTTTATCACAACTCCTAGAGGAGAATTCCAGGGATTATACCATGCCATTTGCTATGTGGGCCTAAGTGTACTTCAATGTTTATCGAATACTGAACAATGAAAGAGTTTCATTAAACATTCGGTGTAGATGTATTAGTTGACTCCGGTCAGCCCTGTGAAGACAGTACACCATGTGCAGCGTAATAAAAAGAGTGTATACCCATCAAAACGAAGATAGGCAAGCATGACATTGGTATGAATTCCCTCTACAATTCTGCCATGGTTCACCTCTTGGTTCAAAAAGCATCAGTGTCCTGGAAGCTATGTACTTTTTCTTTCACATTATCAGCATATTTGCATTCAGCAAGGAGAGACAGGCCACGCTCACATGCTACCAACAAAAGGAGAGACGGCACACTCCTGGTAAGGGCCGTCAGGTGAGCGGAAAGAAAATCTTCTTAGACATACTGGGTAATCTTTTGTCAGAGCCGAGTTATTGCTTTGAAGTCCCTAATCCTTTCCCAGCCAATAGCAAGAACTGAGGTTGGTTAGCAGTACACTAGAAACAACTGTCTGCCTAAATACCAGTGCTCACCGGAAGTGCCACAGCTGATGAAGGAGGAGATCTCTTTCATCAAGGAGCAGGGAAACTCAACGGGATCAAATAAAAGAAGAAATTCTAGGCCCACGTTAACGTAATGTATTAATACTTGAGTGATGTATGAAGGTTTTATCCTGAGTCACACAGAAACAATGGCAGCAGAAACAACTATGCACACATTTTCCCTTGCACTATGTATTTATTTACATATATCAATCTATAAATACAATTCAAAATATACATAATTAAATTACATTAAATATATATATATATATATATAAAAATTATAAATAAAAAAATAACATACATTTTACTTTCTCGTAAGCTTTACTCTTCCTTCCCATCACCCTATGTCTCCATCAATCTATCCTCCATCCCCACTCTGGCTCATCCCAAACCCATTCTACTTCTTTCATCTCCAAAATAACCCTGCCTAAGCTCTTTTCTCCTCTACCACATCTAGGTCACCCTGTCGCGTAGGCTCTCATTATTTCTAATGAGACTACTGGATTTTGAGCAGCAAGATCGTCCACAGTGTGGGAGACTGAGTCTGACCCACGGTGGATGACACTTGTCGGTCCAAATCCGGGCTTTGCTCCGGCTAACTAGCAGTGTCTCATCTCTACCAAGAGGTAGAGACAATTGGGCAGCCGAGCGCATGCCATATTGGTACTTCTCAGGGAAGTCGTGGTCACTCAAGTCACAACCGGTTCTCTCATACATAGTGTGGTCTCATATATAAATGACAATAAAGGCAGTGTAAGTTTAAAAGACTGGTTTAATAAAATGACTGCATTTTGGATAGCAAAGTGTGAGCTGCAATAACCAGAACAACACAACACAACAATATTAAAATAGTGATGATGAGAGTGAAGCACAAGAATAATGCTATCATAGTGCCACTAGAATCAATAGTTGATGGATTATTCCCTATATAATTCATATTTCGAGCACAGCATGTTAAGCTCTAATCCTGACTTTCAGGTTCCCCCGGGAGGACACCAACCCTCATACCTGAGCAAAGGCCTGTGATCTGCGTCAGCATCTGCAGCGGAGCATTCAGCATACAGTTGTGGTTCCCTGGCTGGAATCTCCCTCTTGACGTGTACTAGGACTAGAAAGTGTTTTTATAACTAACACAGCAGATGTTCTAAGAAAATATCCCTACGTAAGGATGTGTATTTTCTACGAATGTTGGAGACTAAACTTCTACGACGTTTACCGGCAATGTACCAGACTGTAGCCTTGACTGAAGCACAGGGTGATCAAGAATGCATTGTTTGAGAACACAGTGCTGAACTAAGCAAAACAGTTTCCTAGAAGAAATTAAAACAAGACTGTAAAACTGGTTATTGTAAAAATAACAGTGTGAAGCTGAATAAAATATATCTGGGTCAAGGTGCACAGTGGCCTAGTGTCTTAAACTAACATGCATGGAGCTATACTTAAAATGGAGACACAATAACCCCAAACCTCAGTTTACTACCATGATCTCCCAAACAACCCTAATAAATTCTTCCTCATTTATCCCACCTTTGACTCATCCCAAACCCCTCCTGCTACTATGATCTCCCTAACCCCTTTCCACAGATTCTTCCCTTCATCTCTCCTTTACTCATACCAAGCCTCATCCTATTACTATAAATTCCCAATTAACACTTCTGTATTCTTCCCTCCTCTACCCCATTACGCTAGTCAATCCAACTAACAAACTCATATATCCCCTGCTCAAATTACCTCATAATAATACTAATACTGTACTCATATTTCCCCATAAGAATCCACCACTAATTCCTCTTAGGTTCCGGAGTAGCCTCATTAGGGGTAGTAAGTGCTGTATAAACACAATTACATGTTGTAAGCACTGAATCCAAACAACCAGCAAGCACACCTGCTGAGCTGTGAGCTGCAGGTGCACACACCGTAACATAATGAAAAATGGTGAAGGTCTCCTGCAGAATGTGATGAAGGCCCCCAAGGTCTCCCACATATCACATATATTTATTGGACTGGGGCTGAGATGGGGCCCCTTGAAGGGTTGAAGGAGGACCCAAGTGCTGCAGGAGCCTGTATTACACCCTTGGCATGCACGTGTCAGTTGAAGCAGCCACCGCTGTGAAGAAAGGGAAAAACTAAAGTTTCGAACACTTTACCCCCACTCTACCCCCCCAAAAGGGCCTGAGTTGTCTGGGCTGAAGCAATAGAACCTTTTGACCAAACTGAGTGTATGCATGGTAGTAAAAGGTTCAACGCATCCATAAAGCTACGCAAATATTCTGGGTTTTATTTAAACCTTTGGTGTAGGCATTAGTCTACGGAAGGAATTCAGACAATAAGTCCCTGTGAATTCCCATTTTGGTTAACAAGAGAGAAAATAATTTTGAAATAAATTGCACAAATTTACCTGATGCTATCTTCTTCAGCAAACCATGGAGTCTAACAATTTTAAAAAAAGATGATGTTTGACACGTAGAAGACGGAGGGGACCCAAGTAATGACAAAAATGAACCATCTTAATAAAGGAAGTGACTACAACTAAGATTGTGGTACACCCCTGAGATTTAGGTACATCTACTTTAAATGGCATAGAAAATAAACTCCATAGGTTGACCCTGCTGGATACTTGAATGGTGTTATGAGTCAATTTTGAATATTTTTAGCTAGATATTCTTCAAAGACTGTATGTTAACTTTGAGACAATAAATATATCCTATCAATAGGTACAGTACAATCTGGAAAAAACGTATAGAGTAATCGCAAATCCTGTGAGAGGGCAATTGAGATATTCTTCCAACCAGAAAATAATCCTAAATGCTTGATATTTGGCATGAACAGAGAAAATTTGAGCTAAAATTCCTAGGTAGTTTATATTTTATGGATTGCTTGCCTCAGTCTGTACTCCTGATAAGTCTTTTTCAACTTGTTTCTCAAGCTGCAATGTTGAACCCCTTATTCTGAGCCCAAGAATAGGGCCTTGACCGCCTACTTTATAAATGGATTCTGTTGAATTAACCCACCAATTCACAAGATTATTGGACATGTGGTGTAGCTATTAAGTCAACAATTGTTTTTTATGTCTATCTATCGAGGAACTTCTTTCATGTTTAAAGATATCTTATTTCTTTTTTTCTTAATTCTTTTGGTCCAGTGTTAGCTCATGTAATTTCCAGAAGTCACACAAATATCAACAGCTGCCATAAGGATAAAGATCTTGTTTAATTCAAATGACAGTAGCATTAAGGGTTACAAAGCAGGAGCTTAACTCTTACTGATGAACTTGAGGTTTGCAGCGTATTTCTTGATACCTTTTCTTGCTCCAAGAGCAAGTCTCCTGGTTTCTTTTAGGCCTTACAGGAAAATGTGTAAGTGCCCTACATGGCCACAATGTAAACTGAGTCCAATTCAACACCTCTTCTACTTCTCTTCCTCTGACAGAGGTAGGTGAACCAGACCTCATTGTGTGTGTCCAGCCTCAAGCGAGCCATCAGGCCATAAGGGTTGCAGACCAGTACTTAAAAATATCCAGTTTCTTCCTTGAGGAGGAGGAAGAAGAGGGAGAAGGGGAATTATAGAGCACATGGTTACCCTGTAACGGAGTGTCCCCGCGCTAAGACAGAAATGGCAGCCACCCCATGTCTTCCCTATTTTTTTTAATTCAACTTTAATACCTTTTCTAAAAATCAAAAATGGTAGAATCTGTCCAGCTGGTTCTTGTAGGTAGTGCCTTAATCCTTGCAATGTAGATTTGAAGAGTCATAGTTCCTTTGGAAATCTCCCTCGATTGTTCTTGGACATAGTACTATTGATCGTGCAGCTCAAAAACATTTGTTGAAGACTGCCAAAAAAAAAGAAGGAAAATTATCCAGCAATGGGGTTCCCTGTGGGACCAATGGTGTGATCCAAGCCAGAGCCTAGTCAGTGAAGTTAATGACTGCAAACCTCACCTTGGCTTAATCTGTGACATTGATGTGGGGAAAAATTGAATTATGTCTGGTGGCAGTTTTAACCCACAGTAGCACAGAGGGTTAATGTGCCTGCTGCAAAGAACGTGTACCATGCACATCACAGAACTGAGAGTGAATGAACTGAGTAGCGCTAGAAAAACATAAAATGTATGTCAAAAAGGTGCTTTGGAGAGACGTGAGCCACTATTGGAGGGTGGTAGTGAAGGAATCCATGGAGGAGGAGTTTGGTGGGCACCAAAAAGACAGCCACACCAGTGCTAAAGTCGGCCCTGGTTGCACATGTTCAAAAGTTCTTTACACTTCTTGGGATCTCCGTCAGACCTATTATGATAATTGTTCAGTAACTATTTGGGCATCTCAACTTGTCAGGTAATTCAAAAGAAGAAAACTCCAGTCTCAAGGTAACTTTTGTCCTGGAGTTTGAATGACACGGTACACATTTGCCCAATGTTTCATAACCTTCAACACTGTTGCTGTTCTGAAGTTCTGCTATTGCTGCATGCCTTTATCTTCCTTTATTCTTGGTCTATCCTTCTGCCAAATCCCTGAGACTTGTAACCCACTCAGCACATTTTGGAATTCTGTGGTACCTCAAGATAGTTTGTGCCATGAGCAGGATGGTCTATGCCCTCCTGTCACCAAAGCCCATACTGCTAATCCCTTTGTTGCCCTGAGGGCCCTCTTGTTCCTTCCTGGGGATGTCGTTGGTCCTCCCACCGCTTGGGGGGAGAGACATGCCACACTGTTGTTGGAAGCCCCATGGACGTATACCTCCTAGGCCCACTTTTCTTGACAAATGCTTCTGAGGTCCTCCTCTCCACGGGCAGCGACAGTTTCTCTGCTACTGTACGGATCTCAATTAAAGCTCGATTTTCAGATGCTGATTTAAGAATGTGAGATACACAGGCTCCTTCCAGCACACAGATATATTGAATGTGCACTCATTTCATTGTCACTGAGGTCGCACAACCAACAGTCTTTAACTCTGCTGCATCTGATTTCTAGTTCACTCCAGTGCTTAATTTGTAAATAAAAAGGTGCAGGTGCTCAAGGATCTCCTCTTAAACATGCGGCTGCTGCAATTAAAAGTGTGAGCACATAATACTGAGGCAGCGTAATCCTAAGGCCATCTCAGGACTCTTTAATGCATATTCAGCCACTCCCTGCCCCTTCAGCTCACTCTTGCAGCTTCCTGCTTTCCCCCCTTTCTGATGCTTTTTCGTTTTTCTCTTCCTCCATTTTTCCCTCGTGTCTTTTGCTCGCAGTAAATGCTTGAGACAGAAAACTAAGCGCTGGCCCTCAGAAATAAGTGCCGGTGCTCTGCACCGGAAAAAACAAGCACAAATTAAGCACTGGTTCACTCACTCAGCAAGAATTATGTAGAGCCACAAACGGAAACGCTATAAAATCCAAGTATTAGTAGGCTCATACTGTGTTACTACTTCTGAAAATGACTTTCTAATCGAATATCCATGAACTCCCACTGACCACTGAAGAAATAAAAAACTGGAGAAGGCTGCAACAGGTTTAACTCCCCTCTTGAAGACCAGGATTTTTATAGTTAAATGTCTTGAGCAAAGATGATTTCTAGCATAGGTCAAACAAATCTATGGATCTTTGCATCTGGCAAAGCGAAGTCCAACAATGTTACATGTCTCTAATTTTAATATCATCTTGACTGATGAACTGAAGATAAAATATGGCAGTAAGAATTAACATGGAAAATATTTTAATACTAAAAGTAACGGAAGCTATTCAGAATTGATGGGTATTTAAGGACAAATTAAAAAAAGCGGTTTTGCACTAAACATATAATATTCAATTTGCGCATATGGAAACACACAGACTTGATCTGGACACATGCAACCTATTCCTCCACAAAAACGTGTGCGTGGGGAAAGATGAGAATTTAGCCCTCACAGATGTGTGGCTCGTAATTCACTGTAAATACACTATTGTACCAACTTTTCTCATATTGGAGGCTTGATTCACCACCGGACTCCGACACAGCAAGTATTGCAGGCCTCCATATACAAATAATTATGAAAAGCATGAGGGTTAATATACAGCAGTAGATCGTCACTAGAAATTAAGGGCCAGAAGTGCAATCTCTTAGATTTTGCCACACGTACTCTGTAGGGTTCAGAAATTCTCTATACGGTCCTTGTGTGTGCTGGAGCAGGAAGATGCTGAAATGAGTAGGTTCTTGTCCTCTCTCGGCCACGTGGCTCATGGAAGTAAATGAGTTGTGAAGCGGTCGCCACATGGAATATACTTTAGTATTATGGAGGATTGGGCTAGGAAACGCAGCGTAGGCAATGGGCTGTCATCTCGCCCTTTTTACACAAAGATCTCTTCAGAGACTTGGGACACACATTTATTAAAATGAATTCACACATCTGCAAGAAGCCAAATGCTTCAAGCAGATTTGCAATTGCATCTTAGTGTATTGGGCTTGTAATCTAGAAAAGGACATTGTAAGGAAATGCCTTCCTTGGCATGGTTACCCCCTGACATTTTGCCTTTTGATGATGCCAGTTATGGTTGAAAGTGTGCTGAGACCCTGCTAACCAGGCACCGGCACCAGTGTTATTTCCTTAAACTGTACCTTTGTTCCCACAATTGGCACAGCCCTGGCACATAGATAAGCCTCTTGTAAATGGAACCCCTGGTACCAAGGGCCCTGTTGCCAGGTAAGGTCTCTAAGGGCTGCAGAATGTCTTATGCCACCCTGGAGACCCGTCACTCAGCACATGAACACTGCCTCACAGCTTGTGTGTGAGGGTGGGGATAAAATGACTAAGTCAACATGGCACTCCCCTCAGAGTGCCATGCCCACCTCTCACTGCCTGTGGCATAGGTAAGTCACCCCTCTAGCAGGCCTTACAGCCCTAAGGCAGGGTGCACTATACCCAAGGTGAGGGCATAAGTGCATGAGCACTATGCCCCTACAGTGTCTAAGCAAACCCTTAGACATTGTAAGTGCAGGGTAGCCATAAAGAGTATATGGTCTGGGAGTTTGTCAAACAGGACTCCACAGTTTCATAATGGCTACACTGAAATCTGGGAAGTATGGTATCAAATTTCTCAGCACAATAAATACACAGTGCCAGTGTAGGATTTATTGTAAAATACACTCAGATGGCATCTTAGAGATGCCCCCTGAATACTAGCCCGACTCCTAGTCCTAGGCTGACCAGTTTCTGCCAGCCAGCCACAACCAGACGAGTTTCTGGCCACATGGGGAGAGTGCCTTTGCCACTCTGTGGCCAAGAACAAAGCCTGTACTGGGTGGAGGTGCTTCTCACCTCCCCCTGCAGGAACTGTAACACCTGGCAGTAAGCCTCAAAGGCTCATGCCTTTTGTTACAGCACCCAGGGCATCCCAGCTAGTGGAGATGCCCACCCCTCCGGCCACTGAGGAAAACAAGGAGGAGTCACCCACCAGTCAGGACAGCCCCTAAGGTGTCCTGAGCTGAGGTGACCCTTGCCTTTAGAAATCCTCAATCTTGAGATTGGAGGATTCCCCCATTAGGATTAGGGATGTGCCCCCTCCCTTCAGGGAGGAGACACAAAGAGGGTGTAGCCACCCTCCAGCACAGTAGCCATTGGCTACTGCCCCGCAGACCTAAACACACCCCTAAATTCAGTATTTAGGGGTGACCCAGAACCCAGGAAATGAGATTCCTGCAACCTACAACAACAAGAAGGGCTGCTGACCTAAAAGCCAGCAGAGATGACAGAGACAACAACTGACTTTTCCCCAGCCCTACTGGCCTGTCTCCAGACTCAAAGAACCTGCACAGCGACGAATCTGACAGGGACCAGCGACCTCTGTGGACTCAGACAACTGCCCTGAACCTGAAGGACCTAGAAACTCCCAACAACAGCGGCACTGTTCACCAACTGCAACATTTTTGAAACTTTAAAACAACTTTGAAAGAACTCTCCCTTCACGCCAGAAGCGTAAGACTTCTCACTCTGCACTAGATGCCCCTGGCTCGAGCGCCAGAGAACTAACACTGCAGAGAGGACTACCAGGCGTCTGCGATGACGTGAGTAACCTGAGCCGACACCCCTGCACCCCCACAACGACGCCTGCAGAGAGGATCCAGAGGCTCCCTCTGACCACGACTGCCTGGTAACAAGGAACCAGACACCTGGACCAAGCACTGCACCTGCAGCCCCCAGGACCGAGAGGAACCAACCTCCAGTGCCGGAGTGACCTGCAGGCGGCCCTCTTCCTGGCCCAGTCGGTGGCTGGCCCGAGAAGCCCCCGTGCCCTGCCTGCATCGCCTAAGTGACCCCCGGGGTCCCTCCATTGCTTTCTATAGCAAACCCAATGCCAACTTTGCACACTGCACCCAGCTGCCCCTGTGCCGCCGAGGGTGTTTTTTTTGCGCCGGTTTGTGTCCCCCCCCGTGCTCTACAAAACACCCCTGGTCTGCTCCCCGAACTCTCCCTTCCCGCCAGAAGCGTAAGACTTCTCACTCTGCACTAGACGCCCCTGGCTCGAGCTCCAGAGAAATAACACTGCAGAGAGGACTACCAGGCGTCTGCGACGACGTGAGTAACCTGAGCCGACACCCCTGCACCCCCACAGCGATGCCTGCAGAGAGGATCCAGAGGCTCCCTCTGACCACGACTGCCTGGTAACAAGGAACCCGACACCTGGACCAAGCACTGCACCTGCAGCCCCCAGGACTGAGGACCGAGAGGAACCAACCTCCAGTGCCGGAGTGACCTGCAGGCGGCCCTCTTCCTGGCCCAGTCGGTGGCTGGCCCGAGAAGCCCCCCGTGCCCTGCCTGCATCGCCTAAGTGACCCCCGGGGTCCCTCCATTGCTTTCTATAGCAAACCCAACGCCAACATTGCACACTGCACCCAGCTGCCCCTGTGCCGCCGAGGGTGCGTTTTTTGCACCGGTTTGTGTCCCCCCCCAGTGCTCTACAAAAAACCCCTGGTCTGCTCCTCGAAGATGCAGGTACTTACCTGTCAGCAGACCGGAACCGGAGCACCTCTGTTCTCCATAGGCGTCTATGTGTTGTGGGCCCTCCTTTGACCTCAACACCTGACCGGCCCTGAGTTGCTGGTGCGGAGACTTTGGGGTTGCCTTGAACCCCCAACGGTGGGCTGCCTATGCCCAGGAGACTGACTGTGTAAGTGCTTTACTTACCTGCAAAACCTAACCAAACTTACCTCTCCTGGGAACAGTTGATTTTTGCACAGTGTCCACTTTTAAAATAGCTTATTGCCATTTTTACTTATACTGTGTGTACTACTGATTTAATTCAAAGTTCCCTACTTACCTGTGTGGAGTACCTTGCATCTTATGTATTTGCTTCAAATCTTGAATCTTATGGTTCTAGAATAAATTAAGAAAATATATTTTTCTATATAACAACTATTGGCCTGGATTTAACTCTTCGAGTGTGTGTTCCTCATTTATTGCCTGTGTGTGTACAACAAATGCTTAACACTACCCTCTGATAAGCCTTCTGCTTGACCACACTACCACAAAATAGAACATTAGTACTATCTAATTTTGCCACTATCAAACTCTAAGGAGAACCCTTGGAGTCTGTGCACACTATCTCTCACTTTGAGATAGTATATACAGAGCCAACTTCCTACAGACATGTAATGAAAATTTCAAGGATTATATACAGATGGTTTAATCTCAGAACTGTAACATTCTCTTGAGCCATATAAATCTCAAAGTAAAGGTTTTGCGATTCCTGCTCTGAAATGAAACATTTCACATACACATGATATTTTTCCAATCCATTGAAAACATATTGGTGGAGGGTGGGCTATTAGCTGTGTGTCCTGCACAAGAAATTGCTCCACACTCGACCTCCACTGGGAACAAATCACCCTGTTGTAACTCTTTATTCTCCTAGGGTAGCGTTGCAGAGCAGTCCAAGCCTTGCTCAAGAAGGTGGTGTGGGGTGGTAATCACCATTCACAAGCACACACAAATAACACTCAATAAATGATTGTCCAGTCTGTGCCTTTTCTTTTAATAAAGTAAAAGTACATTTATTCCACACACACTACTCAATACTATGCAACAGTTAAAAAAATATACACAAGCTGATGGAATTACATTTGGATGACATTGCATAATTATTCCGGTCTCTCCCAAAGGGAGATATAAACCAACAACCACATGGCAGACCATTCACTTGTATTCCATTGCAATATTTGAGTGCAACTTGGAGTGAGAGCACGTAATACTGGCAATAAAGTACATTTACTTTGATCACTAGTGGCTGCCAGTCTGATTACTCAAATACGTATCAATAAAGAACATGTGTAGGCAGGGTGGAGCGGTTTGTCCTGTTAGGATTACTCTCAGCAGGATCTATGCATTCTACCCATACCCCAAAAGGGTGCAGGCCAAGGTTCATCATATGTCTCACTGAAACATTCAGCATAAAAATGATGCACAGTTGCTACAGTCCTTAAAGGACATCACTTGGTTCTAAACCATTATGTAATACCATCTTTCAACCCTACAGGGCCCCTTTTCATATGACCCTACACAAGTCATACCATCAGCCACCACATTACAGCCATACATTTTATATTACATTTAATATAACATGCTACCCTTTTAATCATAGTCCCTAAAGGACCCCATTTCTGTAAAAACACCTGTAATTACAGCCTTTCACCTGTAGAAGATGTTCACCATTGCAGAAAACCCTTGTTATCATCATTCAGGCCATAAGGACTGCAGCCATGATCTTTACCCCTAGAGGGTGCAATTCCACCACTCTGAAACAAATATTCTAGCTAGGAAAGAGCTGGGGAACACATTGGAACCCTTTAGGGGTTACCCTACCCAAGTCCCCTAAAACTGAGGGTAGAGGCATTTGATAACTTCTTGGGGGGGTGGGGAGACTCCTCCATGGTAATGATTTTTGTGGTGACAACTTCTCTCCTGGAGGTCACCACCATGCTAAATGAGTGGTTTTGGCAGGCATTTGGGCAAGGCGCCGCAGGGCATCATGGGGCGCTCCCTCAGGAGCTTGGATATGAAATGAGCATCTCTCCCGTTGCTCTGTGGACGTTCATTGCGGGGATTTCCTTAGTTTCACTTGTTTTTCGGGAGGTGTCCAGTCCCACCCAGATAGCCCACGGCCATCATCAATGATGGAGAGCAGCTCAAGGAGCCCACCCCCAGCTGCTCTCACTGGCTCCCTGCCACGTGCTGCTACAGGAGTTTGCTCTACATTAGCAGTTTGTCCACTCCAGTAGGCAGATGCAAGTCATGCTGCAGCTGCCCATGGTCGCATGAGGGAGTGCAACGGCACTCCACCCCCTTCTCTGCCCATTGGGAGCGCCAGGATAGGGTCCGGGGCCCCCCTCTTCACCTTCAAAGGGGGTGCAATGGCGTCCCCTCACTTTACTTCACTGTGGGGCCCTGGGATGGAGTCTGGGACCCCACTCTTCATCTTGGCTGGGGATGCAATGATGTCCCCAACTTTGGTTTGCTGTGGGGCAACAGGGATGGGGTCTGGGGCTCCTCGCCATCTTTGCAGAGGGCGCAATAGCATCCCATGGCTTTGCTGCTTTGTGGGGCCCCAGGATGTAGTCCGGGGTACCTCTCATCATCTTCACAGGTGGGGCGATGGGGTCCTCTGACTTGGCTTCTATGTGGAGCCCCAGGATGGGGTTCGGGACCCCTCCCCTCTCCTTTGAGGGAGTGCGATGGTGCTCTCTCACTGCTGTATTTTTGCAGGGGATGTGCAACGGTGCTCCTCTGCTCCATTCTTCTTTGGGGGGGGCAGCCCCCAGCACTGCAGCAGAGCACCACATGCTTTGCCACCTGAATTAGGTTAAAGATCACCCACCTTCTCCAGGGAACATCTTGAGTCCTACGGGGCCATTTCTGACCATCTTCAGCTCATTTTTTTCCTGCTGGTGAGCCCCTGCCAATGGAGCACTTTCTTTGGGCATCCTGGCCTAGAACGTTCCCAACTTAGCAGGGAGCCAGTCCCACTGACTCCCTGCACTATCCTTTCATCTGGGTGCCTTCCTTTCTTCTGGGCAGCACACTCTCCTTGTGCCAGAGCCCCTGTCTTTCCCCCAAATGGTCCTCAGGAGGAGTAAGGGGACCAGCTTACCTGGGCCCGGAGTGTGTCCCACTTGGTCTGGGGTCATTCAAGGGCAGGGTCCTTGCTCCCAGCAATTCTTTTAAGGAGCCCCTCCTTGCTGAGGGGCCAGGGGCAGGCCTGTTTCCTGGCCTTGAATGACAGCTGACTCATTGCTGAAAGGCCGGGCTTCTGCAGCTTGACAAAGCAAAAATTGGCCCTGATCCTGAGCCACGTCAGAGAATGAGGACATTTCTGGATGACCCATACGCTGCACAAATATGCCTTTGTGACCTACTGCAGTATTCTTATAATACAGGTTACACTGTACATTAGTACGACTATTGAGTCTGTGGACCCTAGGGAACTGGAGTTGTGCCTAGGCCAGCCTTTCCTATTGACATATTGACAATGGAGTGTCACCACAATCAAGACAGTAAGCACATCGACCATCCCTCACGTGTACACCCATCTCATAAGGCCTACTCCAGATCACCACCCACTCTATATGGTCCCTTCTGCGCCAGGCTACCTAAGCGCAATTTTTGGGGTGCACACACCGGGATTCCCCCCCCCACGCAGCCCTCTCATGTATGTGCCCATGTGATTACATGTAACCAGCCATGGGCCTCCTACCCTTGCTGTGTCACAGCAGGTGTCACCGGCGGTAAACATGCGCAGTCCATTTTACCATGAGTTTACTATGGGTGAGTCCCTAACTATGATGCTCCCTCACAGTAGAAGGTCAAAAACCAGGTGATCCAAAAGCAAAGGATCGGGGTGGACTAGGTAGTCAGAATTGACCTCACACATGTGGAGTGTTCAAGGCCTTTCAGATTATGCAGACCCTGAATGCCACTTCTCTTATTCTCAGATTACCTTCTGCTGCCTAGCAGACACCACTGTTCATTAGGTGTCATCCTGAGGACAGTTGATGCCGTGGTAGGCCCTATCTGCTAACCTTCAGTTCTTTGTCCATATTTACATTCTCCACAAACTGATACATACTGCTACTAAATCTGAGGCTGCAAGTTGTTTTTGTTAAAAATCTGTAAGGCAGCAGTGGTGGCGCACAGCTCAGTGTTTGCAATTGGCCACAAAACTCGGCAAACCAACAAGCTCCTGTGCATTAGCACAATACTAAAAGGAGTTTTAGCAAATAAACTGATCTACTTGGAGATGTAAACATAATTCTCTTTACTGTAGAGGATTCACACTTTTGTCAGGGTCCCATTAATGAGTTTAATGAGGGCCTTTACACCTACATGTGCTTTATTTTGATAGACGTTTCCCCATGTAATCATAAGGCAAATCTGAACTTGGACTACATCACTGTCAGGTTAACCCCTTCGCTGCCAGGCCTTTTCCCCTCCTGTGCCAAGCCTTTTTTTGGCTATTTGAGGCAGTTCGCACTTAGGCCATCATAACGTTTTGTCCACATAAGCTATCCACGAAATTTGCTGCCTTGTTTTAACAACATCCTAGGCATTCTAGACGTACCCAGAGTTTGTGGGTTGCCCTGGAGACCAAGAAAGTAGCCAAAATACAGCAACAATTTTGTTTTTTTCAAAAACATGAGAAAAAAGGGCTGCAGAAGAAGGCTTGTGTTTTTTCCCCTGAAAACGGCATTAACAAAGGGTTTATGGTGATAAAATCACCACCTTCCCAGCTTTCAGGAACAGGCAGACTTGAATCAGAAAACCAAATTTTTTGCATTTTACTGGGACATACCCCATTTTTACTATTTTGCTCTGCTTTTAGCCTCCTTCCAGTTAGTGACAGAAATGGGTGTGAAACTAATGCTGGATCCCGGAAAGCTAACCATTTCTGAAAAATTGACAAAATTCTGAACTAAGAAGGGGTCATTTGTAAAGATCCTACAAGGTTTTCCTACAGAAAATAACAACTGAAATACAAAAATATTGAAATTGAGGAGAATAAAGCAGCCATTATTCTCTAAGTTTTACTCTGTAACTTTTTCCTGCGATGTAAGATTTTTTTAAAGCAATATACCGTTACATCTGCTGGACTCTTCTGGTTGCGGGATACATAGCGCTTATAGGTTCATCAAGAACCCTAGGTACCCAGAGCCAATAAAGGAGCTGCACCTTGCAATGGGTTTTCATTCTATACCGGGTATACAGCAATTCATTTGCTGAAATATAAAGACTTAAAAATAGGTATCAAGAAAACCTTTGTATTTCCAACATGGGCACAAGATAAGGTGTTGAGTAGCAGTGGTTATTTGCACATCTCTGAATTCTGGGGTGCCCATACTAGCATGTGAATTACAGGACATTTCTCAAATAGACATCTTTTTTACACAATGTCTTACATTTGGAAGGAAAAAATGTAGAGAAAGACAAGGGACAATAACACTTGTTTTCCTATTCTGTGTTCCCCCAAGTCTCTCGATGAAAATGCTTGTAACAGGAAATGCAATATGGACACATCACATTTTATATTGAAATCTGACGTGTTTTTTGCAAAGTGCCTAGCTGTAGATTTTGCCTCTAGCTCAGCCGGCACCTAGGGATACCTAGCAGTATAAAACTAGACACCTAGGGGAATCCAGGATAGGGTGACTTGTGGGGCTCTCACCAAGGTTCTGTTACCCAGAATCTTTTGCAAACCTCAACATCTGGCCCAAAAACACTTTTTCATCACATTTTGGTGACAGAAAGTTCTGGAATGTGTGAGGAGCCACCAAGCGTTCCCCCAAGTCTCCCGATAAAAATGGTACCTCACTTGTGAGACAGGAAATGCCCCAAAACACAACGTGGAGACATCACATTTTCCCAAAGACAACAGAGCTGTTTTTTGCAAAGTGCTTAGCTGTAGATTTTGGCCTGTTGCTAAGCCGGAACCCAGGGAAACCTACCAAACCTGTGCATTTTTTAAAACTAGACACCTATGAGAATCCAAGATGGGATGACTTGTGAGCTCTCACCAGGTTCTGTTACCCAGAATCCTTTGCAAACCTCAAAATTTGGCCCAAAAACACTTTTTCCTCACATTTCAGTGACAGAAAGTTCTACCAGCACTACCCCAAGTCTAACAATAAAAATGATACCTCACTTGTGTGGGTAGGACTAGTGGTCGTGACAGGAAAGGCCCCAAAACACTATCTGGACACATCAAAAGTATCAAATACAAAATTACCTGTTTTTGCAGGGGGAGGGCACCTGCGTTTTTGGTCCTGGGCTCAGCAGCCACAGGGAAACCTACCAATCCCAGACATTTCTGAAAACTAGACAACCGAGGGAGTCCAGGGAGGTGGGACTTGCGTGGATTCCCCCAGTGGTTTCTTACCCTAAATCCTCAGCAAACCTCAAATTTAGCCCCAAAAAAAAAAAATCACACTTTTCCCACCTTTCTGTCTGGCATCACCACACCGGGACAAATTTCCTACCTCCCAACGTTCCCCTCAGTCTCCCGCTAAAAATGATACCTCACTTGTGTAGGTGGGCTAAGTGCCTGTGACAGTGACGAGCCCAAAACATGTCAAAATTGAGGGGGAACCAAAGCGGGTCCAAAAGGGTAGTTTGAAAAAAACATTTTTAGGCTGACAAGTGGGGCAGAATTTTTATCGGTATAAATGAGACAATGCTGGGTGGTAGGAATTTTGTGGATTTCTACAGATTCCGGAAGGTTCCATCACAAAAATGTGGAAAAAAATTGTGATTTCCAGCACAATTGGAGGTTTGCAGGGCATTGTAGGTAAGAAAATGGTCCAGGGTGCATGTGTAGTACACCACCCTGGAATCACCCAGATGTTTAGATTTCAGATGTGTCTAGGTCTTGTGGATTTTTCTACACAGCAGTGTCCTAAAGTCCAAAAAAGTGCTGCCCTCACCATTTCAAGCGGGACGATTTTAAGAGCTAGCCAAGCTCTCATGGTCCAAATGTAAAACCAAAACCCAAAATAATCAAATGTCCTCTTGCTTGCTGTGTGATAAGATGTTTTAGTGTGTGGGGGAGAGCAGAAAGAATGTTACCCCCTTGTTGGGGTGGGGGCATAACCATGCCCATACTGGTTGGTAGCCACCACCACACTATTTTAATTTTTTTCTTTAATTCCCTGGCATCTAGTAGACTTTCTTCCCCCGCCGGGGGTGTGGATCAGGCGTAAATGCCCCATCTGCCTACTGGTGGGCAGAAGAACTTTGGCCCCATTTAGTTGGGGTGGAGCTATGGCCATACCCCCAACCTCTTATTTTGAAAACAAAATCTTCCCTGGTCTCTGGTGGGCTTTCTGCCCCCCCATGGGGGAAGATGGGCCTTCAAAAAATAGGCCGATCTTCCCCCAAGGGGGCAGATATGGCCCACAGTAATGTGCTCCCCTGGCGAGCGACCCTTGCCCAAGGGGCTGCCCCCTCAAACAAAACACACACATACACACAAACCAATCTCTGTTGGCTAAGCGGTTTTGTTGTATAGCCATTTTAGTTATAGCTCTATGCACGTTAGTTTAACACACTATGCCGCTGTGCACTTTGACCTAGATATATTTTATTCGGCTTCGCATTGTTATTTTTACAATAACCAGTTTTACGGTCTTGTTTTATTTACATCTATCTGTTTTTGCTTAGCCCAGCACTGTGTTCTCAAACAAGACATTCTTGATCACTTTGTGCTTCAGTCAAGGCTACAGTTCCTAGTCCCATTACACGTTAAGAGGGAGATTCCAGCCAGCGAACCACGACTGTATTATGATTGCTGAATGCTTCAGTGCAGATGCTAACGCAGGTTACAGTCCTTTGCTCAGGTATGAGGGTCGATGTCCTCCCGGGGGAACATGAAAGAGAGAATTAGAGCTTAACATGCTGTGCTCAGATGATGACTTAGATAGGAAATAGTCCATAAATCCTAGTGACAATATAATAGCGTTATTCTTATGCTTCACTCTCCTCGTCACTATTTTAATATTGTCATGTTGTGTCGTCCTGGTTATTGCAGCTCACTCTTCGCTATCTAAAATGCAGTCATTTTAATAAACCAGTCATTAAAACTTATACTGCTTATTATTGTCATTTGTATATGAGACCGAATTGTGAATGAGAGAACTGGATGCGACCTGAGTGACCACGACTTCCCTGAGAAGCCTAATATGTCATGCGCTCTGCTGCCCAATCATCCCTATCTTTTGGTAGAGATGAGGCACTGCTAGTTGGCTGGAGCAAAACCCAGATTTAGGGCGACAGGTGTCACCCACAGTGGGTCAGACTCAGTCTGGGGGCAGATCGGCCTAATAGAAATAGGGGAGCAGAAATGGCCTATAATAAATTTGCCCCACCAGGGGAGCGACCTTGCCTAAGGGGTCACTCCCCTTACGTGAAATGGGCACAAAAAGCTAATCCGTGGTGCCTTGTGGTTTCTGCAGCCTAATAAAAATAGGCCGATCTGCCCCCAAAGGGGGCAGAAATGGCCTAAAATAAATTTGCCCCCCAGTGGAACGACCCTTGCATGAGGAGTCGCTCCCCTTGAATGAAATTGATGCAAAAAATAAAAATCCCTGGTGTCTAGTGGTTTCTGGCACCCTTGGGGGCAGATTGGCCTAATAAAAATAGGCTGATCTGCCCCAAAGGGGGGCAGAAATGGCCTAAATACAATTTCCCCCCCAGGGAAGCGACCCTTGCCTAAGGGGTTGCTCCCCATATATAAAAAAAATAAAGTAAACAAAATAATATATTGCAGGTGTCTAGGGGTTTCAGAAGCACTGTACCACGGGATGTAACCGTTACGTCAGTGGCACAGAAGCAGTTAAAGCAACTAAGTCAAAAGTGGACAGTGCACCGCTGGATGATCTTATAACTTTTGTTAAATACAAGCAAAGTATTTGAAATGTACATAAAAGATTAAAATGCCAAATGCATGCTACCATAGCTTGTACTTGCTAAATGACAATGCGGTTACTGATTCTACTGTATGTAACATCAATATACAAATGCCACCTGCCAGGTTTAGTACATTTGGAATACCAGGGGGGTGTAGACAGTGGGGAGAGTAGAGATCTCACAATAATACTTCAAGAAAGTTTGTTTTAAAGGATGTGGGTCATTCACAAGCAACAATTCAACAGCCTTCCATCTACTGGGAACAAGTGCCCCATTGTTAGGTCAGTGAGGCAGAGCAGTCTGCAGAGTGTCTTAGAGGCTTTTGGTATGTTCTATTACCTGACGTATGCTTATATTATGATAAGCTGCGCACTAGTGAAATTTATTTATTTTTTAATAAGGAGGTCTTGTGACACAACTTTATTTTCCTTTTTATAAAGGGTCTCTTCGTCCCACCTGTATCAACCAACGCCCCTGCAGCCCGTCACCTCACCCATGCCGGTCACAGCTCCTCGGTGCTATGCAGGAGCTGTCCTCCTTCCAAGCTCCCCGACTGCCTGTAACTAGGGCAGATGGGAGCAGAAATCCAGCACTAATCCCACCCATTGTCAATGTGGGTGGGAGGCTCAATGTTGGGTGCACCCACAGAAATAGGCATCAGAGAAGGGGCAGCACCTAAGCCATTGCCAATACCTGTTTATTTTTTTGTCCTTAGGAAGATGGGAGCCCCTGGGAACATCTTCAAGCATGGTGGTACTCATTACCTTTTTTCCTTCTTTTATATAATTTCCTTGGAACTAGAGCCCCCTCCCAGGATAAAGACAGAAATGGGGAGGGGCCCACACACCTGCCCATCCCATTACTTGGACCGACCACCAGGGGTTTTGGCCTCCCTTAGGAAGTCCAAGAGCTCAGACCCAGACACTCACTCCAGACAACCAGTCTTCTTTCTTGGTTTTCTCTGGCCCTTTTGGGCCGATATGGGGACCATTTGCTCTTGGTGGTCAGGTCTAGCCACTAGGAGTGTTGGAATTTGCCTTTCTGGTATGTAAAAGGTGTAAATCCTTGGAGAGTTTCTGTTGCGCTCCAATCTTATTCTGGATCGATCGATCTCCTATCTGGGATCATAACACCTCTCCTGAGCTCCAGCTCTTCCTTAGCAACACCTGCATAGTAGGAACACGCTGTTCTTTCCTGCATAGCTCAGATCTCACAACCTCTTTTGCCCACTTGCAAAGCACCTGAAGCAGCATAACTTAGAAGCCTCCTCCTTTTGGCGGTCATGTTACTGCAGAACTGATCAACAGAAGATTTAAGGGATCCATTCAGGGAAACATCTTCTAGTCCCTGGGTGCCAACAGAATTTGGAAGTCCCTAAATCCATCCTTACCATAGGGATTAGGTGTCTTGTCTCTTCCCACTGGCCAGCTCTCCAGCACCACTTCCCCCAGGTGCAGACTGTTCTCAAACTCTCTCCCTTTGTTTGTGGCTTTTTAAGTAGGGAGTGAAAAATTCCATAAGTTAAGTGCTTCTTACCAATCCTAGGGTGGCTCTCCAACATTCCGGCACAGCATTCTGGAAATTTAGAAGAAGGTGTTGTTAAGTGGAGCCACAACTGTCTGGTTCCTTTCTTTCTTCTAATACTTCAAAGGGCTGCCTCTCCTGGGACTTGCTGCTGAGGTATGGCTATTCTTCATTAATGCTGTGGCTTTGGGCCTTGCCATACCAGGTATGGTATGAAAAGTAATTAGCATGTGCAGATTCCGCCCCCCACCATGTTCTGTCCTAAGAGCAGGCTTAATTACCAGCTAATGGTGCTATTTTGCGGGAAGTTCCTTGATCCTCCACCTGGCTAGAAAACTAATTAATTTGGTCCAACAAGTTAATTCAAAGGCTTGAATCTCATTAGGAGCCAAGTAAGAGAAAAAAATATAAATCTTGAAGTGTTACAAGGAGTACAGGTGTGTTGAAATCTATATCAGATTTGCATTCAGCATTCTGATTTACCATAATAATGGTGTGTTAATCAAGTCTATGAACCTAACCATGGTGAAACTGTAGGATTGTGCAGATGTTGCCAAAAAGTGTAATACAGTGAAGCACGCATACTTTTCAGCAGCCACTACAGATGTGCATATGCACACTGTTAATGCCCACTCCTTTTAGAAGGCTTTCCCAGATCAGTACCAATCTCTAAAGGGTCTAGTCTGCATTAGGATAACTATGTGCACATACCAGACTAAGCTAGAAAGTAGCCTTATGTGGTCAGCCTGGACACATGTGCAGGAATGTGTACAGGGGTTAATATGCAACTGCTCAGAGCCTTATCCTGGCAGCTGGTGTGACAAACCATTAAAGCAGTACAGTGAGTGAGACTCGGGTAGTGAGACTCACTTATGGCAGAAGTCTAGAAACCTGGTACTGTAAAAAGCAAAAAGAAAACAGGAGGATTACCTGAGCAGAACCCATTACTCACAAGGACTCACGGAAGTGTACAGATATACCACTGATAACTGAGGTTGGGAAAACAGATATGTCTGTTTTCCCAACCTCTAAGGTACCATTTAAATGGATTGTGAAAATCCGAGGCACAAGCTTTCGTTAAGTCTGGGATGGAGTTGGTTGATCATGCGTAGCCCTGCACAGATATGGCAGAGAGGTTCCCACTGGGGAAATATGATGCAAATCCCTATTCCATAAAAATTGCAGTGGTTATTTTAAATTGGAAAAAAGAACATCAAGATAGAAAAGATTTAATATTTCAAGAAATTAACCAATTTTTCTTGTGATTCTCCAATTTTTGCATGTCTGGAGTTTCTGGATTTAGAATTCTGTGTACTTTACTACTGACGTACCATTGCTTCAACTATAACACATGGGTTACACAAAGAGAACTCCCTTCCATATAAGTTTACAGGAAATGGTGCCTTAAGTATGGGAAGGGGGAGAGGGCCCAATGCCCCCTCTCCCTGAGTCTCTAATAAGTCCTGGAGACCCATCCCCGAGGGCCACAGTAAACAAAAGCATGGAGGGGGATATGCCTCATAATAAATGGTAAGGGGGCCTGTGGTCCCCTTCCTGAGACTTAATAGGGGCTGAGGACCACATCCCTCAAGACAGTTCAGTTGCTATGCCCTGGGAAGCCTACCAGCAGGACACATTAGTTTCCCCCCTCCCCACACACTACAGCTGTCAGGGAAACATGTGTTCTCCCACCATACAGGAGAAAACATGCCTTCCCTGCCTGCAGGAGTGTGAGCAGGGAAGGCAAGTTTGCTCAAAGCCATTGAAAGATTTAAAAACGCTCCAGGCGGCTGGGAGCAGACCTTTGTTTCCCTGCTGCAGGGACACAGAACAGATATAGTTCCTGCCCAAAGTGAGCATGCAAAGAACAATTGCTTTCTCCAGACAAGAGCAATGCGTGATACCACAGCATGAGGGAAGCTAGCTAGGGCCATAGGGGGCCTGGGACTCCCCCCACAACCTCCAACATGTTTGAGATGCCACGGAGATGGCTTGGGGAGGAAGCTACCCTGCCTCCTTCCCCTTTTAAATAACATATGGACCCAGAGGATGAGGGCCTCAGGGCTTAATAAGGATCGGGAAAGGGGGCCCCACAGCCCCTCTCTAACTGAATTTGGTCCTGGGGGATGGGTTTCCTAGGGTCTTCTGAGGATTGTGAAAGGAAACCGTGCACTCCTCCCCTTAATATATGTTGCTTGATGGGTGCACCGATTGGGCATCTACCTATAATTTAGAGAGGGCCCAAAGGATGGGGCCACAATTTGCTCAGGGACGGGGGTCATGCGGCCCCTTCCCCCTATTATTGGAATTTGGCCCAGGGAGATGGGGATCAATTAAGCCTCTTGAATGCCTTAGTATATATATTTTGGCTCTGGCAGATGGGGGTCACGAGAGTCCGAATTCCAACCCTACACCACGCATGAAAAAGGCTGTGCACACAATGGGGTTGGCAGTCTGCAAGGAGGCTAGCTGCCTTCAGGTGGGTTGGCAACAGGGCCTGGCCAGAACCCTGCTGTGCACGACCAAAGGCCATGCTCAGAGTGGAGTTAGCTGCCTGTGATTGGGTTGTCTACAGGGCCTGGACACAGTCAAGACCCGGTGGTCAACCTCTTGCTGTTCATGACAACAGGCTGTGCACAGTGTGGGGTTGGCTGCCTATGGTGTAGCTGGCTAAAAGGCCTGGCCTTCGGCCAACCTCACAGGTTGGAGTTGGCTGCCTGTGGCCAAACCCACACCACGCACGGCTGAAATCCATTCATGGCAGGGAGTTGGCTTTAGGTATAATAAAATATTACTTTACATTAAAACAACCTCTAGAAATTAACGGAAAAAAAAAAATCAAAGGTTAACCAGATACAGTTATCTCAAGTACCTATAACTCTTGCCCTAAGGTATTTATAACTCATGCCCTCGCCATGCACTGCACATTACCTCACATAATACATCACTGACGACATCTTCTATGACATAATTGATGTAACATTAGCAATGAAAATTTTTATGAGAAAACTGTGCATGGCAGGGGCAGGAGTTATAGTTACTCTAGGTAACTAAATAACTGGTGAATTTTATACATATTTAAATATAAATTACCTAGTGGCGGTCGCCACTAGGTATAGTTAGGATCTAGTTTCTATTAAAACAATTATGTTTTTACTTGCCTATATCTTTGGTGCCAGTTGACGAATCTTCATGAAATGTCACCCCAAAAACATTACGCTCACATCAGCTGTAGTCTGGAAAGTTTCAAAGTGATCCGTCAAGCAGGGGCTGAGGAAAAGGTGGGGTCCCAAAACATTTTTTTTCTCCATGTTAATTTTCATAGGGATTTTGAACAGGAATAAAGGCAGAACCGCTGGATGGAATGACACCGAATTTGTCAGAAACCTAGCTCTTGGTCCAGAAAGAGTCCCTTTTGTTATTTGGTGTGAATCCATTCAGTAGTTTTGAAAAACAAAATGTGTACATATAGGGATGTAAAGGCTCTGCAAACCCTCGATGTCGTGCTGAGATCTGATTGGCTGCCAACACTTCAACAAGGAAGTGTTGGCAGCCATCTTGGGAGATACAAAAGGCAAAAAATGAAAAAAAGGGGCAGGGGTAGGGCCACCCTGACCCCTTAGCTCTGGTGCTGGGGTCCCAGAGGGACACCTCAGGGCAAAAAAACTATTTGAATAAAAAAAAAAAGAATATTTTGCCATGAATTCAGATGGGGTCGTGCAGCCACAGTGAAATTTGTTTAATAAAAACAAGTGCGGTCATGCACACTTGTCTTAATAAAGCCCCCGGGTGGACCAAGTCTTGGGGGGATATAAAAATAAAGGAGGGAGCTCACGTGCCCCTCTCCTGGGCTTATTTATGCCCCAGGAACCTCCACCTACCCAGGGCTTTAGCTTCACTGTAAGCAGGAGGGCTGAGCAGTCCCCCAAACCCCAGGGACCACAAACTCCCTGGGGCAAAATGGTTTAATTATAATTGGGGTGTCCTGTGAACCTCCCTGTCCCCTCAAGACCACCACCTCCCTGGGGTAAACACTGAATTACATGTGGAGGGCTGCATTTCCCCCGCAGCCCTAGGGAACGCCACCTCCCCGGGGGTAAAATAACAGAATGAAGGGACCTGGGGATCACCACCTCTCCAGGGCAAACACAACACTGGAGGGGCTGCATGCCCCCTCAAAGGAGTCATATATGGCCTTGTGGACCACCACTCCCCACGGCCGGCTCATGCTATATTCCGGGGTGCCCACCCCTGGGACAAAGTTATTTACGTTGACTTGGTGGGAGCTTAGACAGCTCCCGCCAAGTCATTTGTAAAGATTCTGGTTCCAGCAAGTGAGAGCTGTCAAACAGATCCACTCCCAGGACCACCACCTCCAGGTGGCATTACAGCAATTTGGTGCAGGGGAGCACGGACCCCACTGCAGTCCTTGGGACCACCACCTCCCCAGGGCTGTTAACCAATAAAGTGCAGATGGTCATTTTCCTCCTTTATTTTTTTTATTTAAGTTTTTAAGACTCATATTGAAAGCACTCTTTAATATACAAACACATTTTTCTTCTCAATTTGTGCAGAAATATCTCATTCTAAATAGATCATCCATCAAAGCCTAAAAAACTCTCTCTCTCCCTCTTTCTCCCTCACACACACCCACTCAGACCCATTTTCAGCCACTTACTGCCCCACTCAGACCCTTACGCACACACTCACAGCCCCAGCCAGACCCTCACGCACACTCACAGACCCACTCCGTCACTCGCAGACCCATTTACACTTTCACACACTGACTCACAGACCCACTGACACCCTCATGCAGCCACTTACACCAATGCAGTCACTGATGCACCCACTAAGACAGTGATGCACGAACCTTCACACTCAGACTCCCACAGCCACTCTCACCCCCAGATACACCCTCTTACACCCATTCTCACACCCAGACAGATAGACTTCAGCCATCTCCTGCCACGCATGGCCAAAGGGCCATGTGCAGTGCAGGGTGGGTAATTGGCTGCAGGCCAGGCCTTGCGGGCAACCACTGCTGCTCAAGGGCGAAGGCCGTGCACCGCTGGGTGTTTATAGAGGGTTGGCCCCTGGGCATTACAGAGAGGAAATAGAATTGGAAAAGACATGGAAATTCATGGTGAGGGCATGAGTTATAGTTACTTGAGATAACTAACTAAAACAGTTGAATTTCTATGGTTTGACATTTAAAATGTGAGCGTAACTATAACGTCTCTGTAACCTTTAGCTTTTTAATTTAATTTCTATGTTTTTTTTAAATGTTATTCTATTTCATAACTATAACTTCCCTGTAACCTTTGTTTTTTTCATTGAATTTCTTTGTTTTTCTTTTAACGTAAAGTAAATTACATTACTAGACATTAATTCAACCACTAAAGCGCAGGGCTTTCAGCTGTGTGTGGTGGCGGTTGGCTGCAGGACCTGCAGCCAACCCCTATAACAAACAAGCCCCCCGCTGTGCACGCCCTTTGATGAATCTTCACGGAATTTTCAAGATGTATACTTTAGTCAGTTCAGCTGCTGTCTTGAAAGTTGCACAGTGATCCGTCAAGCAGGGGCCGATAAAAAGAGGGGTCGCAAAATGCATTTTCCCAGTTCATTCTCCATAGTGTCTTTAGACACACCTTCAGCCCAAACTGCTTAACGGAATTACCCCAAATTTGGCAGGAAGCTAGATCCTGTTCCGCAGATTGTGCTTCTTGTCGTTTGGTGTAATTTTTTCCACTTAAAAAAAAACAAAATTTTAAGTTAGGTGAATATATCAGGGACAACAATAATATTTTGAACTTGAACAAAGCTAAATATAACTTACTCCCCCGCCATGCACTGCTTGTGACCTCACAAATTCCATCACTCATGACATTCAATGACAATTTATGACATCCCTGATGACATCTCAAATGACATCATTGATGAGATCACTGATTACAACATTCAACATCATTACACCCTCCTTGAAGCCCCCGTCCCCGAGTCTTATTAGGCCCAGGGAACCCATTCTCCTGGACTGAGTAATTATTAAAGGAGGGGATGAGCGACCCCCTTCCCTGAGTCTTATGAGGCCCCAGGGACCCTATTCCTTAGTGCTGAATGGTAAATAAAAGGGGATGGCGGCCCCTCTCCACTACAATTCATAGGTCCTGGGGACACGATCCACTAAGCCGTATCTTTTTGCCCGGAGCCTATTTTGGCCTCAGGGAACTCATTTCCCGCAGCCCACATCAGTTACTTTTGGGTGCCTCGGTGCCTACCCAGAGCATCCAGCAACAAACAGGTTGGAGGCCATGGGTGGAGCCGCAGGGCCCCCACCACCCAATCCAGCTCCTCACATGGTCCTCAGATGGTGCTGGCATTGCTCCTGCTGTTCTGTTTCCCTGTGCACATCAGTCCAGACCCCGCCTGGGCAAAAAATCGATTTGGATTCACAACTCTCTGCCAAATATTTGTATTTTAGCCCCGGGTGGGCAAGGTCCTGGGGGCATATTAAAATGTAAGTTATGAGGAGGGGAACGCATGTGGCCTCTTGGCCTACGTTAGTCTCAGGGATGGCCAACTCCCTGGGGCAGACCAATAGATTTAATTGGAGAAGGGCCACCCTCAATTGCCTCTTGGGAGCCCCAGGGACCACCACTTCTGTGGGGCTCCATGCAAAACCATTGGAGGGGTGCCACACAGACTCCCCTCCTATGGCCAGATCGGCCCCAAAGACCACCACCTCCCTGGGGCTACAAAAAACGCTAGACAAGGGAATGGAGCAAAGTGGCCCCTGTCCCACGCCATGTTTGGCCCCGGAAACCACAACTTCGCTGGGAATTGGCCATATTTTTGAAAGGGAAGGGGCTGCCTGGAACCCCCCTCTGGGGCTGTTTTCGGACCACCACCTAAAGAACAGAGGAGGAGGGCTGCATGCCACCTCCTAGAGCCGTTAATGGCCCAGGGGACTGCCAACCTCAGGGCGGGCTCCCTATGTCTCAAGGTGCCCACCCTCTGGACATAGTAGTTTGCGGTTGCTTGGCAGGAAGGGACTTTTCATCTGTGCAAGAAAGCATATGAACCGGATCCTGCATGCATGGAGCAGCATTTCTTGCTGCTCCCTGCATGCAGGAGCAATCGAACCGTGGGGGAATTGAGGCTCCCCTTAGGTCTAGATCCAATCTGGCACTGATGCTTATGCATTAGTGCTGAATTGGATCGGAATTTGGTCTGCACTCCTCTGGTGAAAGAAGAGTCCATCCTTCATTCTTTTAAATACTACGCATATTCAAATGCGCAAACTGACCTTTGAAGCTCCGGCCCTTTCGTCCATCCCTCGACCCCCTATATGTTAGGTTTATGCATTGGTCTCCCCCCCCCCTTTTTTCAACTTGATGGAAAGCTTACCAAAAAGCCCAGAGCATTCCTGATGTAGAGGAATATGAGGACAGTCCCAACAAGGAAGAATGTATTTAATATAGTTAAGAGGAAGTACCCTTGACGGGGAGGCATCACTGGGCTTGGTCGCAGACAAGGCCCTGGGGGTAAAACCCCATTGCACCCAGGGTTGGCTGCCTATGGGGGGGGGGGTTGGCCACAAGCTAGGCCCTGCTGCTAGCCATGCATGATTTGGTGGCTACAAGGGATAGGCTGCAAGCCAGGCCCTGCAAACAAAAGCCATTTATGGTGAGGGTTGGATTAATGGAAGGTAATTTAATATTACGTAACATAAAAAAGTAGAAATTGACTTTAAAAAAACAAAGGTTACAGGGACATTATAGATGGAAAATAGAATTTAAAAAAATCTTAGAAATGTATTTAAAAAACAACTGTTAGAGGGACGTTATAGCTGGGATCAGATTTTACATGCACAAAACCATAGAAATTTAGCAGTTATAGTTATAGTTTTCTCAAGAAACAATAACTCGTGCTCGAAGGTAACTATAACTCGCACCCTTGCAATGCTCTGCTACTTACCCCACATATTACATCAGTAATGGCATTTTCTATGACATCACTGATATTCTCACTGCAACATTTGTGAAATAAGTATTGATGAGAAACTGTGCTTGGTGGGGACACATGTTTTTACAATTTTTACCAATTAAGCACTTCTCACCTCCTTTTAAGTAGTTCCTTCATGACTTCACCATACAAATCTCCACCCAATTGCAGCTTTGGGCCACCTGCACCCAAAGTTAAAAGGTCCCAGAGTACTTTGTTAAATCGAGCGTGCAAGCGCTTTGACCTCTTGTAATCGATCTGTGGGCTTTTAACCACTCCCACCACACGCCCATCACTGTCACTTGTTCGTGGGCTTGCCTTTCAAGATTCTTTGTTATCATTGGTAAAAGCTTTACATTTTTCTCTCCTTGGGGTGGTTTTGTTACTGTCTTAGACATGACACTGTTACATGGATAACTGCACGTTTTCTTATACGTTTGACTGTGAGAGAACTTCTTTTCCTTTGGCGTCTCTCCTTTACGCTCATGGCAGCCAAGGCGCTTTGAATAGGCTTGCTTATGTCAACTGTTTTACTTTTCATGTTCTATTTATGTGGCAAGAAAAGGTCAGTTAGGAATTTACAATGCTAATAGCTCTAACTTGAGCAAATGTGAGACCCATTGCATTGCAAATGCTTGTTTCTATTTCCAGCACTACCATTTCTAGCCTTGAGAGGGTAGCTTAAAGTTTATGTTTACTTAATTTTTGCACTCTCCCAAACCGTGGATGTCTAAGGTCACTGCTGGGGTGTTTTCAGGGCAATGACACCTGGAACTTAATTTTAGCTTCAAGCATATTTTGCATAGGGCACAGAGCATTTCCAACAACAGAAATACATATAGTAATGTTGACTCCCACAGAACCCTTCTGTCCTACACCAATACCATAAAGACTCAGGGGTTGGAAACCATGTTTAGTTCATGCAGGCAATATAATAGCTCCTTTATATTGCTTGATCATCTTACAATCACATAAAAGACAGATCTTCTATGGGTCTTGTCCATCATCGATTACTATGCCAACCCATAATCCAGCCATCGCCAACTGATAGGCATAGAAAGGGCCACAGATAAAACTGTCTGGGCAGCCCACAGTGGGCAAGTAATAACATACATGTTTCAGAAATATGTGAATTAAACATTACTATGAGCTGTAGAAAAGGCAAGGTCTTCTGAGTGTCTCAGTTACTCCCTCTCTCCTCTTCACACCATTCTCTTCTGCAGTCTGTCTGTTATACAGTTATACTCTTTTTTGCCTCACATCTTAGCATATTAAGAGCGCTTTCTGCCTCCTCAAGCTGCATACCTCTCACTTCATTTGTTTCCTCTTTTCCACTATCTTTTCACTGTCTTGTGCATGTACTTCCTTGCATCTCCTGAACTTCACCAATCCTCCCGCACACAATGCACTGCATTTTCTTCAACTTTTGTCCTGCCAATATTTGGACAGCTGTGTACCTCTTACATATTTTACCAGAGTAATTACAATTAAAATTGGCACAACTAACCATTGCTATGTGCACTCTGCAGAGGGGCCAATGACTGGATGAGTATGTAATCCAAACCTCATTATGACTGACTGACGAGCACTGTCAGAAATTCAAACTTCTTTGACCTGAGCTACACAGCTCTCAATTGTGTACATAGCTACATAGGAGTGACTCTTCTTACACTACATCACTACATATGAATAATGTGCAGCAGGAAAACACTACAAAAAGCACCATCCTTGAGTAAGCAAAATACACTTATGGAGTACAAAAACAAATACAAATGTCAAATGTAAATAGGAACAACATTGCTGTTCTCCTGCTGAGGGGGCATTATTCATTTTTGCTGGGTCTAGCTCTTGGTGGTCGGGCACAAGAGATGGGCCAGGGCAATTACAGATAGGACACTGCTTCCATTACGCCTGCCCCTAGTGCTGCCAATATGAGCATGCACGGAATAACTGGAGAGATCTGCCACATACTGCTGTCCAGTAGGAGGACCTGAATCTAGTCGACCACTCCAGGGTCTACCCACATACATACTGTGACTGCTTCTTTGCATTTCACAAGGACAATCCGAAATGAGCTGAAGTTAACTAAGACAATTCCACCAGATCTCCTAAACATTTCTCCCTCCCTCCTACCGCTGCATTCCTTTCCCAAGAAAAGGATAATAAACTGTGTTTATTATCCTTTCCTTGCAAAAGGTGTGGGGCATTTGGGTCACGAGCAGTGAGGGGGGTGCACAGTGCACTCCCCTCAGAGTGCATGTATGTTTGGCCGGCCGTCTTGGGCAGGCCAAACACACATGCGAAATAGGCTCTCTCCAGCCCAGCAACTGTGTTGTTGGGCTAGTGAGAGCAGGCACAGGCTCCCAGTCTGCCTGGGAGCACCATGGCTGGGCACTCCTAGCCAACCCTGACACTGCTCTGAGCAGCGTCAGGATTGGCGCAGGGCAGTCTCGGAGTCTGTGCCTGCAGTGATGAGAGAGAGGAGCGGCGCGGCGCGACGGAGGAGGTAAGTGTTATTTTTTTTTATTTTTATTTTTTAATCCTCCCTTCCCCCCAGTGATCCCCCCATTACCACGCGCCGCCTCGCTCCAGTTACACTCACGAACCGTGACAGACCATTTCTGTTCAGGGCCATTAACCTTTGAACAAAGAGCAATTAGCTAAGTGGACTGCGATCATAGGAAATATACATACAGAGCTACTCAAATCTGCAGCAAACTGAAAAACATTACCTGCACACTTTTCTCTCACACTTTCTCATCCATCTCAGTGCTAAATATTGTGTGCCATAACAGGATAATAGCACATCAGTGATCATCACACACAACATGGAATCACATTTCACGTAGGGTCAAAAGTAAAGACAATACCCTACCAACCACACACCCTACATGTGGTAGTATAGGTTTTCATGTAGTTATGAGTTTTAGTGCACCCACACAGGGCTGGCTTTTGAGTGGTGCAACCGCACCGGGCGCTGACCTCAGGGGGGGCGCTGTGTTTAGCAATTACTTACTTACGAAATTTACAATTTGAAAGCACCTGCTGAAAATGTCCTTGTGCGTTTAGCCTTCAAGAAACAATTAAAATGTCAAGATACCTCTTGTGATTAATGTTCCTGCTAGAGAGAGAGATGGGAGTTGCCTAGTGGCAGCATTGACTCAACATAAAGTAGCATAGAGGGTTAATACGCCTGCTGCAAAAAAAAAAACTATGGGGCATATTTGAAAAAAGTGGTGCTGCACACTGTGCTCCGTCACTTTTTTTGCACCCCTTAGAGCCCCCCCCCCCACCGCCACCATGTGTGCGTCATATTTAAAATACGGCACACCATGGCGGTAGTTAGAGGGCTAGCTTCAGACTTTTATATGCTAATCCAGCGATTTGCAGGACTAGCATCAAAAATGTTGATGCTAATCCTGCAAAGCACCCAGAGGCCCATTTCTAACCAATGGAAGCTTCCTTTTAATGCATGCTCTGAGCACACGTTAAAAGTGCTGGAAAAAAATGACGCAAAGAAATCAGATTTCTTTAAGCAATTTTTTTGCCCCCCCTCTCTCCAAAGGGGAGATGCCCATTTTGCATGCATTATGCTTGGAGCAGGCATAATGTAGCGCAAAGGGTTACAAAGTGGCGCAATGCATGCGTAGCGCCACTTGGTAAATATGGTGCAGCGTTTTTTGCCTTCTAACGCCACATTAGTTTTAAAAAATTACACTAATGTTGCATTAGAATGGCACTGGGGGTTAGTAAATATGCCCCTAAAGGGCATATTTGAAAAAAATGGCGCTGCACAACTTTTCTTGCGCCCCTTAGCGCTCTCCTAACGCCACCATGTGTGCGCTGTATTTAAAATACGGCGCAACATGGCAGTAGTTAGGGGACTTGTGTCAGAATTTTGGACGCTAGTATGGTGCTTTGCAGGATTAGCGTAAAAAATGTTGATGCTAATCCTGCAAAGCACCCAGAGGCCCATTTTAACCAACAGACACCTCCTTTTAACGCCTGCTCAGAGCAGGCGTTAAAAGTGCCAGAAAAAAATGAAGCAAAGAAATCTGTCAGATTTCTTTGCGCCATTTTTTTGCCGCCCCTCACGGGGAATGCCATCTTTGCATACATTATGCCTGCCACTGGCATAATGTAGCACAAAGGGATACAAAGTGGTGGCACTTTGTAAATATGTCATGGCGCTTTTGGCCTTATAACTCCACATTAACTTAAAAAAAAAATGAAGCTAATGTGGCATTAGAATGGCGGTAGGGGCTCTTAAATATGCCTCTATATTTTATGTGGCTAGCTGAGTGGATTAGTAAAGACGGCCTTTACAAGTGCTTTAAAACACATGAATGTATGTAAAAGGGGGGCGATGGAGAGATGATGGGCACATTTGCCGGGTGGTAGTGAGTGAAACCGAAGAGGAGATCTTGGGGTGGGGGGAGCGCCACAATAAACTGTCGAACAGGGCGCCACCAGTCCTAAAGACGGCCCTGCACCCACATATGGGTAGTAAATGCTATATAAAAGTTGCACTACAATGGAGGTGAGCAGCGAAAAAAAATAAAACACCTAAAAAATGACAGTTAAATGGAAGTGTGCCTATTGCATCACTTCATGATTCCAACTGTGAATTAAGTTCATTTCCGCACAAGAGAAACACACCCTTTCGGTAAGCTAGATCAGTTCACTGTATTGAAAATGCCATAGTACTCTGGAATACTAGCTAAGGCTGAAAGATTTCAGCGCCGTACACTTACGAAAATGAAAAAAAAAAAACGATTAAGCAGTGTTACATTGCCCTCTGGTGGACACTTTGATTCATAACACGACTCTTTCAGAGGCACCAAAAGCGACAGGACATAAAAGTTCCAATTTGGCTCATAACACGCATTGCTGTTTAGCTCTGCTTTGCTATGAGAAAGCATTGATTGCGACAAAAGAACAAGCATTTACAATGCAATGGGTCTCGCGTTTGCTCGAGTTAGAGCTATTAGCATTGTAAACTCCTAACCGTACTTTTCTTGCCACATAAATTGAAAAGTAAAAG
Source organism: Pleurodeles waltl (assembly GCF_031143425.1). NCBI lineage: Eukaryota > Metazoa > Chordata > Amphibia > Caudata > Salamandridae > Pleurodeles > Pleurodeles waltl. The sequence goes on from NC_090442.1 coordinate 528,572,558, forward strand.
TAAAACAGTTTCACACGTATAACTTACACATAAACTGAAAAGTAAAAGTTTCACACAAGAGAGCCAACGGCCGCCATCAGTGCAAAGCAAACACAGAAAAGGAAACAGAAGTTCGCTCACAGTGAAATATATCAGCAAAAGTGCAATTGTCCATGTAACTGACAAAAGTGCAAATATCCATGTAACAGGCAAAAGTGCAAATATCCATGTAACAGGGTCGATGTCATACAAAGCACTCGACTTCTGCCCAGCGAGCTCGCGTTGCAAAATAAAGAGATCAACCCGCGTATGTTTTTAGTAGTTGGTAGGTGCGCTCAAGGAGGGCTAAACACGGTAAAAGGCATGACGTATGCAGGCCTTTCACTAATGAAATAAAGCAAATTTAAAAGGCAAGCCCACGAACCAACCAAACTGATGGGAGAGACATTGGAGTGGTTACAAGCCCATAGAGAGATTATACCAGGGACAAAGCACTTTGCGCTCGACCCTAAAAATAGGCTGGACACGAAAATAAAAGTGGCCACCCACTAACAAATTAGAAAGCTACAAAAGTGTCTATGTTTGCAAATTGAAGCAATTTTGAACTTCTACACATACGCCATACAAGTGTTTTTTTACAAGGTATGGACGATTCCATGGATTCGAGCTTCCTGCCGTTAATGTTTGTTTTAATACTAGGGAATTCAACAGTACAAATTGGCCAACTAGGACAAAAAACGCCCACAAACAGCGAAGAAACCGGCCCACACACTGACCTGTGAGACAAGTCCACCGGGTGTAGACTTGTCTGACCTTGAGCATTGTACTCTTTGACAGCACGGATCTATGATATAATTATTTTCTGATCTGTGCTTCATTGCAGGTATGCACATACTTTTCGAGTCGTAATTCAAGAGGCCAAAAGCTGAGACTGATGATTAAGCAGGTTCAGTGAAATAACATCAGATTTGAAATGTAGTCAAAAAATTAAACATTAAGGATAGTATAATGAAACAGTAGTTTCTGGCGATTTCACTTATTGCAACAATTTAATGTGTCACAGGTATGTATGTATGTACGCATTATATTTAAATGTTTCTTCTAAGACAAGAAACAGTTGACATTTTACAAAACTGAAAAGTACATTTAGCAGATACGATGCGTTCAGTCTGCTACTGGCAGGGATGGTAGTGGGCAATGTTGATCCTCCTTTTTGGAGAGCGATAGCCTGAATGGATTGCAAGGTATTTCCTCCATGGCATGCTCTATATGTACCTCTGTTCGCTTGACTTAAACACATTCTGAACAACCTGGGTGATTAAGTGTAGACAGAAAAGGTACATTCTTGGCTGAGAGATCCACTATCTAGAAAAGTGCAATTTTCTGTGTGCACGACACTGCCAAAGGGGTGCTTAGTGAAGAATACAGCCCTTCATTTCATGTTAGAGCACCGTGCACTTTCGACAGTATGCGCACATGTGCACCGACCACAAAGGCAGAGGGAAGAGGTGCAGTTAATCAATGCCAACTTTAGGTCTGAAAAACTTGTGAGTTGATATACTTCGCTGTAGGGTGGCGCCAAAAGAGGACGCCACCCTAGAGGACTTGGGAATTAGTGTTGGGCCCTATATTGTGCGGTGTTGTTGGGTAAGTCCCCAGTGATTTGGTACAGTTAATAAACTGGACTGGAGCCCGTGGCATGAGGTTCGGTCCTGTTAACTTATCTGCTGTGGCACCGCATTTTGGGGTGGAGGGGTCGACCTCAGCCTCTCATGCAGCTATGGCGTTTTGAGCGACTCCATCCTACCACTGTCCTTTGGTTACCAGGATTCCACACCTCTCTGGTATGCAAGGCAGTGCCTGAGGCTGCCTTGTAGGCCCTATCAGTGGAACAATGGCAAAGTATCTACCTCAACAACTGAGATCTGATGGCATAACAGTGCACCATCTGGTTGATAGGCTGTGCTTCTGAGGCTGCCCACGTGTGCTTCAACTCCACCAGAGGGTGCTCATCTTCATTTCCAAGAAGCGATGATCCTCGCTGGCAAAGGGAACATGGGTGGCTCCTACTTTAGGGCAGAGGAGCGTTGCTCCCCCCTCCCCCGCCAGCAGCGGGAGCTGCAAAACCTTTACAAGAAAAAAACAATAATAAACTGTGTTTATTAGCGTTTTCTTGAAAAGGGGCGGGCATTGGGGGGTGACGAGCACTTGAGTGGAGTGCACAGAGCACTCCCCACAGAACACATGTGTGTTTAGTTGGCTGTCTCAGGCTGGCCAAACACACATGCGCAGTAGGCTCTCTCCAGCCCAGCAACTGGCCTGCACAGGCTCCCAGTCTGCCTAGGAGTGCCCTGGCTGGGTGCTCCCAGCCAATCCTGATGCTGCTTATAGCAGCATCAGGAGTGGCCGCAGCCTGGAGCTAAGAGGGACAGAGGAGCGCCGAGGAGGTGATTTTTTTTAAATTCTTATTTTAATTGAATTATTATTTATCCCCCACCCCCCCGCACGCTGCCCCGCTCCTTCTGGTTGCCGCAACTGAAATGGAAGCCAGGTTTGCAACAAGGTACACAGGAAGCACTGGACCCTCACAGGACAGGTAATTTCAGGCCTTCGGGAGGAGCCATGGCATGTAAAGAGGTGCACTCTTATCCCAACAGAGAAGGCCATAGGCAAAGCTGCGCACAGGGGTGCTGAAAATCTACAAGGACAGCCCAGTCACTGCCAGGACAATGAGAAAGAGTCATGTGGTAGAGTACCAAACAAGGCTGCCTACAGTGAGGCAGAGGTGCATAGCTAAACAGGTCTGCACCAATAAATGTTAGTGAATGGATCTTGCATGAAGCTTGGGCCACCTCTACATTTAACCGCAGAAAGTATTTTGTGGATGACTCCACAATGATCACCATACAAGTGACTAAACCACTCATCATCACTGGACCACCATCAGCACAAACAACCAAGGTTTGCACCAGGTATAAATATTGGACCTTCTGAGCCCCTCATCAGTACAATCCTGGACCTGTGGACATTACAGAAGGAGGGCTGCCTTGATTCCGAGAGGACTGCCCTGCTGCTTGAGAATTGCCTTGATCTTCAGAGACCTGCCTAACTGCTTGAGGCTTGCCATGCTCCTGGAGAAGGAATACTGGACCTGCTCCTTTGATCCCAGGCTAACCTGAGTGGCTCCATGGCTCAGTTCTCTGACTTACTGTGTAAGCTACAAGGACAGAAGCTTCAGAGGACACCCTGCAACTGCCCAGATGACCTGTGTAACTGGCCCTGCAACTGGACCTGCCTGAGCCTTGCTGTCCTCTGCTGGAGTGAGTCCCTGACCCTCAAGAGGTGCTTACCCAGATCCTGGACACTTGGCTGCATCAGCTGAGCTCCTCCTGCTGAACTCCTGACATTCTGATCTCTGTGCGACAGACTGTGAAAAGTTCACTTTCTCAACAGGACTAACCTGTCATCACTGTACCAAAGTCATACTCCATCATGGACAGTCTGAACTTCTGACTTTGTTCTGGTCTAGTGTGACCAGATACCCACAGTTATTGCTTTTTGCTTGTTGGCACTATTTTGACTTAAACATATACAATTTCACATCTCTAGTTCTCCTGATTGAATATTTTTTCATTTTGGTCACATTTTCATTATAAAATTCTATCTATTTTTCTAAATTGGTGTGGAATATCTCTTCTGTTTTATTTTTATGTTATTACTGTTTGTGTGATGCGTAAATATGTAACACAGTGCATCTAAGTTAGGCCTGACTGCTTTTGTGCTAAGCTACAAGAGAGTTAAGCACAGGTTATTTTAGTCCCCTGAGAAGGACTGTGGTTATTGCCAGAATGGGGTTTCAACCCCCTTCAATCAAAAATCCAGTTTCATACAATGCATCCATATGGATCACAAAACCCTAACACTGCTTTTCAGAGGCTTCGATCAAAACTTCCATCATGGATCAAAGAGTGGGTCCTAAAGTTGCAGGGACAATTTGTTTATATATATATTTGGAATATAAGCCGGGGACTCAAATCCGGTGTACTCTCTGTCCCAAAGTCCACAATCTGCAACGTCAGATTAGAACATGGCTCACAAAAGAAGAATGAGTTGTGTGGTTTAGAGCTCCTGGCTAAGATTACTGAGGCAACATAGAAAGATGAGCGAATTCAGGTGGCTGGAGGCTGAACAAACTGATAAGTGGAATCAATTCCTCTCTCCCCTGAGGAGACAGACTAATAATCCTACAGTGTCTTGTGCTGCAAGTGATTCGGCTTGTTCTTGCGAGCATAAGTGGATGTTTTTAACCAAAAGCATGCTCCACAGTAAAGCTGGATGAAGGGGTCACGAAAGCTTGTTCAATGTGCCAGGTAGCAGTGGCTTCAGACAATCTGGCACCAGTCATCACTGAGCATACTCCTCAGAGGCAGTGGATTGAAGCTAGTGACTATTTCAGAAAGTCTCCCAGATGATCAAGCTATGCCTGTGGCTATAGATGACTATTCTAAATAGCTGAGGTGGAGGCTGTGAACAATAGTGATGCCAGGGAGGTGATCCCAAAACTGGAAAACATTAATGACTACCAATGCCCATGTGTACAAGTTAAGGGCATGCAATATGCCTCTATTCCAGGACCAAGAAATAGCCAAGTACCTCCTGTTTTTCAGTGTCAGGTGTCAAGCACAGAAAGATCATAACAGTTGGCCACAAGCCAATGGGGAAGATGAACACTTCATGAGTATCCAAAGCAATCTGAATTGTTCATGCCAGCCATCATCATCATCTGGAGTGGGTGCTTTACTCACTTGTATGAGAATATAGACAGGCACCACACTTGATTACAGGGTAGTGGCCCACTCACTTACACATGGTTTGACTTATCAAGGAAGCCACCCCTCATCACCTGAGCTGGCCCAGGTCTGTCTAGGTGATGAGCTGGACCTGCAATAACCAATAAAAAAAATGACACTGCTAGTCAGCACAGATGGGCAAAAGTGATCCTCCTGAAGGTGGGCAAGCTAGCGTCAGTGTGGGAAACTATCCTGATAGCAAGTTCAATATCCCTTTTGATTCTGCCATTGGCAAGTTGTGCACATTTAGGGTATGATAAGGACAGCCCAATGTGGTGAAGAAACAGTTTCAAGTAGCATGTCATTTCTCGAGAGATTCATAGAACAAGAGCCCTAGACAGCCATGCCAGAGTCTTCTCAGCCACCAGATTCCACCATGACAGCCAAGGATCATGTGCTCCCTGATGAAGAGAGTAGTGATACCCATTCCACGACTCCTCCTGAGGTGTCAGAAGAGTCTGGTTCCCAGCTGCTAGACTACAAGCTTTGAAAATGGACAAACACTGCTGCCTTAAACAAGGTTCCGTTACAAACATTTTTGGGAGGAATGCAGTGTTGCTTTAAAGTGGAGCCACCAGGTGGTGGGGGAGTTAGGGCCGGACCCCATAGTATGTGACGTGGTACAGTTAATAGATTGTACTGGAGAACATGGCACGAGATTCAGACTTGCTAATTTATGTGTTGTTTCCATGTTTTCGTAAGCGACATCATCACTATGACACCACAGGGCTTACTCCAGAACATCCAGAGACATACAGATTCCCAGAAAAGTGTCTGGGGCACACCCTACGGCTACCAACCAATGGGTGCTAGACACTCATAACACGCACACTGACAAACTATGAAACACCAACTTAAATGTGTTTCTCACTGCTGTAGCAATGGTGAGTTGTGGTATTGCAGAGAGATTCTATTTTACACAAATAATATGCAAATGAAGTCTGTTTCGCAGTCTGGAATCAGTGGTCTCAAACTGAAGGTTTCTGATATTGAAACACTGAGGAGCACCACCATCACAGTGGCTATCCTAGATTGCCTTAACTCATATAAACCTAGGACAAATCTCATCCAACCCCTTTGATAGCTGTATAATGTTGGCCAATCGCTCTTACATGGGAGGGGGCTTGTCAGTTATGGGCCCCCACTTCAATCTTAAGAGAATTACCCTAATTCTAACCATGTGCCGCCACTGTCCTTACCCAAGAAATCTAACTAGGAAGAACATATCTCTAACCTAGCAACACCTGTATTATGAGTAGTGACAACTACCAAAGTAGCCAATGCAGCCTGAGATTTAGTTTGCTCACATCTTATTTCTCCAAGGCAAAATGTAGAACGATCTGAAGACAAAGCAATCAAAAGCTAAGACTGCATTCTAAAGCACGTGGTGAGGCAAACAAGTCCCCATTTTGTACAAACAACAATGACACTGCCAATAAACCATCTAGCTAATGTCAAAAGCTAGTAGCCCTAGAAGTGGGGGTAACTTACTTCCTGTTGGCTGGCAAAGTGTATTCCGCTGGTTTCTAGGGACAGTTCAGATTAGTCCATTTAGGTTCACTTGACATTGAAAGACCCACATTTCTAAGTGCCAAGACATCTGTTCCGGGACCAGACACCCAGCATAAGACCATATGATTGCGATATCAACTGAGATTATAAAGGTGTCCTGCATGACATGGTTTCAAATGCTCTTTCTACTGCTAGTTTAAAAAAAAAAAAATCAGTTCTGGCATTTCTGTACCCCAAAGGCACAGTCTCAGCAATGCATGTGAGACTCTGCAATCATAGTGTATTTGGTGTTAATCTTTCCAACATGGAGATCACCCTGTAATCTCCCTTGGATGCTCTCACTTGAAGATCTACCCTGAGACACTCCTTTGAGAGTCAGGAACCTGGTGTCCTCCAAAACCACACTTTCATTAATTAGTTGCTCCTGGGCCCTGTGCAGATGGCTCCTAAACCCTCTCTTTCAGTCTGGAAAGGCATCTATATGCAGACTGCCGCAGAACAATCTTCAATCTCAACCACATGATGCAAGAGACCTCCTAACTTCTGTCAAATGCTTCAGAGGTTCCACCCAAAGACTAGTTCTCCCTTTCAGAGGTTCCACCACGAGGCAGAGCAAATGAAATCTTGGTCGTCCAGTGTTTTCCATGTAGATTCAGAGCATTCATAAGAACCTCAAGAGAGGTATTTGGGTATCATGTGGCAGCCTACTTTGTGTGACTCTTATGTCCAGTTTTACATACACCACAGGTAGCCCCACCAAAACAAAAGTTGCGACAACCGTGTCAGCCGTATCAAGGTCATTGGCCACACCACAGGGGGCAGGGTATTACTTTTACCTCTTCCTTTCCTTTGGGAACTCTCAATCCTCTTTTAGAACATAACCTATTGGAATTCAGGGCTTGGATCCCAGATTCGTAGCTACAAACCTGAATACAATCAAAATATTGGGAGACCTCTGCTAGCAGGTCAGAGCAATTTCTTATTTTTCTCTGCATGACAGTTCATACCCACATCAGGCTGGGAACCTAGACAGCCTTCTCTCCACTATGCTGCTTTCAAAGTTTCAAAGTTGCACTTTGAACTGGGGCGCAGAACCGCTCACTTTAGTCTCCAAAAGGGCACACCTTAACCTACTACGGAAAACTCTAGAGCACTCCACCCCCTATCCTATATCTCCAAATGTGCATTCCCTTCCATTATCCTATTGTCTGTATTTTCCAAGCGCCAAACCAGGCACATTTTCAATATCAATCTATTCTACTGCAGAGGTACCATCTCCCATGTCATTCACGCATCACTGCAACATATTTCAAAACGTCTGGATAGTTTGCTAAATGCAGACCTAGATCTTTCACATCACTCCCTATTTGCCGTGACAGCATAAGTCAACGCTTTCTACAAAACCCTACATTAAAAAATGCAGCACCGAAAGTAATGATTTGATTTTATGGTTGGCAGATCATTTTTCCATAATGCTATGAACGTCAAGCAATCTACGGTCACATCCATTAGAATGTACTTTTCTGTTTACTGGAATTAGCTTGTGCGCTCCTGACTATAATCTCTAAAAGCCATCAAACATTAGTCAACTAAGAAAAATAAAACATTCTTGTGATTTTTTTTTTCATCATGGATGTGTAAATCATTCAGTCACTTCTCTTAAACGAGAGCCTTTTTTTCTTTGACATCGCTTCTGATGGGGGGGAATTCTCTTTATTCCGAGTGTGCCACCATTATAGAAAACATAGCCGAAATTATTGACATATTGGGAGGCAGAAAATTAATCATTTCTGCGTGGACAGCCCAGAGTTTTCACTGCTGACAGTGCACAGTGGATGTGCTCTACCCCTAAATTATATCTGTAAAATTGTTTTCACCCAGTTAGTACATTTACATTTCCTGCAATGCGATAGCAGATGGTGTACAAAGTGCATATATAGCATGAGAGCTAAATTCAAAACACAGGCTGCAGTCTATATTTACAGCACCTCCATTTATGAGACAAATATATTTCTGTTAGGATCATCACTGTGCTGTGGCTGGGCTGCAATCTAAAAGCTCTGCAATAACAAGGAAAGTGCCTTTATAGGTAGGAAAACATTTTTGTACATTTAAAACTAAGCCCTAAAGTAGGGATGAACAAACCCACAAGGCAGGGTATCTAATATATTTAAAATAAAAAGGGGCACAGTCAACAATTTGTCCCCTTACAGTAACTGAAGAAATATAAGCTTTTTCACTGCATAGGTTAAGCTACATGTTCAATATGACATGCCTAGGTGTAAATATATGATTAAACATTTCCACCTGAGAAAGTGTTAGCAAAGTTCCCTAATGTTAATTCCTACTTAATTTTAAGACTTTCAATTATTTGAGTGGAAAAATAAATTTAAAAAAATAACTTTAGGCTTTAAACCAATTGTGCCACTCATCACATCCTCAAAGCTCGTTAAAACATCCTTAGAGAGAGGAGTTAATGGCCCTGGGTCATAAGACAATGAACTGCCTCGTAGGAAGAACAGCAAGCAGACGGTAACATTTGACAGAACAAATGAAAGTCATAGAACTATTTCTTTTGGCCTTGATATGTCAGGGAAAGTTACTCCTATTCTTTCTCAAGCCCCTCCTAGAGAGCCCCGCTCCAGAAATGGAGAGAACCAATTTAGACCTGGTCATGTGAGATGAACCCCTGTTTACATAGGGGAGTGTCAAAGGAACTGAAGATAGACCTATCGGGTAAGCAGGAGCATTTTGCCAGATTGAAAGAAGGACTCCTGGGCAAATTCATTGTACGACAAAGAGGGAGTGTTGCAAATTGAACTGAAGGACTACTAGAAAGTAGGACATGGTGGCAGCATTTCTCCAATCGCTGGCCAGTTAAATTTATCTCCTCAGTCACCATCTCCTTGGAAATTCCTGGGAAGATTCACCCTGAAAAAGACTGCTGGAAGAAGAAGATTGCTGGACAAATAACCCAGAGTTCTGAAACCTCCTGGAAAATAACTCACACAGGGACACGAGAACGCTTGAATCCTATGAGTACAAAGGGCCTGAAATTGCTCCTCAAGAGTCAAGTGGTTAGCCTATTTGGTATGATCAGAGAAAAAACGTAATGACTCCTGGCTCCAAAAGTACCTAGGTGACAGAGTAGGACTGGAGTCTGCAGAAGGCCTAGATGGAGAGAGCCATGGTTCCTATAAGCCTGCTCTGAGTAGCTAGGGACTGAAGGACAGACCAGAAGGGACTTTAGCAACAGTTAGAGAAAAGTGGGATCTAGTCAAGTTTCGATCCCAGGAGGACCAGGATATGGTACAGAGGTTTGGTAAGAAAGGTCACATCTTATGCAGTCAAGGAAACCAGGTGTGTCACACTCAGATCTTTTTGCTGAACTAAAGCCGTACTAAAAGCAGGTTTAGCAGGACTACACATTTTATGTATCCAGCTTATTAGAGCCCTGCCCAGCTGTCACTTTCAGTCTTGCACCCTGAAATATTTTGACTCTCAAAAAAGTAACTAAGTCCAGAGTTAAAATCTTGAACCACGGTGAGGTGGCAAAGCTAGTAGACCCAGGAATAACCATCAGTGGCCACAATATCCAAATCTGTCCAGCTATGAGCTTTTGGCATGAAAACCAATGGCTTTAGCATGCTATTGCAGATGACATATCTCTAACATTATGTCACTAACCTGTTAAGTAGTTTTCTTTTCTAGGAAGTGCCAATTCTGTAGGAATGAGAGGAGATCCCAGAAGCTGGTTCCCTGTGCCACCCAACTACTGGTCCTGCTTGAATCTGGATGATAACTCAAACCAGGCTAGGAAGTACTCAGAGGAAAGGGGAAACAGATAAAAGAAGCAGAGAATTGTGTTCTCTGCTAGTTCGGTCATTCAGTCCTTCAGGGTGCAGGTACTTCTCATTCTTCCATTTTCTGGATATATGTCTCTATATATATATATATAACAAAGGTTACAGGGACGTTATAGTTAGGGATTCGAATTTTTAAAAAACAAAGAAATGCACTTAAAAAATTCAAAGTTTACAGGGAAGTTATAGTTAGGCTCACATTTTAAACGTACCAAACCATAGAAATTCACCAGTTAGAGTTACCTCATGTAACTATAACTTGCACCCTAAGGTAAATATAACTAATGCCCTCGCCATACACAGCTTTTTCGTATTTGTTTTTTACTGCATCTATTACATTGATATTCTCAATGATGTTATCAAATATGTCATGATTGCCATACTTTGTGGGGTAATTAGCAGTGCAAGGCAAGGGCATGAGCTATAGTTACCGTAGGGCCTCATTTCTGATACAGTTGTTTTCTGAATTGTGCCCCTGACTCAAATAACTAGGCCCTGGGCTAGTGTTCTTTCTAAAAGGCATATGGTAATTAGGTATAATTACAATTGTTACTGACAGCATACTTGTAAGTCCCTAGTATATGGTAGGGCATGGACATTTAGAGGCCTGGTAGATTTAATGTGCTTACATTTGCACAGCTGTATTTTAACTGCTGGCATTTTAAAAGCCAGCCCTACCATGAAGACTGCTTTTAAAATAAAACTATGTCCAAAATTTAAATTTGGTATTAATAGTATGTCCAAAGTCTTAAATCACCTTATATTTACATATAAGTCACCCCCTAAGATCTACCCCTGGGTGCCCCAAGGGAAGGGTGTATTATAATAATAAGCAGAGACATTATAAAAGATGTTTAGTATGTCACAGTGAGGGATAACTGTCAGTTCTGTTTCCCCCACTGTAGTGCTGCTAGCTTCATAGGCTAACACTGGATGACTTTATTAAACATTAATAAAAGTGTATCTGTTAGACCTGACATGCCTTAGGGTGGTCACCCCTAACTTTTTGCCTGCCTCCCTCCACTTTTTAGACTCTGTTTTTGCTGGCTTTTAGACTCTGCACACTTTACCACTGCTAACCAGTGCTAAAGTGCATATGCTCTCTCCCTTTAAACATGGTAACTTTGGATCATACCCAATTGGACTATTTAATCTACTTATAAGTCCCTAGTAATGTGCACTGTATGTGCCTAGGGCCTGTAGATTAAATGCTACTAGTGGGCCTGCAGCACTGGTTGTGCCACCCACTCAAGCAGCCCCTTTACCTTGTCCCAGGCCTGCAATTGAAAGGCCTGTGTGTGCAGTTTCACTGCCAATTCGACTTGGCATTTAAAAGTACTTGCCAAGCCTAAAACTCACCTTTTTCTACACATAAGTCACCTCTAATGTGTGCCCTAGGTAACCCCTAGAGCAGGGTGCTGTGTGGGTAAAAGGCAGGATATGTACCTGTGTAGTTTACATGCCCTGGTAGTGTAAAACTCCTAAATTCGTTTTTACACTACTGTGAGGCCTGCTCCCTTCATAAGCTAACATTGGGGCTGCCCTCATCCATTGTTGAAGTGGTAGCTGCTGATTTGAAAGGAGCAGGAAGGTCATATTTAGTATGGCCAGAATGGTAATACAAAATCCTGCTGACTGGTGACGTTGGATTTAATGTTACTATTCTAGAAATGCCACTTTTAGAAAGTGAGCATTTCTTTGCACTTAAATCTTTCTGTGCCTTACAATCGACGTCTGGCTGGGTTTAGTTGACAGCTCCTTGTGCATTCACTCAGACACACCCCAACCACAGCGTACTCAGCCTCACTTGCATACATCTGCATTTTGAATGGGTCTTCCTGGGCTGGGAGGGTGGAGGGCCTGCTCTGACACAAAGGACTGCCACACCCCCTACTGGGACCCTAGCAGACAGGATTGAACTGAAAGGGGACCTGGTGCACTTCTAAGCCACTCTTTGAAGTCTCCCCCACTTCAAAGGCACATTTGGGTATAAAACAGGGTCTCTGCCCTACCACATCAGACACTTGCTGGAGACGAAACCTGAACCAGAACCTGCATCCTGCCAAGAAGAACTGCCCGGCTGCTCAAAGGACTCACCTGACTGCTTTTTACAAAGGACTGCTGCCTTGCTGTTGGCCTGCTGCCTTGCTGAACTCTTGCCTGGCTGTAATAGTGCTCTCCAAGGGCTTGGATAGAGCTTGCCTCGTGTTTCCTGAAGTCTCAGGATCAAAAAGACTTCTTTCTTTCAACTGGACGCCGTGTGCGCTGAAAAATTCGACGCACAACTTGTTCCGTGGTGAGAAATTCACCGCACGCCAATCCGGAAAGACGCCGCTCGACGTGACGCCTACGGTGTGACCGGAAATTCGACTCACGGCCCGCCTGAACAACACCACCCGACTTCCCGAGAGGAAATAGACACAACGCCTGCCGTGAGGAAGAAAATTCCACGCACAGCCCATCGGAACGACGCGCAGCCGGATAACAAGCCTAGGATTCCACGCACAGACCCTGGGACATCTGGTAATCCCACGACCCACAGAAGGAGTCGGCCCGCGTGCTGGAAAACGACTCACGTCTTCCCCGAGTGAAAAATAACAGCGCAAGTCCGTGTGTGAAGGGGCGAAATGGACGCACACACCATTTTTCTTCTGGTAGATCGACGCACGTCTACCCGCGTGAAAAATAACGACGCAAGTCCGTGTGTGAAGGGGCGAAACCGACGCACACACCATTTATCCACGCATCTCTTCCTCTGCGGCCCTCTGCACAGATTTTCCACTCCAAACCAGGTACTTTGTGCTTGAAAGAGACTTTGTTTGCTTTTTAAAGACTTAAGACACTTTATATCACCTTTCAGTGTTATCTCTACAAATTCTTATTGCATCTTTTATTGTTTTGATCTACAAATACCCAGATAAATATTATATATTTTTCTAAACACTGTGTGGTGTATTTTTGTGGTGCTATATTGCGTTATTGTATGATTTATTGCACAAATACTTTACACATTGCCTTCTAAGTTAAGCCTGACTGCTCGTGCCAAGCTACCAGAGGGTGGGCACAGGATAATTTGGATTGTGTGTGACTTACCTTGACTAGAGTGAGGGTTCTTGGTTGGACAGAGGGTAACCTGACTGCCAGCCAAAAAAACCATTTCTAACAGTATCTTTTGACGGGAGGGAGCTAGAAAGGCCACTCAAGGTGTCAAATTAATTGCTACAACAAATACAACTTGCCAAGGTTAGATAATTTATAACTATTACAGGAAAGTAGTTAGCTTCAGAACTGCTTTCCCAAAGTTACCTAAAATCAGCCCTAGAGCAGCGTCTTCTGATTGGTCAGCCTTTGACAGGCTGGCCGGGCTGGTCCGATGAGGTGTGAAGTGGCCTTGGCTGAGACAAATGAGACATCTGGTGGAGGAGATCTGCAGCAGCAAATGCCAGGACAGAAAGGGGGCTGGGTAGCCAAACTGGCCTTCAAAGGGAGAAAGACAGTTAGGACATAACCAGGCCTACGTCCACTTTCTGCACCCCCAGCCAGATAAGAGCTTTTGTGACTGAATTAAGAGCGGGCTGAAAGGAGTGTGTAGGGGAAAGTAAGCCACACTTTTGGGTGGGCTTGGTCGGACCTGAATCTCTAGGAGAGATTTTCTCAATTTTGAATGACAGTGCTTTCTTGGCCACAATTATGCCCCACACTTCTAAGGAAGTTGTAATCACAGAGGGTGGCATCCGGTGCCTCATTAGTCAGGGGTGCCCCCTGCTTGCCAGCCAAGGAACCAGGATAAATATGGAAATGCTGCCCAGTAACTCAGATCCCTCCTGAAAGAAAGATGAATAAGGTGGACTGCCCTGCTGAACCCCTGGCCTATACCAAGAGAGAACTGCACCCTCAAGGACTGCACCTGATGCACACCCTGGGTATCAGCAAAGGAGGCCTTTGCCTTGCTTCCAAGGCTCAGGAATGGACTCCCTGTAGGCAATAGGTACAAAGGAGCTACCAAGTGTACCCTGTATCAACTTGTGCAAGAAGAGCCCAGCTGACCAACATCCAGTGGACATTTAAGGATTTGACCAGGTGAACTGGGAGAATTGCAGTCCCAACTCTCCAAGGAGCAACTCAGCTCTTCTGGAACCTTGGCTGGTGTTGTAAGCACTTCATGACCCCAAAATGATCTTATGGAAAAAGATCGAGAAGTTTTGAGACATTTGGAGAAATGTTATGGAAAAGCTCCTTAAGTGGATGACCTGTTGACGAGCTCAAGAGCTCTTGGCATAGACGATGACAACCAAGACCTCCAGGAGCTCACTGAGGCCTCCTGCTGAACCAAGCAGATGACAACAACTCACAACCCGGACTGCCGAGGAGCCTCCTTCGACAACAAGAGAAAAAGAACCAAAAGGGTGACTAAGTGCCAAGGTAAAATTTTGCCTGAGGCCTACTGCTCAGTGTATCTGACCCTGGCTCCAAGATGGTTAGCCTCAAACTTTGACCCAGTCAGGTATGACCAGACAGACACAATTGGCGATTTTCACTTTAGGCAGTAGAAAGCACTTTTTTATGAAAGTTTAAAAAATTTAGATCACTAGATCCCCACATTGGAATTTTGTTGGTTTGGTGTCATTTTAAAAGCAACAATATTTCCTATTGTATTTTTCTTGTATCTTATGTGTTGCTTATTTACTCTTTTGCTGCTATTAAATGCTTTACACACCTGTCTTCTAAGTTAAGTCTAACTGCTATTAAGCCAAGCTACCAAGGGTTGAGCAAGGGTTAATTTACTTAGATCTTGACTGGACCTTATTTATGATTGTGGTGTTAATATTAAGTGTAGGTACCTAACTGTCCTTCAATAAACCACTTGCCAACAGGTAGAAGTCACAACACAGTGCTGTTTCTGCTCCCATACGACTGACTAGCAAAGAAGTATGAACAGAAGACATTGTGAGGAACACAAACTTTGACTTTGTAGTCGCCCTCCCCCTCAAAAACTTTATGAAAATACTGCAGGAAGTGGCAGGAGCAGGGCTGAGCACAGCCATGATAGGGTTTTTGTTGAGACCTCACACCCCTGAGCCACAGTGACACTGCACCTGCAGCACCGATGAGACCTACCCCTATGCCTACATTATTGGGCCATTACTGCTATACCTGTGGCCCAAAGCAGGCTGTTTGCTCCTTTCTGTTTACAAGAACAAAAACAAGAAAATCACACATCTCACCCCCCTGTTGCTTGGAACCTGTTCCCTGTGCGGCAAGAAAGACCTGTGCCCTAATGCTAAGGAAATGGCTCCCCTTCCCCACCTTTTTGCTAGCGACATACCCTTAATTGGGGTACAGTGATTCCTCACAGCACTGCCCCAGTGCCAATGCTCCTGGGTCACAAATGGTAGTGATGGCACTTAAAAAAAAAAAAAAAAAACTTTTTCAGGGAATCTCATTCAGGAAGTTGGGAAGCTGTCTCCTGCCATTTGTGAATGAAAACAATTATACCCCACATTGCGCCCTATGCTCAAGGTCATTTCTTTGATACTTACTATCCATGGATTTTCCCATGTTTCTTTTTTCCCTGGGCCATTTTTCTGAGGCCCCAGGGGTCAAGATGATCAGGGCTCTGAATATGGCCCTTTAGCCTGCTTGTTCTCATCCCCTCTAATCACCTGAGTGGACATCTGCATGTAAAAAAGAGGTTTAAGTTGGCCAGCTGCATGATGACCAAGGTGTTCTTAATTTTACAAAACAGTTCCCACATCTTGTGCTTAAAATAATCCCTGAATTGTTAATGTGGACCTAGAGTATCTGGAGGGTGCTGAAGGTGGGGAGTGGTGAGGAGAGGGCTCTAAAGCGATATAATTTAATAAGTCACTTGAAATTTCATGATGACACACATTTATACTTTTTTTTTTTAAAGATAATGTAAGAATGCTGAGTTTTGGAAAATGTCCTTTAATTGATTTACGCTAGATTAGCTATTAGGAATATTTGTTCTTGAAAAGTACTGTATACACCACATTATTGTGTGGCAGTTATTTTATACTGTAAAATGTTAAAATAATGACTTAAATATTTTCAGTGCTTTCTGTTACTCGCTAGGACCTCATAGCACTATACATACATGACAGTATTCTGCACTGCACCAAGCTGGAGTTTATTCAGTGATTCTCTGTTCTTACAAAAAGACATCTGTAGTGATTGCATTAACCAATATTTCATAACTGAAAGAGCGCATTCCCCACCAATTAATTCAAAAAATGTATTTTTCATGTAAGGTGTCATTAAAGGCATGTGCATTATTTTATATGCAGTTGCCATGAAGGTGAAAAAGTAACAATATTTTGTTGCTTTTTCCATGTTTTTTTTTTTTACATCGCCACCACAGGTCTTGGGAACACAGTTGCTGGCATGAAAGTAAGTAAATGGCCACATAAATATTACAAAAATCACATACAGAAGGTATTTGTTCTTAGTATTAATAAATACTTTAAAACAAAATGTTAAAAGAGAACACTTTAAAAACAGAAAAGCCATTTTAAGAATAAATGCAGATGTCCAGGCAATTGCAAAATCTTAACACTTGAACGGTTGGGCAGTATTTTTCTCTGTGAAAGGTGGTACTCCTAACCTCAATAACTTCAGGTAATTTAAGAAGGCCTGGAAACAGGAAAAACAAATAAAGTCTGACTTTCAGGTCATTATTTTTTAAAAGTACTTAGTGAGGTATGTGTGCCCGATGGGAATGCCTCTGTGGAACCCCAGTGGGGTGCACCCCACAGTTTGGAAACCTCTGCCATAAGGATACAGTTGCTTTACATAAATACAGTTTTAGACAGGAGGACACTATTAATAGCCACCGCACAGAAATATGTGTCACAGACTGTCAGCCTGTAACTGTATTCCCCCACACAACAAAATCACACTACTCACTAAATTTGACACAGAGGTTAAGATGAACTTTACAGCATGTAGTTACATTTGTCTGTAGTGCACAAATCAGTAGGTATATTGGTAATATCTTTTTAGTAATTTGCTTAACATTTTCATGATTTTTGCCTTCTGTATTGCATTTTCCAAACTGCTAGAAATTGGGTTGCTGGTTGGCAGAGGTATGCACCCTGTCTAAGCAGGAAACACACTCATAGTCATGGAGGCAGTATGAAGGTGATACGTCGGCTCTGAGCTGCGCAAAGTCAGAGATGTGTTCGAAATGGAGGCAATGTGCTGTGCAGTTGGTAATGCATTGCACTTGATCCTTGCAGCAGCTGTGATGCGTTGCCGTCGTTGGAGATGCTAAAGTGGCACAATGGCATTGATGCATTGATTCTTGACTGGAGCAGCACTTTATACCGACTTCAAAGGGCCCAGGACTGGAATGGCACCATTTGGCAGGGCAAAACTCACTGTTGGTAGAGTCCAGGTGCTGTAGGTGATGAACTAGAAGTCTTTTGTGTCATTGAGACTTCAGAAAACAGGAGGAAAGCCAGCAAGCCCAGGTAGTCACTTTGGTTCTGGGTTCAAGTGATGTGGGTCTATCCTTCTCACCCAGACAAGATGGGCAGCAGGTCATCACAGCAAGAAAGCAGTTCTTTCAGAGCAGCAGTCTAGCAGAGTGTCGGTCTTTGTAGAAGCACAGCAGTCCTTCTTCCTGCCAGGGTATCCACGGGCACAGAAGTGTATTGAAGTGGTAGTGTTTAAGGCCCAGTATTCATACCTTGGTGCCATGGTTCTGGAAAGTGGGAGATGCTTCTAGACAGTGGCTTTGAAGTGCAGGGAATTGTCTTCCTCCCCTGCCCTGGCTCCAAGCTGGCTGGAGTGACAATGCAGGGTCATTAGGCCTATTGCTAGGAGATAGGGTGCAGTCGATTCGGGTGAAAGTGGGGCTGTGCTTCACTTAGCCCCTCCCTTAAAGCCAAATAATGGCCTATCTGGACCCATCAAGGCAAGTCACACATAAGCTCCCATATTGTATGAGACTATATAGTGGGAATACAGAAAGCCCAGCTGTCAACCACCCCAAACAAGTGATCAGAGATAGGCTGAAGGCCCACAGAAGAAAAATGCTAACTTTCATAAAGTGGCCTTTTCAAAATGTTAACAATAAATTTGACTTTAACATTAAAGAGTACTTATCATTACATTTCAATAGGTACTAAATATGACAAATCTACCGCCTCCCAATCAGGAATCACAGTTTATTCAATCAATCAGGATTTATAAATCACGGCTAATCACCCGATAGTGTATCCAGGCACTTGCAGGCCTGGAGGCTTATTCGGACAGGCAGGTCTTGAGAGACATTCGGAATTCTAAAAGTAAGGTGATGGTCCGGAGGTGCATGGGGAGGCTGTTCCAGGTTTTTGCTGTGATGTGATAGAAGGAGCATCTTCCACTTCTATTTCAGTAGATGCAGGGAGTATGGGCAAGTGAAAGGGAGGCAGAGCGCAGTCTTCAGTTCAGGAAGTGGTTAATGTACGCAGGTCCTTGGTTGTGTAGAGCCTTGTGTGTGTGGATCAGCAGATTGAATTGGCGTCTCTTCTGTACAGGGAGGAAGTAGAGTTGCCTGAGGAGGGGTGTCATGTGGGTTTGTCGGGGAAGGCCGAGGATGAGTCTGGCTGAGGCGTTCTGTATGGTCTGAAGTCTCTGCAGGAGGTGTACAACAATTTCTACAAAGAAGGTGTTGCCATAGTCCAGTCGGCTGGTGATATGGGCCTGTGTGACGGTGCATCTCATGTGTAGGGGTAGCCACTTGAAGATCTTATGTAGCATGCACAAAGTGAGGAAGCAAGCAGGAGAGACGGTGTTGATCTGTGATTTCATGCTGAGCTTGTTGTCATTGGTAACTCCGAGGTTCCTGGCATGATCGGAGGGAGGGGGTGCAGGTCCTAGGTCTGATGGCCACTAGGAGTTGTTCCATGTGTTGCTGTTATTGCCAAAGATCAATACTTCCATCATGTCTGTGTTCAGCTGCAGGCAGTTGTTCTTCATCCAGTCAGTGATGCTTCTCATGCATCTGTGAAATTTGATTTTGGTGGTGGAGGGTTTGTCGGTGAGTGAGAGGACGAATGGGTTTTGTCTGCGTAGGAAATTATGTAGAGACTGTGGGATCTGACTATGTTGGCCAGTGGGGTCATATATGAGTTGAAGAGCACTGGGCTAAGCAATAAGCCCTGGGGGACACTGAAGGTGATGATCTTGGGTTC
The DNA here is from genome assembly GCF_031143425.1 of Pleurodeles waltl. NCBI lineage: Eukaryota > Metazoa > Chordata > Amphibia > Caudata > Salamandridae > Pleurodeles > Pleurodeles waltl. The sequence goes on from NC_090442.1 coordinate 528,591,962, forward strand.
AGAGTTGAAAGGTGGGAGGAGGATCCTTTGGACTCTTCTGGTGAGTTAGGAGGTGATTCATCTGAGTGCGTCCCCTTGGATGCCGAGATGGTGGAGTCATTCAATCAGCAAGTGGTGGGATATGGTGTCAAAGGCTGCTAGGAGGTTGAAAGGAACAAAGTTGCTGTTTCTCCTTAGTCGAGGAGGGTTCAGAGATCATCAGTGGCTGCGATCAGGGCAGTTTTGTAGCTTGGATTACTGCTGAAGCCGGATTGGGAGGTGTTGAGTAGCTGGTTCTGCTCCAGGTATGTCATAAGTTGCTTGTTTATGATCTTTTCCAGTAGCTTCGCAGGGAACAAGAACAGGGAGATTGGCTGGTAGTTTTTGGGTTCGCTGGGTTCAACAGAGGGTGTTTTGAGCAGTGGTCTGACTTCAGTGTGTTTCCAGGCAACTGTCTAGTAAACGTAGCACTCCCAACTGTAAAATAAAAGTAATAGAAAACTCTACCAAATTCACAACGATTAATGAAACCTCTTGAACCAACAGAGATGACATGATAATGAATGTCAAATTCTGTCAGACATCTTGGTAACTCAAGTGTTTAAGGAGAAAGATGCTTACACAAACTAAAGTGCTAATCAATACATAAAACAAGTTACTGGAGGCAATGGGCTAAGCATGGAAAGATAACCTACATAAACGGTGTCTTACAACAATCTGTCCAGCATTTCAGTGGAGTAATGATTTGCAATAAAAAGTTGGGAAAGAAGTAATTGAATTTCAGAATACACTGCAGAGATTGAAGGAGTCTAAAGGATGGCAGACCACATTTCAGTAATTGAAGAATTTGAAGAATCAAACATCTACAGAATAATTGTAGTAGTCGATATGATTAAAATGAATATAGAATGAAAAAAATGATGAATAAGCACTAAGACTTTAAAAATCTGTCAAGAAGATCACATTTTCACTTTGTGAGAATACCAGAGGACATTGAGGAGAATACAAATATGATTACTTACATGAAAAATTTGATGCATGCTAAGATATTAAATTCAAAACCGGCACAATAAGATCCAGATCTGATAATTACCAGAGAACAAAGTACAGTTTAAACAAACCCAAAACAGGTGCTCCTGTTCATACCATCTTGCATTTTTCCAGAGCAAAGAATATAGGAAAGGGTCCTCTTGCGCAAAGCAAAAGAGATCAAGGCCCTCATTATGACATTGGAGATAAGTCCCGCTTACCGCCATGCCAACTGCTGCTAACATACAGCGACTGTGGCAGTATACCGCTATCCATATTATGACCGACACATAGCAATCCGTCACTATACAGACACAAACACAAGTCCACCATCCCAAAGGTCAGTGATAAAATGGCGGTAGCAAAACCCACACCGTTACGCCTACAGAACTACGCCCACAACATTATGACCCACAAATCACTGCGGCGGACATTGAACTGCGGTAAACCATTGGCGGTACATACCGCTGCGCTCAAAATACACACACACGTACAAAACAACACCACATTGGACAATTCAAAGTACACACACCTAACACTCATACACACACCACACCCACACACCCACCCACAACAGTATAAAACACACACACATTATCCACAACCGTTTACGATTACTAACCATTGTCAACAGAGAGAGAGAGAGACACACACACCAAGAGCACCCACAGAACCAGAGCCACAGGACACCATCCACGCACCTCACAGCATACACCCCAACACATCACCCCACACACCCTCACACACACCACTCTTACTACACCCATGGCACTATAAGAGACACCCCAGGTTCTCAGAGGAGTAGCTAAGGGTCATGGTGGAGGAAATCATCTAGGTAGAGCCACAGCTATTCGGATCACATGTGCAGCAGACATCCATTGCTAGGAAGGTGGAGCTATGGCGGAGAATCGTGGACAGGGTCAACGCCGTGGGACAGTACCCCAGAAAAAGGGATGACATCAGGAAGAGGTGGAACGAACTACGGGGGAAGGTACGTTCTGTGGTTGCAAGACATCAGATTGCTGTGCAGAGGACTGGCAGTAGACCCCCACCTCCTCCCCCACAACTAACAACATGGGAGGAGCAAGTCTTGACAATACTGCATCCTGAGGGCCTGGCAGGAGTAGCAGGAGGACTGAACTCTGGTAAGTCAATTCCCTATTACTATCACCCTCCTACCTGCATGCCATCACATACCCCAACCCCTACCCTAAACCCCATCACCACACCACCTCACATACACCCCACCATCACAACCCACCCTTCCCAATACCCAGCACAGCATGCACCACCAATGTATGGATATCACTCACAGCCCTGCATGGACACCCATCACCACAGCATGCACACTAGAGAGAGTCACTTAGCCCACAAAATAAAAGCTGACAGGGCAGTCACAACCATACCGGGTAACACACCCATGCACAAGATGTCACACATAGAAACAATAACACTGCATTTACATCCCCACAGGTCCCACACTCAACATCACTGGAGAGGAGATGCCAGCAACAACCAGTACCCCCAGACAAGGTCCACAGTGATGACAGCAGCTCTATTCGCCTGGATCTGGAGGACCAACCTGGCCCATCTGGAACCTCCAGACAGTCGGTTACCCAGCCCCAGTCCCATACCACCACATAGCCTCACCCCTCAGGAAAGACCACTACAGCACCCAACCAGCTGGCCCATACCTCTGTCCCCAGGACACGTCAATCAGCAGTGTGTCCACCACTACAGGGAGCCCAGGACACCCCACAAACACAGGACTATCAGGGACCTGGGGTCAGTGGCAGTGGGCACAGAGTTCAGGGGACAGAGACACAGGACAACAGGGAAACTAGGACTACTCCTGTGCGACAGGGGGAGGACTGGCCCAGGGCACCGACTCTCCACGAGGCACTAAACAACATCCTGGGAGCATACCACCATTCCCAGACAATGGGCCAAATATAGGCCAAGTTGCGAGAGACCCAGTGGCTGCAGGAGGGACAGTACCTGGGGGTCAGGGAGGACCGGAGGTACATCCACACCACCTTGGTCACCTTTGCAGGGGTGCTGGCAGACATGGCCAACACCATGAGGGAGGCAGTAGCACACCAATGGGCCCCTGACACTAGCCACACCGATGAACAGCCCTCCACCTCCGCCGACGCTAGTGGACAGGAGAACCCGCCACAGGAACAACAGGCCACCAGCACCCCTCCCCCTGCAGAAGAGCAAACCACCCTGCAAACAGTCCCCGAGATCCAGGCAGAAGCCAGAGAACATTGCCAAGACCCCTGCCAGGAAATAAGACTCTCCTGATAGTCACCCTTGTGCCCCATTCTGTCACCCTGCCCACCTTGAAGTGCCATTGCTCCCCTTCCTATGCCCCCTTGGACAATGCACCTGTGATACAAATAGAATGGACTCTATCCTGGACTTTCCCCCACCATCAACCAAGCCCATTTCACATCCCCATTTACTTTTCAGCAATTAAACAACATTTGAAAAAATACAAGTATGTCAAATGATTTAAGTATTTATTCCTTTAACAATTTGTAGACCAATCAATCAATGAATCAAAGAAATTTGTAGAGCGCGCTACTCACCCGTGAGGTTGTCAAGGCGCTTGGTGGGGGTGGGGGGGACGTTGCAATTAGACTTTTCAGTGATGTATACATAGGTCTGACCTGTATTGTGCTGCAGTCAATACACCAGGAGCCAGAGTAGGGCACAGATACCTGTGAATAGACATGTGAAAGGGTACAGTAAGTGGCCACAGTAGTGGGAACAGCAGCCTGCCAGTGGAAATTTACAACACAGAAATGCAATGGAAGGTGAAGTTACAGTGTCTTACCTGTGTGTCACTGGAAGTACTGTTGAATGATAGATGCTCTGTTGTCCACATCCTCATCCTTTGCCTCCTCTTCTTCACTGTCCACAGGCTCCACCGCTGCCACACACCCATCTCCAGCCTCATCCTCCTGCAGAAAAGGCACCTGGTGTCTCACGGAAAGGTTGTGCAACATGCAACATGCCACGATGATGTGGCACACCTTCTTGGGCGAGTAGCACAGGGAACTACCTGTTAGATGGAGACACTGAAACCTGCCCTTCAGGAGGCCAAAGGTTCACTCTATAATTCTTCTTGTTTGCCCATGTGCCTCATTGTAATGTTCCTCTGCCCTTGTCCTGGGATTCCTCAACGGGTTCAGTAGCCATGAGAGGTTGGGGTAACCAGAATCACCTGCAAATATCGAGGGATACCTGTTAGCCAGACACTCACCCTTAGGGACAACCCCACACCCATATAGCAACATACACTGGATGGGGACCATGGGCTCACCTATTAGCTACACCCGGTGCCTCTGGAGATGAGCCATCACATATGGGATGCTGCTATTCCTCAGGATAAAGGCATCATGCACAGACCCAGGATACTTTGCATTCACATGGGAGATGTACTGGTCCACCAAGCACACTATCTGAACATTCATCGAGTGAAAGCTCTTTCCATTTCTGAACACAATGTTGGGGATATGTCCCAGTGCATAGAACTCAGCTTTCACTGTGGCCAAATCCTCCACCTGTGGGGAATACAATGTAGCTACGCATGTGTTTCATCAGGGCAGACAACACTCTGGTCAGCATGTTTGAGAACATTGGCTGTGACATTCCTGCTGCCATGGCCATTGTCACTTGGAAGGAGCCAGTTCCCAAGAAATAGAGCACAGATAGGACTTGCACAAGAGGAGGGTTCCCAGTTGGCTGACGGATAGCTGAGATCAGGTCTGGCTCCAATTGGGCATACAGTTCTTGGACTGTGGCCCTATCAAGTTTGTATGTGAGGATAATGTGCCTGTCCTCCACTGTTGCCAAGTCCACCAGGGGCCTGTACACGGGGGGATATCTCCATCTCCTATTCATCATCAGCAGTTGTAATCTAGGGGGCAAAACGATGAGCAACTGGTCGGTTTCCGACATTTCCTCAATGTACAATGCATTGCATGTTGTGACAGAAACAGTATGTTGATGTTTAGTCCCAAAACGTGCTTATGTCTGCTCTGACGCAGTTAGGTGCCATGGTCTGCCCCCCCCCTGAAATGGAGGACGCCTGTCCTGTGTGGATGGACAAGTGGAAATGAGGTAATGCCACTGATGTTTTGCGCCGTTGCGGGGTTAAGTTGAGTATCACCGTGAAACTCCTCATTGGTTATCATTGGGCCCTGGGATGTGGTGGTGGGTGTGCTGGTGATGGAGGTAGTGGCTGACGATGTAGTGCATGCAGGTGTGAGTGGAGACGAGACTGGGAGGGAGAAGGGAGGCAGGGAGGAGGGAAACAGGGAGGAGGGAGACGAGGAGGAGTGGACACAGTGGAGGCAGAGGCTGTTGGTATGTCTGCATGTGTATGATGCTTGCGTGAGTGCCTGTGGGATGTATGTTGCTTATGTTTGCCTGAGCTTCCCTTGTGTGTTGACGTGTGTGCATGCTGGTCTGATGGTGTGCTTGGGATAGGCTGAGGTACAAGGGTTTGGGTCTGGGTGGAGGAAGTTGGAGGGGGGAGGCTAGAGACCGGGAAAATGGCTGCCATCAGTGCTGAGGCCAGAGTCTGAAAAGCTCGCTGTTGGGCTGCTTGACCAGAATGAATGCCCTCCAGGTATGCATTGGTCTGTTGCAACTGCCTCTCTACACCCTGGATGGCATTCAAAATGGTAGACTGCCCAACAGTGAGGGACCTGAGGAGGTCAATGGCCTCCTCACTGAGGGCAGCAGGGCTGACTGGGGCAGGGGCTGAGGTGCCTGGCTCGAAGGAGATGCCCACCCTCCTGGGTGAGCAGCCACTGGGCACACTCTGAGGGGCTGCTGGGAGGGCGGTGCTGGTAGGGGGGTGGTGGCTGTACCTGTAGATGCGGGGGGCACAGAGGGGCCCGCCACCGCAAGGGAGCTGCCATCAGAGGAGGAGTCGGTGTCGCTGGTCTCGGCTCCTGTCCCCCGCCTGGAGCTCCCCTTGCCCTCCGTCCCATTGGTGGCCTCTGACTCCGTTGTGTCACCCTCCAGGGCCATGTGGGATGCAGCTCCCTCCTGCTCCGGTGGCACTGCTCCTCCGCCTGATGATGCTAATGCACACAAGAAAGGGAGACCACAAAAAGGGGGTGGGAGATAGAAGAAAGACATGTTGAGTGCATCCAATACCGCTACCGTTGGCGGACACTACAGACACAGAAGCCCCCTGCACTACGCCATGCACTTAGAGTTCCCTAATTAATCACAGGGACACGGGTTACAAGGCCTATGCCCGATTGCTGCACACATGGAAGTCACAGGAGCCTGACTAGGTGTAGTTTGCTCTGAACACAAGTGGGGTGGGGTTCCACAAGGCCTGCCTTAAGAAGGGAACTTGCCTACTAAACTCGCCCTGGCCTAGAGGAACCCACAGCCCACCTCCCCCACCCAGACACCTACAATGCGCACTGAATCGGCAGAATGAGAGTGTACTCACCCCTTTGTGGCTGCTGTGATACCCTCAAGTGCCCATCCAACTCCAGATACACCACCACCAGGATCCGGAACATCAGGGGGGTCATGGTGCGACGGGCACCCCTCCCACGTTGGGAGGCCATCTCCAGCTGGGCCTCCGCCGTCTTCTTGCTCCAGCGGCGAATGTCCTCCCATCTTTTCCGGCACTGGGTGCTCCGTCTGTGGTGGATCCCCAGGGTCCGGACTTCCTTGGCGATGGCACACCAAATATCCTTCTTCTGGTGGGCGCTGACCTACAGGAATAGTACAGTGGAAAAGGACAAGATATAACCATCCGCACCTTCACAGTCATTGGCCCGCATCCCTACCCTTGCCATGACGCACATGCACTCACTGTCGTATCATGCAAACCTCATTCTGTCCCCCCCGATCTTTCATGAACACCACTCCAAACAGGCATTGCCCATACAGCATGCTCACAGTGTATTCATATGTTTGTCTGGAGGACCGTAGAGTAGCGTGTACTGGGGAGGACCCCATCCACTAGTTTCTCCAACTCCTCCGTGCTGAAGGCAGGGGCCCTTTCCCCAGACACACGAGCCATTGTCTCTTCCAGACTGAGGTCACAGCAGCACTTGCAGTGTAGGTCCTCTCCTCTCGAAGATCAGGTATCAAGTGATTGAACAGAGAGAAAATGGCAGTGACGTCCGCAGCGGTGCGTACTGTCACCGCCGGCGTACATCGTCATTGGCTCCTGGGACCCATAGGGTCCAATGTTAACCAATGCAGGATTGCGCCACAGTCTTCGACCGCCTACCGCGATGCTGTACAACGCCAGTGCAGTTACCTCATATCCTCTTGGCCCACATTACAGGTCAGACAGCCGCCATTTCAGAGGGCCACATGGCATTAATTTTGACTGCGTCACACATATCTAGGCCTTGCTTAAACACTAATACAGCCATATGTTGATTTTCAAACATTTTCCGATAAAGTTGTGTTTACCTACCTCAGTGTTGGTTGACTCTCTGCTCGCTGTTCTCCTCCACAGAGCATGTCCGCTGGGGCAGGTGAGGATATGGCGGCATCCTCCGGTGTACAGAGATGGACCTGTCGACAATGGAGGAGCGACATGTAATTATCACCTACAGACTTGATAGTACCACAATCCTGGAACTGTGTGCCCAGTTGGAGCCAGACCTGATGTCAGCTATCCGCCATCCCACAGGAATCCCCCCTCTAGTGCAGGTGCTGTCAGTACTCCATTTCCTAGCAAGTGGGTCTTTTCAAACAACAGTGGCCATAGCATCAGGTATGTCCCAGCCTATGTTCTCCAACATGTTGTCCAGAGTGTTGTCTGCCCTGCTGAAACACATGCACAGCTACGTTGTTTTCCCTCAGGTGGAGGATTTCCATACAGTGGAAGGTGACTTCTATGCCCTGGGACATATCCCCAACTTCATAGGTGCCATTGATGGGACACATGTGGCCTTGGTACCCCCACGCAGGAGTGAACAGGTGTACTGAAACCGGAAGAGTTACCATTCTATGAATGTGCAGATGGTGTGTTTGGCCAACCAGTACATCTCCCATTTAAATGCCAAATTTCCTGGCTCAGTGCATGACGCTTACATTCTGCGGAATAGCAGCATCCCTTATTGATGGGGCAACTCCAGAGGCACCGTGTGTGGCTATTAGGTGAGGACAAGGACCCAATACAGTGCGGGATGTCCATAAGAGTTAGTGTGTGTCTAACAGTTGTCCCTCGCCATTTGCAGGTGACTCTGGTTACCCCAACCGGTCATGGCTACTGACCCCAGTGAGGAATCCCAGGACAAGGGCGAAGGAACGCTGCAATGAGGCCCATGGGTGGACTAGGAGGATTATAGAGAGGACCTTCGGCCTCCTGAATGCCAGGTTCCGGTGCCTCCATATGAAAGGTGGTTCCCTATTCTACTCACCAAAGAAGGTGTGCCAGATCACCGTGGCCTGCTGTATGCTTCACAACTTGGCTTTGCGATGACAGGTGCTTTTTCTGCAGGAGGATGGTCCAGATGGAGGTGTTGTGGCAGCTGTGGAGCCTGTGGACAGTGAAGACGAGGAAGCAGAAGAAGAGGACATACACAACAGGAACACGGTTATCCAGCAATACTTCCAGTGAGACACAGGTAAGAAGACAACACTGCCTGCTACATCGGTTTTAATTCTTCTACCTCTCATCTGTCTGTCATTTTCACCCAGTGTATGGACACTCAGTTGTCACTTTACCTGACAAATTCACAGATGTGGGTCCCACTGTGTGACCTCTGCTTTGTTTCCGCATGGACTAGAGCTGTGTGACATAGGTATGTTGACATTAAATTGGATATAGCATTTTGCCACAGTTATTGCTTATACACATTTTCGAAAGCACAGACTGACTCCAGATTGTTTTGTGATTTAAGGTTGTTTATTTAAGTGCTAAATAGTGGAGGTGGTTGTAAAATGGTCAGGGGTGATGGTGGAGGAATGTCCATGGCAGAGTCCAGTCTATTAGTCTCACAGGTGCATTGTCCAAAGGGGCATAGGAAGTGGAGCTAGGGCAGTTTAAGTATGGACAGGGTGACAAAGTGGGACAGAAGGATGACAATCAGGGTGGTCTCCTTTCTTGGCGGGGGTCTTGGCATTGTTCTCGGTCTTTGTCCTAGGTCTCAGGGGCCGCTTTCGGGTTGGTTCTCCATCTGCAGGGGGTGGGGTGCTGGTGTTGTGGTCCTGTGGTGGTGCCTCCTGTCTACTAGCGCCGGCGGAGGTGGTGGGCAGTTCATCGTCCAGGCTAGTGTCAGGGGCCCATTGTTGTGCCATAGTGTCCCTCCTGGTGTTCACGAGTTCCTTCAGCACCCCTACAATGGTGCCCAGGGTGGAATTGATGGATTTGAGTTCCTCCCTGAACCCCAAATACTGTTCCTCCTGCAGCTGCTGGGTCTCCTGGAACTTGGCCAGTACCGTTGCCATCGTCTCCTGGGAGAGGTGGTAGGCTCCCATGATGTTGGAGAGGGCCTTGTGGAGAGTGGGTTCCCTGGGCCTGTCCTCCCCCTGTCGCACAGCAGCCCTCCCAGTTCCCCTGTTTCCCTGTGCCTCTGTCCCCTGAACCGTGTGCCCACTACCACTGACCCTAGGTCCCTGGTGTTGTTGGGGTGGTGGGTTAGCCTGGGTTCCCTGAGGTGGTGGACACACTGCTGCTTTATGTGTCCTGGGGACAGAGGTATGGGCCCACTGGGGGGGTGCTGTGCTGGTGTTTCCAGAGGGGGGAAGCTCTGTAGTGGCCTGTGCCAGTGTGAGGGGAACCGACTGTCCCGAGGTCCCAGATGGGCTGGGCTGATCATCTAGATCCAGTTGGACAGAGCTGCTGTCATCACTGTGGGCCTCTTCTTTGGGTGGAGTGGACATGTCTGGACCCTCCTGCCCGGTGACGTTGGGTAGGGGTCCTGCAGGGGTGTAAGGGCCTGATTATTGCATCTGTGTGTGCCATGGTGTGCAATGGGTGGGTGACCCTGTACCCCAGTGCTTGCATTCTTGTGTGGGACCTTCTGTGATAATGGTTTAGCAGGCTGTATGGGTATGTGTAGTGGCCATGCTTTGGTGATGGGTGTCCATGCTTTGGTGTTACATGCAGGGCTTGGGTTTGGGATGTGTGGTTTGTGATAGTGGGACATGTGTGAGGAGTTGGAGTGATGGGGTGAGGGCGAGGGTGGGGGTATGTGATAGCATGCAGGTAGGGTGGGGGATGAAGTAGTTAAAGGTTTGACTTACCAGAGTCCATTCCTCCAGCTACTCCTGCGAGGCCCTCAGGATGCAGTATAGCCAAGACCTGCTCCTCCCATGTTGTGAGTTATGGGGGAGGAGGTGGGGGTCCGCCACCAGTCCTCTGAACCGCAATCTGGTGTCTTGAGACCACGGAACGCACCATCCCCCGTAGGTTGTTCCACCTCTTCCTGATGTCATCCCGTGTTCTTGGGTGCTGTCCCACTGCGTTGAACCTGTCCACGATTCTGTGCCATAGCTCCATCTTCCCAGCTATGGTGGTGTGCTGCACCTGTGATCCGAAAAGCTGTGGCTCTACCCGGATGAAAACCTGTGGTGTCTTTGCAGTGCCATGGGGTGGTGTGGGTGATGTGTGGGGTGGTGTGTGTTATGATGTGTAGGGTGATATTTAGAGGTGTGTTGTGTGAGGTACGTGGATGTTGTATGAGTGATGGTGTTGAGTGCCTGTGGATGCTATTGTTCTTTCTGGATGTGTCTCTCTCTGGCCTTCTGTCGCAGTTGTTGTCGTAGGGGTTTGTGGGTGATATGGGTGGGTGTTTTATAGTGTATTGGGTGTGTGGGAGTGGTGTGTGTATGTGTATCAGGTGTCTGTATTTCGATTTGTCCAATGTGGTAGTGTTTTGTATATGTGTGTGTATTTTGAGCGCGGCGAATACCTCGGTTGAAAGACCGCCGCATGGATTCGTGGGTCGTGATAGTGTGGGCGTATTCCTGTTGGCGTGACGGTGACTTGCCATTTAAAACCCCTTGTCATGTCTTAAACTCCCACTTTTCTTACATATATCACCCCTTATGGAGGCCCTAGGTAGCACAGAGGGCAGGGTGCTGGGTAATTAAATTGTAGAACATGTATAATTTTACATTTTACCTGTCCTGGTAGTGAAAAACTCACAAATTAGTTTTTCAGTACTGTGAGGCCTACCCCTCTCATTAAATAACATTGGGTATTACTTAATACATTAAATAAGCTGAAATTCCTGATTGAGAGGAGGTAGATCTGCCATGTTTAGCTTCTATGGAATTGTAATGATAATTGCTCTTTAATGGTAAAGTCGGATTTATTGTTACAATTTTGAAAATGACAATTTTATAAAGTTAGCATTTTCCTGCTCGTAGCTCTGTGTGCCTGCAGCCTGTCTCTAATCACTCATCTGGGGTGGGTGAAAGCTGGGCTTTATGTACTCCTTATAAACAGCCACACAATGGCAGCTTAGGTTTGAACTGATGGGCTATGATTTGCCATCCTGACAAGACAGGAGGGAGAAGCTGGCCACAGCCTCACACTTATGCCAGCATGCCCAGTCCTTAGTAGGCAAACTTGCAAGGGGACGCGTATAGGTCAATGAACCTTTTGATTTGCATGGAGTATCCTAGCCAGGTAGTAACCAATGTCCATCAACAATCAATACACAAATCAATAACCATTAAGCAAGTCATTAGTCAGCTGTTAATAGCATCAACATTTCATTAATGACCTCAACTTAAGGTATGGTTTAGCAATTTTATTTCCCTATTGGTTACAAAACTAATTCATGGGATTAATGCAAACTTTATTCATTCAACTCAAGGTTAATTCATTAGGGACCATCAATAACATAATCTAATCAGAACTTGAGGAAACATACATTTTAATGCTTTAGTATAAGCCAACAAAGATGAATATGTCGACATAAGTAGCAGAGTTCAGCAAATCGGTCCGTCAATCATTTGTCACTATATATGCCAACGTCTCACAATAGGACCCTTACGTGATCCAGATTAGCATTAGCATGAGGGACTTCATGCGAAAACAGTTTAGAAAATAAATTTGGAAAAACATCTAAGAGAAAAACTATTTAGACTGCGCAGTTGGTACCTAGAAAGAAAAGGCACAAAAAGGTAATTCAGTAACATTGTTATAGCTGCCTATCCACAGTATAGATCAGCAACAAAGTCCGTCTTCATCTTCAGGTCATCAATCGATCAGCATCACATCAGGCTCTCAAGAGCATGAGCCCAGTGACAGAATCTCAAATATCTTCTCCCTCAATATCGCATCAATGTCGGTATAAGGTCTCTCATCCGACATCAGCCCCTAACATCTCTCTCATCTATCTGCATCTGAAGTGTCCTCCCTTTGTCACGACACTAAATCAAAATCACCCAGACTATCCACCAATTCCTAATTGGTCTGTTAATCATCAGTTTTGACTCTATCCAATAATTTTAGGTTTTAAAATCTATGAATTCTAATATTACATGGTTCTCAAGGTTTCGATTGGTTCACTGTATGATGTCCTCATCATCCGGCTCATCAGGTATCGAAAATGTTGCATCTGCTTATCCAGTCAGTGTCTCTATTGTTTGAGTCCTGGGAAAGTACGTCCCATCTGCTTTACACAGTCCTTGATACATTTTGATTCCATCATCTCCTGTCCGTCGGTTCCTCACAGAGAATTCCAGCTAAGCAGACTTTATTAAACAACAAGCAGTTCGTGGTCAGTTCAGCACATTAGCTTCTCTACATTGCATTATTATTCAGCTTCTGCATGAGGTCTGGCAAAACTACAACCCAACTTCAGCTAAGTTAGCTCTACAATATAATGCAAAACATACATTATATATCTAAATATGACATACTACTATAACATTACGCAGTTTCAACATTTCACATATTTTAGTCACTTTTTAGTATAATTCATGAATCTTGATGACCACTCTCCGTGGGCACATTTTTAAACGTGCATATTCATTTCCTACATTAGTTTGCTTTCTACACATTTTCTTTATTCAAAATACATAAACATTCATTAATGAATTTTAATTAATATATCTGCTTCAGCACTTAAATCTGAGTAGGCTGTGTCCTGTCCACACATGAAGACCTTAATGACCCTGTATTGTCATTCGAGCCAGCTTGGAGCCAGGGGAGGAAGGGAATTCCTTGCACTTCATAGACAGTGGTTAGAATCTTATCCCATATTCTAGAATCAGGGCACCAAAGTATAAATGCTGGATCTCAGACACCACCAATTCTGGACCTGTGGATACTCTGCCAGGAAGAAAGACAGCTGTGCTGCTGGCTGTCACTCTGCCACACCACTACTCTGAAGGAGCTGTTGCCTTGCTGTACTGACCTGCTGCCCTCTTGTCTTGGGAAGAAGACCTGGACCTGCATCTTCATCTTGCTCTCAAGGATCCTAGGGTGACTCAAAGGTCTGGTCTGCCTCCTGGTCTGAGTCTTAGGGGCATAACAGGCTCCCCATAGCTCCTGGACCAGTCTTCAATGAGTTCCTGACCCCCAAGAGCTCTTTAAGTCTAGCGTTGGAGCTCTTCATCAACATAAAGGGGCCTGGAAATGCAGTGCAAGCATCCGCAAGTTCATTTCTTCACGCAAAAAGTATCGCCGCTCGCTGCGGCAAGGGTCCAGCCGGGCCGGTTGGCTCTTCGCACCCTGCCGACCATCGCCAGAGACACTCTGACTGTTCCCAACGAATGTCTTACGCGCAAACAGGACTCTGCATAATTCTTGAGAAGGTAGCATGTCAGCTGGACTAATCTGAAACAGTATCTAACCTGCACGCCATCACAGTTGGCTTGAACTTTTAACTTTCACCCGGTCCAGCGCAACCAAATAGCTGTGGTTGGCGCATTATGTTTTTAGGAGCTATATTGCAGTTTATTGTTTAAAATTCATAATTCAAATTATACTTATTGAATTTTTGAAGTTTTGGTCTTGTTTTATTTATTAAATCAAGTGCTATATTTCTAACCAGGTGTGATCCCTTTTTGAATGGTGTTTTCACTGTTTTACTGTTTGAAGCACAAATACTTTACACATTGCCGCCTAAGTTAAGCCTGACTGTTCTGTGCCTGGCTACCAGAAGTTATAGACAGGTCAATTTAGGGTGTGTTTGTGACTTATTCTAACTAGGCTTGTGGTTCCTGCTTGGACAGTGTGCCTAATTCTACCAACCAGAAACCCAGTTACTAACATTAAGTCATCTTCTCATCGTAATTTACTATGCTTTGCTCCTTGACGAGATAAAATAAAAAGCGTGCGATTTTACCTTAATTGTTAATGGTAAATAAACAAACAAAAAATGGAACAGTATATATTTCAAATAAAAACCAACAGCAGTGGAGTAATGCACGATGGATCACCCTTTTTAAAGGAGGCTTATTGAGTAGTAGGGGGTTCCAGAAATGCTTGCCTAGTGTGTCCACCTACGGGGCCAAGGTTTCTAGCTCACGGATTACTAGCTAAAATGTCACCTTTGAAAGACGAAATCATTGCTTGGAAGACTGAGACATTAGGAAGCGCAGCATCTCGTTCTTGACAAGTTTTAGGATCAGGAGAGCAGAGGGTGGGGTTGACTGAAGGATGCCAATGTGTGCCGTTCAATGACAACATGCCTGTTTTTCGTGCTCGTTTTTACAGTCGCTGTCAGTCGAGAATTCTATTTTGAGATGCCTCCAGTTTTACAGCAGGTGAGGGGTTGTCCTTCCAGGGAAACATATGTCAATTAGTGTTACTCTGTCGCTCTATAAAATGCACGTCAGGCTTTTAGTTCAGTAATGATCAACTATCAATCCAGTGTCTCTCAAGGCCCGTGCTTGTTCCTGGCAGCCCCTGATATTGTAAATCCTCTACAGTGAACATCAAGGGAATCAACTGAGAAAAATTATTATTTTTCTCATGTGGCAATATTTCCGAGACTTCTGTAGAAAATGTTGATTCCTTCTTAATACACTGCCAAATAGATTTCAATGTCACCCTGCAATAAAGTATTCTGTGTTTGGCACTTCAATCAGACATTTGATTTCTTATTTTCCACTGTAGAGCAGCGGGCCACAGGCAGCCCAAAAATATGTCTCGGGCACCAGCACAACATTTCGTAACCCTTTTTAATATGCACCTGGAATTAATATCGATTCTAAATCTTAGGAAAACACGACAGGCAAAGCATAAACATTGTTGGCTATATTGAATACCCAAGCATTCATATGATCAGGACATTTTATAAGTGAGGCACTGGGAACTTAAATCAGCCCTGGCAAATTTCGTCAGAACAGCCGCTAAAGGGAGCATAGTGAGCGAGCCTGGCCTCTACAAGAGGGCTAGGACGGAGGGGAGTGGTCGTGGTGGGGGGAGAAGGGGTTGGGGGGTACGGTACTCACCCCTTCAAGACAATTTGAGAAGAATTACATAAATCGTGCATTCTATAACTCGTTTTCATTATATATTCAATTGTGTTAGTTTTAAAAGCATAGTAAGTGATGGGTGTACAGTGGACCAGGATAAGGAATTCTTTATTGGGGCTCTTCAAGGACTTCCTCACTGTCACTTTCTGACAGTGCCTCATCTCCCCACAGCACTTCTCTCGCATGAATTTCATTTGCTTTATAGTACCTCTCTTACCAGTGTATGGTGTTGACGCACTTTACATTACACACACATACAGAGGCAATAAATCATGCATGTGTAGATCAGTGTATAGAAAGTGTTATGTCAAAGGGGAGTAACAAGGTGTAGGATTCACATGTCATCCATACTGGTAGGTATTTTTTTTTTTTTTTTTAAGAGTGCTTGGTCTGGGAAGCATAAACTCAAGGCTTCAGAACGTAACACAGTGGTTAGAGTGGATTTTAATAAAAAAAATAATTTGTTTCTACCCAAACAAACCATTTTAGCAAAATTAGGATAATGAAAGAGTGGGATAAACATAACTTTCTAACGGGTACTAGTCAGTTTGAATGCAGCTCTTCGATGGCAGTTCATAGCGGACTGTGCTGGATTATGATTGTAATGTATGCACTGCACAACAGAAAAAGGATCTCCGAGACAAAAGCAGTGTGTTACTGATCATTGCACATAAAATACAGTTTTATGATCTGCATTGTACATGTTCTGTGCAGCAAGCTTATTAACCCTCTGCGTTACTTTAGACGAGACAAAAATGCCACTAGACAAAACTCAAATTTCTGTCCAGCAGGTACAAAAATCGTCAGAGTTATCTTGGCACTTTTATTGTTTCCTGAAAGTTGTTGGATATACAATTAACTCTGCAGTGCTTTTGAAACCGCTGCATTGTTACAAAACCATCCCCCCAGTAACAGACATCCCCTCCACCCCTTCCAGCCTTCTGGGCAAAAATCAGATTCCCGTATGGCCAGTCAGGCCTTACATTTTGTTTTCTTTTATAGGCACCTACATTACCACTGTTTGTCACTCTACTGCTTTTGAGTCATTTCATTGCTCAGCTTTATACTGGTATTTGCAGATCGGTCTGCAATATTGGAGCTGTGACATGTTTCCATGCACGGTTACCACTCCTAGTCCCTTTTAAAGGTAATCTTGCAATCTTGAGGATTATGTCATTCAACTGTGGTAATTCCATTTATCTCATGCGGGCACTGCTATAGTGGACATATTGTCGTGGCTGGATGGCTTTTTTTCTTTATTTCCTATGCAGCAAAGTAATGCAGCAATTCCACCATTATGTTGTAGCCTAAGCGAAGTTGTGGCAGTTGCCACACTGTTAACATTTTGGTTTGGGGGATGTATGCACATACAGTTAGTGAAATTCTACCACTCTGATAATGCTTGAGTTCACACAATTTTGTGAACAGATTGCCCTCTATAGGCAGTTTTCTCCCGCTTTTTAGGGACAAGCATGCAAGCGCTCTGGCCCCTGTTGTAATCGCTCTGTAGGCTTTTAACCAAGCCCATGTCATGTCCGTCAGTTTCATTGGTTCGTGGGCTTGCCTTTCAAAATTTGCTTGATTTCATTTGTAAAAGGCATGCATATGTCATTCCTTTTCCAGTGTTTATCCCACCTCGAGCGCACCGGCCAACTACTGAAAACATACAAGGCTCAATGTTTTCCGTATGGTTTCTGGACTACTTCGTCTTTTTTATTTCCTATGCAGCGCGATCTTGCTGGGTTTTACACAGCGCAATCACGCTTGGTTTTAAAAAACAAATTTTTGAAAATTTCCCCTGTCCCAACCACACCCCGTCCACCCCTTCATATTTCCAGCTGGATCAGGTTTGTGGCTGAACTTTCTCCGGTACCGTTCATCGCTTCAGGCCACTTGATCGGTGCCGCAACTACCTTGAGCGCTGGGACTTTATTACTCCTTCAAAGCGCCCGTAGGCCACTCACCGATGGACAGTAGCACTACACACAAACTCCAGACTAAATTCTTCACACGAACCTCGCCCATCCACAGTACCTTCAGCCCCCGCGTCTCTTTCACGCCCCCCTTTCACTCTTATCAGAGCTGCTGGTAATACGGATATTAAAGATACGTTCACCATAGCTCCTCCATGCTTCCCTCCCTGGAAAGGGGGGGGGGGTCAGAGGCCTCTGCTGGGAACAGGGGGGAATCAAGGCATGGAAAGGGGAGAGGGGCGGGGCATTCCTGCATTCCTTGGCGCTCATCTTTCATTCAGTATTTAACAATGTCCAGAATTTATATACATTGATATATAGTTATATTTACCTGATGGACTTGTGGGTTCGCACCTCTCCAGTTAAGGCTGAGATGTGAGCATTAAAATGACAGGGCCACAGCACCTTTTTCTTTACCCATGTTGCACAGCATCACCAAAGCCACTGACAAAGCCAATAGGTCCCAAATGCAAGATCTTTCGGTTTGACCAAACAGTAGGGACATATTAAGTTTGAGCAAAATTATAAATACACCAGTGAAGTTATGAGAAGTTGATAAACTGTTGTTACCAGTGTTAGATATTCTTTAGCAATATAAGTTTTACCAGAAAAACAGCTCCTGAAAAAATGTTCTGGGGAGAAAGTTCTGCTGCCGAAAATATTTTATTCCACTGGGATTTTCTCTGCAAATCTTAAACTTGTGCAACTTTTCTTACTGCAAATCTTTTTCCCAAACTTCCAACTTTGTTTGACTTTCTGGATGCTTTGGAAAAAAAATTCAAATAATTTTTAGAAGAAAAGCATTGCAAGTTTACACGTCCATAATTCACTGCCTTAAGTGCCCAAGCTTTTTGGGATCATACTTCAAAAACACTTATGGATTGCTACTTTAAAATGCGTTTTTTAATGTACTTTATTTGGTCCATGCATTTTGAAAGAAAATCCTTTAAAAAAACACACATCTCTGATTGGCCAGTTAATACCTTTTCCAATCCATCAGAGAAATAATATGCAATAACATAAGGCACACCGAAAAAAAACCATAAGTCATCATCAATACCCAGTTCAATTAGGCTCCTAGTGGTAAAGTCTTGCGTTGGAGATAATGTTGGAGTCATAATTCAAAAATAGCTAGAGATAATTTTCTTCTTCTCTTTTGTGTGCTTTTTAGAGTCGAGCGCGCAAGCGCTCTGGCCTTTTGTAATCGCTCTGTGAGCTTTTAACAACGCCTACTTTTGCTATTCATTGTTTGTTGTGGTTGTTTTAAATGCTTCATTTTTATTGGTGCATTTTGTGAAATGTCCCTCCGTTGTGTGCTGAGTTCCCTGCCAGGCGACTTCACTAAGTGAACATTTTTGTTGACCATCCCAATACGTCATTCTACCTTCTGTTACAGCCTGTGATGGCATGGTCCTGCTTCCAGTTTCAGTTTGCCTTTCATCCCAGCCACAATCCTTTCTAGTCATTCATGCAGGGAGCCAAGAAGTCTTGCGCTCAGGCTCATGGCGGTCGTGGCGCTTTGAATTGTCTTGCTTAAGTCAACTGTTTTACTTTTATTTTCAATTTATGTGGCAAGAAAAGTCCAGTTAGGAATTTACAACACTAATAGCTCTAAGTCGAGCAAACAAGAGACCCATTGCATTGCAAAAGATTGTTTAGTTTGCTTTTCATGTTACTTAGATTTTAAATTGAATCGTTAGTGGCATCCTGATAATGAATTACGGTATTCCCCACATAACATGCCATAGGCAGTATGTCACCCAGGGGTGGCTCCTGACGGGGCAAAGTGACGGGCGGGGGTAAAAAACAAAGACAACAAAAGTAGGAAGAAAAACAAAACATTAAAAAAAAAAAAAAAAACTGTACCTGACCCCGCTGCTGCGCCGCTTTTCTGGCTCCATTCACTGCAGGTACAGGCTTCCAGTCTGCCCTGCGGCCAATCTTAATGCTGCTGTCATGCTGCTGGCAGCATCAGAAAAGTGTTAGGATTAGTCTGAGGGCCCTTGCTTTGTGCTCCCAGGCAGACTGGGAGCCTGTACCTGCTGTTTCCAACCCAGCAACACCGCTCGGGTTGGTAGAGCTTAGATCCCATGTGTGGTTGGCCGTCCTGAGACAGCCGGCAAAAAACACAAGCGCACTGAGGGGAGTGGACACCACCCCCTCTGTGCCTGTCATCCCCCATTGCCCCTCCCTTTGAAAAATAAAACGATAATAAACATTTCTTATTATCATTTTATTTTTCAATTTGTAGCTGCTACTGCTGCTGGCGAGGGGAGGGGGTGACTCTCGTCTGCCATAGTGGAGGAGCAGCCACTGCTGATGCCACCTCATCTGGCATATGTGGCTGAAAGTAGTAGCATCAAAAAATCTCTGTCCACACTTTTAGTACTTATCTAAGTCCCTCCTCACTGGAGAGTGTGCACCCTTAGCCCTACTCCAAGTTTCCTCAAGTTGAGGTACAACACCCAAGTATTGCAGGTACGTTTACATACCAAATATGAATGCCACAAATGTGTTTATGTCTAACTACACTCCTGTGGCGTATTTGTCTCACCAGTATTTGGGGTGGTGATAGCACTTTTTGAGTGTCATTTAGGCTGTTATAGCCTAGCTGTCATTTATCTTTGCAGGTTGTCCCAAAATAGATCCGCTGTTCGGATTATTTGTGGACCTCCGCTTTGGTTTAGTATTGTTCCTTCTTATGCATGCTTTTTCTGAGCAGAAGAGATTATACAAGGTCCTGATGAATGCCTGATGGACACCTCTGTTGAGGGTCTAGTTGGCAGAAAAATTTTGACCACTGATTAATGATAGACAGAAGCAAGGTCTATTGACCACTGAAGTGTCTTTTCACTTACTTTTTTTTAATCCTGGCTCAGGCATGCAACAATAAAGCTTCATGGATGCTCTGGAGTCAGTTCTATTCATCACTTTCACTCTTTTAACATATTTTCACTGTCTGCTAGCCTCATCAACTTTAAGAACTCCATAGGACTTACATTATACATCAAAACATCCAAAGAGTTCCTCCTTTCTACTATAAGGAATTGTAACCCACACAGTGACCTGTTGGCACGGTGCAAGGAGAATGCCTATGATTAAGCTTGCCACCATTGGTGGGTGAGCGGTTCCGTCCTTATAAAAGGAATATTTTGGAACAGCTAGGTTTTCTTTCTCCTTACACTTTTCTATCTCACATAGACCCGGATGTTTATTTGTGAGAATGACATACTGAGTGGGAGTAAACAGTGCAGGTCTTTAGATCTCTGTTGGCCCTCCTTTGTGTTTACCTACATTCTAAGAGATGTCATCATTGTAGCATGCATCTGTGAGGTGGTTTTGGGTCAAGTGTTACAACACAGCGACTAGCCTGAGGAGTCAAGCAAGTTC
Source organism: Pleurodeles waltl (assembly GCF_031143425.1). Lineage (NCBI taxonomy): Eukaryota > Metazoa > Chordata > Amphibia > Caudata > Salamandridae > Pleurodeles > Pleurodeles waltl. The sequence goes on from NC_090442.1 coordinate 528,612,781, forward strand.
CTACCAATGCAATGTGTGCTGATATGTTCTCCCCTGCATCACAGATAATGGGTTACTCTAAATCCAGGTCACACAAAATTAGTGTAAAAATAAAACCAACAATAGAACGTGTAGACATTCTTGTTTGGCTTTGGGAATTGAAAATGCCCTTTACAATACTTTGATTTTGATGATTTGGTTTTGAATTTGAATGGTGCTCTTCTTATCAATATCCATTGTAAGTAATGCTGCAACCCAGGAACACTGACAATATTAGCAAAAGGTACTTTTGTAGGGGCAGCTGGTGTTAATGAGCAGAAGAGTGTTGCCCTAACATCTTGAGGAAAGAGGCAAGAAAAGAAGAAACACTGAGCATCTGAAAGAATGGCAACTTGATAACAAAGTGGGTCAAGTTTGTAGTTTTGCTTGTGATGAGGCGGTGGTGCTGGGCAGATGGGGGGAGGGGTGTACTTCGGAGGTGGCTTGCTGCACAAGTGCCAGCTGAACAAGGTCTTCTTTGGGCTGCAAAACAAGCTACAACAGTGGCATTAAAGCAGATGGCATATATTGGTATACAGTGGCATCCATAGGTTTGCTTTTGGGGCACTTATTCAATGATTGAGGGAACAGCATACAGAACTCCATGCATTTAAATGGCCTGAGATGGGGTGGATGGGGAGAATTGTAGTAGTAAGTGACAAAATTGTGGGTCATTTGCTGCAGCATTTGTGGGCAGAAGACCAAGACAATGAGAAGGACGGAAGGAGGACACATATCATGGACATGGACTGGCGGACACTGATTGCCTGGTGTGGTGACCCACTAGTTTAATCTGCCTGTGACCAGAACAGCCTTTTTCCTCACAGTACTTAGGACAGCAACATCAACAGTGCCTCCCAGACATGGACTAAGGCTCCTGCTTCAAGACTGAGATGGTCTACTGACCTACACAACAGCACCTCCACATACCTCCACATACCTCCAGAACAGCAGGAAAGCAAGACAAGACACAGGCAGGCTGCACTGGAAACATGGGCAAGCAGTCTACATAAACAGAATCATTAAGGGTCCAAGTCGGTGCCCTCCTACCTCACCACACAGCCTCCAGTTGTCATCAGTGCTGAAGTAAGAATACCAGCTTTTTACCCCACTCTTCCTGAGGGGGGGTCATGCCTACCCTAGTGGTGGAGCACAGCATAGACCCCACTAGGACCTCCTAACTAGTGCACATGAAAATGGCATACTGATAACGATCCCTGTACATAGTCTGGAAACCGAGAAGCATGCTGAGGAGACAGACAGCATCACACTGATGTATACAAAAAAGTGATGGATGGAATGTTTGAAATAATCTCAGCCACTGGTAAATACTCGGGCCATATGCCATGTTATTTTTCACACCATGCAACCTCAGTTTGGAGCCAGCCATATGCAAATCAGTCTTGCTCCTTCTCATGGAGATAGTCAATTCTTAACTGCTGAAAAAGGTCCTCTGCGAATCAGACCGCAAGCAACACAGGACCGGGCAGAGGGTGCACACTGCAAGGGATCAAGAACCTTTCTGTAAGTGCCTCTGAGCCTCCTTAGCAATCATTCCTAATCCTACTGCAGTTGTCTGGGCACATCTTCACATCTTTTTTCTATCCCTTCAGATACTCTTGTGGGTGTCTCTGCCTACCCAGCTCTCCTGTGATGCCTGTTTGGGTTTCTATACTTTCGTTGCTCTGTACTGTGATCTCTGTCTTTATGACAGCACTTGCTCAGCTCTCTGCTGTGTCCCTGTGTCATGGACACAGTTCTATTTCCTCTTGTGCATTATACTCAAACTTGTACAACTCTTATGCACTAGACTCAGACTCTAACCGATCAAAACAGCATAATAAAATCAGCACTTCCTCTCTTTAGATATAAAACCCAGCTAATTCATCTTAGCAACTAACTTAACTGCATTCCTTTCTAAGGCACTAACGAGAGCCTGTGCCAGTGAATGCACTTGATTATCACTTTTCTAATGAATTACTTGTGGTGCTTTAGAATCTTAGTTTTCATATTGCCACATACCTCCTGCATGCCCTTGCTCCATGTTAGTGCAGGTTTATATAGTGCTTAAGATCACTGATGAGGCAGTGAAGCACATCTATTCTTAACACATCGAGAGTTTGTCCAACTGAGCATGCCTCTTACGCCGTGATATTCCAAGATAATTATATTGCAGATAAGGCACAATAAAAATGCCCCTAACTTGTGTATAGTGCCGAAGCTCCTTCCACTTGACACAACACTGAGAATCCATACTTCACTAACTGTATGAAAACATGGCCAATTACTAGGTCCTCTCGCCATCACTGAAATAAAGTCAAAACGTAGAGGTGGCCTGCAGTTGCAGGGGAAGTAGATAACCCTTTGCTCTAATGCTCCAGTTCTGAGACAGAAATAACTTCAGCAAGGTTAAGATATCTTCTTTTTTTGCTTTCAGAGCACTCTGGAACCTTCCAAACAAGATAAAAAGGCTATGATAGCAGGACAGGCAGCTCTGGCACAACCATGAAGTACAAGCATGTATTTTCATGGATCCCTTACTCTGCCCCAGAGCCCAGGGCACTTATATAGGGATAGGCACATCAAGTAGTGTTTGAGTAAGGGTGGAGAATGTACAGTGCTGTTGTTCGGTCATTATAAAATGCTACCATGAACACAAACAAAAACATTCACACACATTTATGTTAGTGACTAATGACAGGACTAATGTTGCCTACCTTTCATTTGTGCTGCTTTAGACCAGGGGAGGAGAGAGAGAGAAGAGAGAGAAAAGAGAGAGAGAGAGAGAGAGAGAAGTGTGTGAGAGAAAGAAAGATGGAAAAAGAGAGAGTGAGTTTTGGAGGGTGGATTATTATAAAGGGCAGGTAGGTACCTACACTTAGTAACAGGCCTCCATCTCACACTAGGTCCAGTCAAGGTCTCTATACATTAGCCCCTGGCTCAATCTTTGGTAGCTGGCTGCCAGCATGCAGGCTTAATTTAAGAGACTGGTAAGTAAATGCACCAATATAGTAAATAAGTAAGACAACACATAATAAAAATCCCACAACACTTTATAAAAATAGGAAATAGTTTTATCTTTAAAAAGACACTAAAACGAAAAAAAATCCAATACAGGGAACCAGAGTTATGAATTTTTAAAGATTAAACAAAAAAAAGGGCTTTCTAGTGCTTAAAAGCCAATAGCACCACCCAGGGACATTTGCCCACACTAGACTGAGACCAAGTCACAATTTGAGGTTGACAACGATGGAGCCATGCTCAGATACACCTAGCGGGAGGCCTCAGTCAAAAGTTTACCATCAGACTTAGAAACCTTTCTGGAGGATTTTCTCTAGATGTTGTGCAGTCATCTCCAGGAAGCAGCTCTCACAGTGATGTTGTTGGATTGCTTTTCCTCGAGGCCCCGGTCAAAACCTGGAAGTATGGAGCTCTAGAACTTTCAGTTGGACGAACCTGAAATTCAGGCCGGGTCGCAGTTGAAGGTAGTCGTCTTGGCTCACGACACAAGGTAGGTCCACATATGGAGCTTTTTCAAGACATTGCTCTAAACTTCTGGAACTTCTTCCTGAAGTTCCCATTGACGGTTCACGGTGTCCAAAACACAAATCCATGGGTCTAGAGGCACTGGGATTGTATTTGGAAGTTTGGACTACAATTCCCACAATTCACCTGGCCAAATCCTTAAATGTCCACCGGACACACTCCAGGCTGGGGACTTCTTGTAGGAGATGGAGCAGGAAAGCTCTGTAATCCTGTTGGTTTCAGGGAGTTCACTCCCTCGTCCTTTTGGAAGCACGGCAAAATCCTCACGAATGTAGTTCCCAGTGTGCAGCAGAAGCAGTCCTTCAGTGAGAAGTCCATTGGAGTGGAGACTAGGGTTCCAGCAGGGCAGTATTTCTCGCAGTTTCAGGCTGCAGATCCGAGTTGCACTGCTGCTCTCACATATTTATTCAAAGATCTGGGGGACTAGCAAGGGGCACCCCTGTCCAGTGAAATATAGGATGCCAACCAGAAGCATGACAGCTTCCTCCAAAGTGTGGCATGTAATTGTCCCACAAAACACTCCAAAATGGAGAATTCCTCTCCGGCAGATTAAGACCTAGCTAAACCAACATACTGGGTGACTTATTTCCATTAACACTCCCCCTCCAGACCTTCTGCAAATTCCATTGTCTGGCCTGCCATCTGGCTGTGGAGTACAGGAAGAGGGGGTAAGTCTGGATGACATGCCTTTCTGTCCTGTTCTCTTTGAAGCCCAGTTTGATTTGCCCAGCCCCCTTTCTGGCCTCTGTTCTACAGCTGCAGAGCTCTCCACCAGACAACCTCTGCTCTTTGCAGGCCAATTATCACCTCATCAAAGCAGCTTGGCTAAGCCTGTTAAGGCTGACCAATCAGGAGAGGCTGCTGGATCACAGAACAGAACGTCTTATAACTTATTAGCAGCATAAATTATGGTAAATGCAACATTGACAAATTGTTGGATTTATCATAACAAATCTTTTGAGTCTTTGAATTACATTCTTAGCTCCTTCCTAGCAATGTTTATACTTAAATAGAATATTCCAATGTTATCCTATGGAGCTATCTACAATGAGGAAAAATGAAATGGACAGTTTTTTCCCTCCCCAGGGCATATAAATCATCTTTTATAATGTCCCTGCATATAGTTACATGGCACACCACATCTGGGACACCTAGGGGAAACCTTAAGGGTGATATATGTAAAAATAAGGTAGATTATCACTTTGGAAGTACCTCCCTGCTCTATTATATATTAGGGGCTTATAGGTAGTTCGAATCTCCCTTACAGACATTTGTCATTGCCAATTGTAATTATACCAAGTTACCATATACCTTTTTCATCAGAGCACTGGCCCTGGTTAGCAGAGCCCAGGGCACAGTCAGAGTCAGTTACCAACAGTATCAGTCAGAAAACATTGGAGGGAGAGAGAGTTTGTTTTACCTAAATGGCATGTTTTATAAACTAAATGCAAAAGCATGCAATTATTTTTATGTCGGGCTAACAGCAGAAGTGCAATGGTGAAACAATATGGATGGATAGGTCTTGTGCCAACTTATTTTTTCCCTAATTGGAATGTGTGCTGTCACCTTCTGTCTTAGCTTTGATCAACTAATACAGAATGTGGCATAGATGTTATAGGTAATAAATGCTCAGGTTCATATTTTCATGGGAGGGTAGGTGTATGTTTGGCTAGAGAGTTGTAGGGCATTTCACAAAAAGACCAATTAGGCATTATGCCTGGGATATGTCAACAATAGCTATACTAAACTTTATAAGCATTCCAATTACAGCGTCAATATATTTGCAAACTCATAATAATGTCTAATACAACGATAGTTGTACAAGCCTTTATTATGCATCCCAAATGCAGCTTCTTATCCTACACATGTTGACTAGAATATTAAACACTGGCAAAGCCAATAGGTCTCACCTATGCGAGAACTATTGGCTTTGTCAATGTCTTTTAGCGATGTAGTGCAGAAGGATGGCACAGAGTAGAGTGGTATAGAGAGGTGTAGAGTGCAGTGGATTTGCGTGGAGTGGTGGACAGTAGAAAGGCAGACAATACATTGGCATAGATTGGAGGGCAAGGACTGCTGAGAAATAACATTGTGAAAAAATATTAGACTTCACAATAACCTAACTGTAGTGTTGTGTGAGATTTACACTTATTGCAGAAAACTGACAAGAAAAGCTATCCCAATAAGTTACCTGTGGAGGTGGTAATATATCTATACATAAGCCGGAGCTAGCAATCAGGCCACATTACTGTCCTCCAAAGTAAAACGTCTTTGATTGAACATATCTTTTTTCAGGCATCAGTGGCCAAGGAGTGTCCAACACAGTCAACAAGTGCCAGATTCAGGCTAGATTTTCAGCATCTCCAACAAGAATATATTTACATAAAATAGACTGAAAACCTGTAATGTATGTTGCCATCATTTGAGGGAGAGAGAGAGAGAGAGAGAGAGAGAGAGAGAGAGAGAAAAAAAAAAAAATGTCGATGACAGTCTGGTTTCAGACCATCTTTTTTGTCCCTCTTTGAATAACGGCATAAATTATTAATTGGACGCTGCATGAGAACTTGACAATACTTCCATGATAAACAATTAGGCAAGCAGAATGGGATATGCAGTGCACTACTATGTTAGATCATGCACAAAACTGTTCTCTTAAAGGACGTACAGAAAAGCGATTTTAGCTTCAGTCTTTGCAATCTACTGATGAGCAATGCATGTTTTAAGTTTAATTTTTATTGTCTGATTAATTAAAATCCTCACAATATGTTCATGTCAAACAATCAAAAAGATAAGACTTCATAGGCAGAACACATGCTTATTAAAAGCCAAGCAGACTAAAATGCTACATTGTCTTATCTCTGATATAAGAACAAGTATGAAATTTTTGTGGTCATTAAAGCCGTACAAAATAAAGTGCATTCAAAGGGTTATGAATTGTTGGTACAAGCAAGGTGACAGAAACCTTCCAAAACATTGTCTTCTGATCTGTCCCATACTGCGATACATACCTAGCTACATCATCTGTGAGCTAATCTCAGTATTAGTCTCAGAGGAATAAAAAGATGCATTTTAATTGAAGTTCATTCATGGGAGTTAGAGCTATATTTGCAATCCTGATGCTAACAAGTTTTATTGATGCAGCTTAACTCCACCAAGCTGGGACAGACACCCTCAACTGCCAAAAGGAACAGGGTAGATACATATAAAAAAATAAAATAAAAAATAAAAAGACAGAAATTCCCTTTTGTGCACCCTGTTTAAGTAGGATATAAGTTTGCTTATCAGGAGCACATGCAAATGCACCACACTCTAATGTATAAACACAAGAGCCATATGGAAACACTTTCTTAAACAGACAAACACTATGTTGCGATATACACAAAAAATGCAATCAATTAGTACGTTTTACATAAAATCAAACATTCATATTAAAAAAAACTTCATAGGTTGTCCCGATTGTTGATGCATCTTTTTAGATCTTAAAATTCAACCACACTTCATACACATAATTAAAAAAACAGTTATCATACACTTCAAAAACCATATATGAAATCAAGTACCAAAAGATAATTTGTTGAAAAAATACTTGCTCTTGAGTTTATATATTAGTGCTTTGGTGCATTTTCATGTGCTCCTGACAAGCAAACTTATACCCACTTATAAATGTTGCACAAAAAGGAATCTCTCTCTCTGTACAGATGAAGCTTAGCCACATTATGAGACTTTAAAATCAAACTAAAGTGCAAAAGAACGATTTGTAGCAGACTTGTTTTGAGCCTAGTGCCACAAATGTAGGTCAACATTACTTAAAGCCTTAAGGCCATACAGCGTAAGATGCATTAGAACGATAAAGCTATGTGTGCAATGATGATGGTTTTAACAGCATTGTCCTGAACCTGATGCCACCTCACTATTAGTCTAAGTGCCATGAAAAAGATGTATTCAAGTTGTAGTACATTCATAAAGGTGTAAGCTATGTTCGCAGTCCTGGCACTGCCAGATTTTAGCAATGTTTTTTGGTAAAATTAAGACTCATCAAAATCATTCATAATAAAGGATGGGAAACAATATATGTGTGGTGCAGCCAGGATAATAACGATTTTTAGTAGCATTGTCTCGAGCCTAGTGCCACAGGTGTAGTTCAACATTGTTTGTATCCTTAAGGCCACTCTGGGCAAAGTGCATAAGGGAGATTAAACTATGGTAGTGATTTTAGTAGCGTTGTCTTTGAGCCTGACGTAAGTGGTTTCTCTCTCGTTATAGCAAAGAACTTGGAAATTTTGCATAGTCCATCCGAGTCATCCATGCATAAGCAGGGGCAGCTCCTCCATTAGGACAGAGGAGAGTCACCGCCTCGCCCACAAAAAACCTTTTACCAAACAACGATACTAAACTGTGTCTATTATAGTTGTTTGGTAAAAGGGCGGGGCCACAGGTGTGACGAACAGTGAGGGGGAGTTCTCGGCCAAACACACATGTTCAGTAGGCTCTCTCCAGCACAGCAACACAGTTGCTGCTTGCCACGAGCCACTCCTGTGTATAAGCATAGTAGACAACCTCCTTACATGCATGTTGTACATTGCATGTTTTTAAATTACCCTTCAGCTTCTACCTCTGTCTAACCAACATTCCTAAATTGTGAACTTATTGGACACGGACTGAGTTTTAAGAATGACACCAAAATGATTAATGGCATCTCCAATCAACAAAGTGCTATTCACATAAATATGCATGTACGTGCAGCAACATTAAATGCCTTCTCCCCCTCTACAAGAAGCATTCAGTGTCTGTAACCAGGTTACACCCAGAATCCTTTTTTTTAGTATTTACACTTTATCTTAAGTAGACAAAGGGCTGCTCACAATTAAAGAAGAAAACCAATAAACTAACAGTCTATCAATTGAATTAATTCTTTCCCAGAAGATCTGGATTTTTTTTTTTTTTAACCACAGACATAATTCTATCAATTGTAACAAAAAGTAGCAGTCTTACCTACTGCCATTTATAAGCTACTTGTCAGAAACCAGTTGGAGGAAAAGGAAACCCCAATGGTGTTTTGTAAGACAGGGATTGCCTCCTTTTAAGCATAACTTAAAGCTTTGTTGAGTGCTGATCTTTTGAACTCTGCAGTAAAATGCATTCCAGCCTCTTACAGATACCTGAATTACATTTAAGAAGGTTTAAATTGTGAAAATGATTGTGGCTTTTATCACACATTTTATTTACTTTTTATGTATGCAAAGGACGCTTTTGACTCAGTGCCAACCAAACTAGTAGCCTCCAGATGAGTGATTAGAGATGTGAAGAAAAAAATCACAAACCCAGCTTGCGTGCTAGTTTCACCTACATCCAGCCTCAGCTTTGGTTAATGTAACCCCTCTAGATGCTGTGCTGTTGGAAATGTCACAGAGAAAGCCGCTGCTTTTATGCTCAATTGAGAGGAGGAGTAGATGGGAGGAGAAAGTAGGATGTGCCTACAGCCAGAGGAGTTGTCTTAAGAACTGAGGAATAAAGGGTTTGAGTCTCGGCGTCGACTCAACAACCTGTGAGTCTGGGCAAATCACTTAGGGACCCATTATGACTTTGGCAGTCGGAATTATTTGACTGTTAAAGCAGTGAGGAGGAGGCTGCTGGCGTATCAGCAGCCTTCCTCCTAGTCGTATTACAATGTTTCCACCGGGGTGACGGGAGAGCCAAGGCCAATGCAGTAGCATAACAGTACCCTCAGAGGGTGCTGGCAGGGGGGCAGTGCAGACAGTGTGCATTCAGAGGGTGCTGGCAGGGGGGCCCCTGCACTGCCCATGCCATTGCCATGGGCAATACAGGCCACCACCCTTCGCCCCCACAACTGGCTTTCCAGCAGCCTTTTCATGGTGGGTACCCCACCATGAAAAGCATGGCAGAAAGAGGACCATTGATCAGCACGGTGACGCTGAAGACAGCGCCACTGTGGCTGAACTCATTGCCGCCATGGCTGACCACAACTCGTACCACCACCACCCTGCCGGGATTCACGATCCTGGCGGTGGTGGCAGTCCCCTGGGAGTCTGACTGCCATGGTAGTAATCTGGTGATCGGACCACCAGGAGTGTGGTGGTCCAATCGCCACCACGTGTTTGGAGGTCCTCGGACCACCAAAACTTGTAATGGGGCACCTTAATTTTCTGGCTTTATAAAAAATGAATGCAAACTTGAGTAAAGTAACTGTCACTCATGTAAAGCACCCCAATTGTTTCTGGTGGGGTTGAGTTTGTGCTATTTAAAAATGGCAAAATAGGAATAAATAGTACCTCAAGCACTACGGACGGACAGCAATTAATTTAAAGAAATCTGTACTTGGTTGATGTCCCACAGAAAGACCAAGAAGCGATGGCAGTGCTGACAAATTAGAATACAATAAAGAAGAGTGATAATTATGCCAATGAATTGTAAGTAATGGGGCAGCGTAAAAGCCACTTTCTAAAGAGTTTTGTCTTTTTTTAGATACAAAAGAGTGTCTCCAGAGTGACAGTGCATGCACTGTCTGCAGGCTCGACCTAAAAAGACAAACCATTAGTAAAGACTGCTATCTGATCTGATGTTAATATCTTGAAAGACAAATTAACTACTCTTCTTTCTGATCCCTGCTCACTTGCAGTGGTGGCTGGGATGTAGGCATAGTGGGGCAGGCAAATCTGGTGAAGTGTGTGCATGCATGCAAGGTGAGTGGTGCAAATAAAAAGAAAAAAAACACTTACCTTGCTTGCTGAACGATGTCCGACCTCTTCCTCACTCCAGTCTCCTCTCTGACTCCAGCAAATTCCCTGAAGCAATCCTGGCATTGCTTTCATGCTAGTAGCCATCATGAAAGAAGCAACACGATTGGAGGGAGTGGCCTTTCAGTGCTCTCAAGAGCACTGGAGGCCTGTGCTTTATCTAAACCAGCTGTCTTAAGACAGCTGGGTTAGGGAAGTTTAAAGTGCGCATGTCTGGCTGGCCGTCACAAGACACCGGGCCAAAAACACAAGCGCACTCATCAGCAGTGGACCCACCCAGTCATGAAACTTGGTTCAGGACGGGACGATGTAAAATAAAATGGTAATAAATTAATTTTATTACCATTTTATTTTTCATCCCTGGGGGAATTTTAGGCAGAGGGGGACGTTGACATGCCTCTGCCCTAAAGGAGAAACCACTGCTGCTCACTTGTCTCATTTGTGATCCCATTTTCAGACCTTCTGTTTTGCTCCTGTTGCCTACTTCTGTTGAGGCCTCCTCTCTTGCCCCTCTTGTTATTTGGGTTGCCTTATTTTGTTTCTTGCTAAATTAATTTCTGTTAACCTCATCTGTTTTAGCTCTGCTAAAAACAAAAGTGTAGCCTGATATCAGAAATATTTTTTTACTCCCTTTGCTACTTATGTGGTAGAACTATTGTTGTTTTAGAACATATTTTGGGTCAATAGATCACTTTGCTAGAAATTGTATGTTTGATTGCTGAATGAAGGAACATCTGCTCTTTAAGATATGGATATGGGACTACCTGCCTGTGGGAATACAGAGCAAAATTTTCCTATGAAAATAAAGAGTGTATAGCACTCAATTACTAAGGACAGTGTAGATGATCTGTTGCCTGAAAACATTTTGATCACCTGTGTGGATCATGTGACTGACCATTTTGTAATTAAATAGTTCTCCTTTTCTGACTATTTGTCTTGAAAAAGCGACCAGTATCATGAAACACATGTTTGCTGTATTTTTTTGTTTGTCTATTTCATGATTTATGCAGAACATTATCCCTTTCTTAATCAAATACATGCAACGGCACTCAAAGAAAAATGATAAATGTGATTCAAATATTTACTACATGTCGATGATTACACAAACAATGGTTTGCTATTGATATATTGTAAATAATACAATCAATTCTTGAGAATATGGCCTAGCATTCTTTCTTTTCTTAGGTGCCTTTTGTGGCATTGGAGGGCAGCATATAATAGGTTTATCCATTTAATCATTTGAGGACCTATTCTAAACCTCTCAAGTCAAATGCAGCAAACATGTAATTCCAGCAAAGAGTATCAAATACCTACTCGAGGCCAATGGATATACATGCTGTCCTGGGCCAGGCATGCGTAGCCACTTCCATTACACAGTACAGGAGAGTATATACAGTGAGGTATTGCGGTGGGAGAAAAATCCTGTTTTGGTCTGCATGGATGAGAGAAGGAAGGTGTGGTAATAGCCGGTCTGCCAGGATCCGGTCTAGAATTTGGTAGTCCATATTTAAAATTGAAAGTGGGAGATAAGAGGCTAAATTTTCAGAATCACGATTCGGTTTTGGTATTGATGTGTCAATTGCCTCGCGGGTGGATTTTGGTAGGGATCCACGTTGGAGAGACTCAGAAAACATATTTGACATTCTAGGGCCTAGGAGAGATTAATAGATTACATAGTGTTAGAAATGGGGTCTTTGGTTGGCACTAAGATTGCCCCTTGTCCAAGCGAGGACCCTCACTCTAATCAGGGTGAAGGAGAATCACACTAAGTTAACCCCCACCCACCGCCTTGGTAGCTTGGCACGAGCAGGCAGGTGTAACTTCAGAACCAATGTGTGAAGTATTTGTATTAACACACACAGTAATATAGTGAAAACACTACAAAATGGACACCACACCAGTTTAGAAAAAATAGGTAATATTTATCTAAATCAAACAAGACCAAAACAACAAAAATCAAACATACACCAGTTAAAATATGAATTTTCAAAAGAATAAGAGTCTTAACTCCATAGAAAACAATGGAAACAATGACTTTGCACAAAGTAGCTGGTTGGTGTCAAAAATAAAGCCGCACGGGTGAGCATGCGTCAGAAAAGACAGCGATGTGTCAATTCCCTTCTCACAAGGGAGGCCGTGCATTGTTTCTTCTCCAGTCGGGTCGGCGATGTGTTGTTTTTCTCCCTCACAAGAGAGCGATGTGTCGATTTCCGGATGGGGCACCTCGGATCACCGCAGAGTCGGGTTGACTTTGACACCCAGGGACGATGGGTGGAAAATCCAGTCACATGGTGTTAGAAAACCACACTGCATGATGTTTGCGTCATTATCAGCAGTTGGAAGTGGGTGTTGCACATCTTTTCCTCAACTGTGATGTATCAACCTCTCAGCCGCGATGCAGGTGGAGCGCTGATTTTAGCCGTGAAGCCAGCAGAGCGCCGTTTATCAGCCATGTTGCAGATGGTGCATTGTAAATTTCTCTGCATGGCGTTCTGTGCATGGATTTTCAGCTATTGTCTGCCAACTTTGTCATTCAAGGGCCTAGGGACTGGATAGGACACCACTTGGCAGGGCATGAGTCTCAGAAGAGAGTCCAGATTTTAGCAGAGGAAGTATTTGATGGCCCTGAGACTTCAAAACAGGAGGCAGGCTCAACTCAAGCCCTTGGAGATTCTTCACAAGCAGGAATGCACAACAAAGTCCAGTCTTTGTCCTCTCACAAAACAGAAGCAGCAACTGCAGGATAGCCCAACAAAGCACAGTCACCGGCAGGGGCAGCACTTCTCCTCAGCTCTTCTCCTTGGCAGAGGTTCCTCTATAATCCAGAAGTGATCTAATTTTCAGCAGTTTAGGGTCCAATATTTTTACCCCTTTCTGCCGATCTTCGCAGGCCTGACTCCGCTGCAGCCCCACTGAAGTCCGCGACTCCATGGAAGTCGCTGCACCACGTCGTGACAGACGACGCTCGAAGTGCACAGATTCAACATTTCGCACAGACGCCGCGATCACCGACTTCTTACATCGACTTGTTCTCACCCTTCACCAAAGGTATTGTACTTGGGGGTCTATGCGACTCCGTGTCCGGCGCCGCTGGTGTCGGATTGTTGGGAGCGACTCCGTTACGATGCCGTGTTAACACTTCATCAAAGCATTTTGTGTTTCTAAACTCTGTTTTTGAGTTTAATCTTTAAAAATTCTAAACTTGACTTGTGTATGTCAGATTTTTGTTGTTTTGTTTAGATAAATATTTCCTATTTTTCTAAACCTGTGTTGTGTCATTTTGTAGTGTTTTCATTAAGTTACTGTGTGTGTTGGTACAAATACTTTACACCTAGCACTCTGAAGCCTACTGCTCTGCCAAGCTACCAAGGGGGTAAGCAGGGATTAGATGAGGGTGATTCTCTTTTACCCTGACTAGAGTGAGGGTCCTTGCTTGAACAGGGGGTATCCTCACTGTCAACCAAAGACCCCATTTCTAACATTGGTGATCAGCAGTTGGGATTTGGACTTGTATTTGTTCTTGACATACAGTGATTAAGTGTACACTACTGTTTGATCTCAGACCACTACATGACCACATACTATTTGTTTGGTGATCTTTCATTTTTCTCTTTGGGACTCCTTTTTGTTCTACTTCCATGATTTTGCTGATCCCTTGACGGATTCTTTTGACTTCATTGGGGACTTGTTTTCTGCCGTTGGAACTTTGCACTTGTTGCCATCATGTCTCAATCTGGAGATGCAACAAGTGTAGCTGTGTTTGAATTAGGGAAACTGAAGAGGTACTCAGTTGCTCAATCGAAACAGTTCTGTGAAGATCTTGCCTGTCCCGTTAAGAGCTCCGCCAGGAAGGGGGAGCTGCAAGAGGCATTGAGGGCCTGGGTGACAGCCAACGAAGCTGGGGGGCACACAAAAGATATGGATGGGGAAGTGCAGAGTCTACACCGTGGTGTAGTAGAGGTACCTGTTACACCTGGGGGAGGGTCTCCAGGAGTGGTAGTGGTAGGTCCTCCAAGGGTCTGACTTCTAAAGGTGTGCAGGACAGACAGGCAGAAAAGGCTCGCCAGTTGGAGGCAGAAAAGTTGAGGATGCAAAGGGAGTTCGACGAGTGGAAAAAGGACTTAGTGATAGAAACTATGATTTTGGCTTATGAGCTAAAACTGAGAGAGCTGGAAGTCAGGAGGGCTGAGTCCAGCTGGAATGGTGGCAGCAACAATGTTGTATCCATTGCTGCTGAAGAAGTGCACATGCCCAGAGATCTGGTGCCCTATTTGAAGGAGGGAGTTAACACACGCCAGGAGGTTCAGGGGTATGAGGTAGCTCCAGAGATGCACAGGGTCCCTGAGGTGGATTGGAGAACTGGCATGGGGAGTCATATTCCTACTGGTGGGAGGGACACTCTACTGACTCTAGGTAAGAGTGAGAGGGAGAGGGGTTCCCCCCAGGTAGAAGTCCTGGTTATGGAGTATGAAGACATCCTAGAAAAGTGTGGGTTGAGTGTCAGGGACAGTCAGGTACTGTCCCACCAGTCTCAGGAGGGTGATGTGGGGTGCTTTTTCAAAGCAGAGTCACTGGGTGGTTGGGTGAAGGGTACTTTGGTTAATTCATGTGAGGGGCTGAGTGATGTAATTGCTGGAGAGCATATGTCTAGTCCTTATTTTCCAGAGCTACGCCAACACCCGGTGGAGTGTGAGTTCTCTGACCACAGGGAACGTACACTGGAGGCAGACCTTTGGGTGAGTACCAGAGAGTCTGAAGAAGCATTTGGGAGTGCTCCTGAGAGGAGTGGTCTAGGTAGTTCCCAACCAGGTGAGGTAGGAAAGGATTGTAGTGTCCCAGGTAGGTCCCAGTGTAGTGGGATGGGTGAGGGACCCCATGCCCAGTCTCAGAGAAGAGGGAATGGGGATGGGGATGGGGATGGGTTGAGGCCCAAGGTGCCAGAGATCCAGTCACAGGTCCTGGAGGGTTCCATGAGGGAACACCAAGAGGGGAGCCTAGCCTGTACCATAGGGCCATCTGTTGAGGGAGAGACCCCACAGTGTCAGGAGAACTTGGGGGCGTGGCTGTAGCCAGCATCCCACCAGTTCTGGTGTCTGGCAGTACCACTCCTAGTGAAGGGCTGTAGAAGTCCAGACATAGGGTTGAGAGGGGGTTGCGGACCCCAGTGGAGAACCTGGAGGGTCAGTGGTCAGCTCTGAGAGCAGAGCCCCCCAGGAATTACCTTGGTGAGACAATTTCTGGGTTTGGGGGAATCCAGACTCTGTCAGATGGGCAGAGGTCAGGAGACCTGCGCCAGCCAGACACTTGTGTGGCCCTTAGGGACGGTGTGTCCCTTGAGAGGGGTAAGTGTGCCCCCCTAGAAGTCCTGGTGTGCCAGGCAATGGTTCAACCACAGGGTGGTGACTCTGGGTTGAATGATCAGGTTCAGGGGGTAAACTCTGACCTGATGAAGGGTAGGTGTGCTCCCAAGGAAGCCCTGGTGTGCCAGGCAATGGTTCAACCACAGGGTGGTGACTCTGGGTTGGATGACCAGGTTCTGAGGGTAAAGTATGACCTGGTGGGGGGGGTAGGTATGCCCCCAAGGAAGTCCTGTGTTGCCAGGCAGTGGTCCAGTTCATGGGCACAGACCCTGGACTGGAGGATCAGGTGCAGGGGGTAAACCCTGACCTGAAGGGGTGGGCGGTTTGCCCAATCACCCCCCTGGTGTGATTTCAAGGGGTACTCTCCCTGAGGGGGGGGTGCAGAATCCTGAGAGTAGGGTCAGGGGAGAGAAAGACTCGCCCCTGGCCCCAGTGCAATCTAAGGGTACAGACCCTGGATCGGAAGGCCAGGTTCAGGGTGTTCCTCCTGACCTGGAGGAAGGGGCTCCTGCTAACAGTGCCCCTACCATGTTGTCTTCTGGGGGGGCACTCCTTGTTGGGGGGTGCAGGACCTCAGAAGTGAGGGCAGGGGGAGGGAAGCCTCACCCCTGCCTCTGGTCCCACCTGAAGGTACAGACCCCAGGTTGGAGGACCAGTTGCAGATTTACATCCCTGTACTGGTGGGAGAATTGTGCAGGACTGCTTCTACAAGCACCCTGACAATTTTGGACTCTGGGGGTGCCGCTCCTGCAGGGAGGGTACAGAGCCCCAGAGGGGAGGACCAGGGTCAGGTTGTCATCCCTGACCTAGTGGAAGAGAGAGTGGTCAAAGGGTGCCAGGCACCTGGTGCTACCTCCCCCCACTTTCCACAGTCACAGTGGTTGGAGAGGCCTGAGGTCAGGCTCTCATCCCCGACAGTTGGCAGGGGTCACTGTGGCTTGCTGTCCTGGTAGACAGAGCTGCCCCTGGTGGGGGCGTGGGGACGAGAGTCACACCCCAGAGGTGGAGTGGGCAACACCACTGTGTTGGCCCTGGTGGAATGATCTGCCCATTGGGATACATCTATGAGCAAAGTAAAGTTAGGTGCTGTACAGATGGTATCTGCAGATGTGGACAAGGGTTCCCCATGGGTTAGCTTAGTGGGCCCAGAGAGTATGGACAGAGGGATCCAACTGGAGTCAGGAAGGCGTAGAACTGGAACATGCCCCTGCTGTTGTGGGCCTGGGTCCTTGTTCTATCGCCCCAATCAGGGAAGTACATCAAGGTATTGATTGTTCTCCCCTGGCTTTAAGCTAGTAGGGGGTTGAGTTGGACTTTTTTGCTTATGCAGGGTCATCCCCAATCTTTTTGCCTCCTATTTTTTTCTGACCTGTTGCTGTTGGCTTTAGAACTCTTAGCACTTTACCACTGCTAACCAGTGCTAAAGTGCATATGCTCTCTGTGTAAATTATATGTGATTGGTTTATCCATGATTGGCATATTTGATTTACTAGTACGTCCCTAGTAAAGTGCACTAGAGGAGCCAAGGCCTGTAAATCAAATGCTACTAATGGGCCTGCAGCACTGGTTGTGCCACCCACGAGTAGCTCTGTAATGATGTCTCAGACCTGCCACTGCAGTGTCTGCAGTTTTAACTGTAAATTCGACTTGGCAAGTGCACCCTCTTGCCAGGCCTAAACCTTCCTTTTCTTACATGTAAGGCATGCCTAAGGTAGTCCCTAGGTAGCCCCAAGGGCAGGGTGCAGTGTATGGTTAAGGTAGGGAATATAGTAATGTGTTTTATATGTCCTGATAGTGAAATATTGCTAAATTTGTTTTTCACTGTTGCAAGGCCTGCCCCTCTCACAGGTTAACATGGGGGATACTTTTAAATCTGATTAAAGTGTAGATTCCCTTTGGGAGCGGATGGACATGTGGAGTTTGGGGTCTCTGATCTCACAATTTAAAAATATTTTTTTTTGTAAAGTTGATTTTAAGATTGTGTGTTTGAAAATTCCGCTTTTAGAAAGTGAGCATTTTCTTGCTTATATCATTTCTGTGATTCTGCCTGTTTGTGGATTCCCTGTCTGGGTCAGTTTGACAGTTGGGCTGGTTGCACCTCACACTAGTCAGTGACACAAAGGGAGCTGGGGTGTAGTCTGCATTTACTGATGAGCCATCTGTGCTAGGAGGGAGGGGAGGAGTGGTCACTTACACCTGAAAGGGCTCTGCCTGTCCTCACACAATGCAGTCTCTGACCCCCTGGTGAGTGTCTGGTGCCTGATTGATGCCACTCGAAGTGCGCGGATTCAACGTTTCGCACAGACGCCGCGATCCCCGACTTCGCGCATCAACTTGTTTTCACTCTTCAAAGGTACTGTACTTGGGGGTCTACGCGACTCCGTGTCGGGCGCCGCTGGTGTTGGATTGTTGGGAACGACTCCGTTACGATGACGTGTTAACACCTAATCGAAGCATTTTGTGTTTCTAAGTGCTATTTTTGAGTTTAATCTTTAAAAATTCAAAACTTGACTTGTGTATGTCAGGTTTTTATCGTTTCGGTCTTGTTTTGTTTAGGTAAATATTTCCTATTTTTCTAAACCAGTGTTGTGTCATTTTGTAGTGTTTTCATTAAGTTACTGTGTGTGTTGGTACAAATACTTTACACCTAGCACTCTGAAGTTAAGCCTACTGTTCTGCCAAGCTACCAAGAGGGAAGGCAGGGGTTAAGCTCAGGGTGATTCTCTTTTACCCTGACTAGAGTGAGGGTCCTTGCTTGAACAGGGGGTAACCTGACTGTCAACCAAAGACCCCATTTCTAACAATACCCATATGGTGAAGTCCGTAGCAGAGGAAAAATAGGTGGTTGTAAATTACAGACCCCTTCATCTTCATTGTAATGTGGGTGCCTCCCTCTCATTTAAGTGGGTTTCCTGAAGAAAGGCTATATGGGCCTCTCTCTGATCTATTTGTACTCAGATTTAATAGGACTTTCCCAAAAAATGTGCACTGTGTCCCCGTGGTAGCAATAATATTGTGTGCTTTGAGGAAACTTGGATTGTTGTAATAATAGCATCAGGAAAGGGAAGGCAAACCAACAGCATTGAGCCATTGTATCGGCAAAGATGGGGCCCTACCCCCCAAGAGGTCTGACCTATGTAATAACATTCCAGCCAGTGACAAATCAGCCATTTAGCCCAACAAAAAAATTCTCAAAAGGGAAATGTAGGTTAACAACGTTCTGGAGCGAGATCTTATGGAAGAGAGGTCAGCTGATGGTGATAAAAGGTATGGTGCAGCAACATGGGTGGGACACAGCCTCAGCACAGCCAACTCTATCTCTATGTGTGCAATGAATAAGTGAAGGGTAAAAGCAATGTAGCAGAAATCATATGTGTGGAAAACATATGCATTTCCTAGTTACCCAAGTGAAAGCAGTTAGGATAATGCTTGGCAGATAAATTAAGATCAAAGACATGTGGTCATTAGATGTGCATATTATGACCTCTGGGAAGTTATCAACAGGGAACACAGCCCAGAGTGTGTGTGATTAAATATACTAACTCGGTTCCCATTATTGTAATCCAGTCTCTCTGGGCTAGGAAGCTAATTGCAACCCATTCAGACTAGTTCATCACTTGTCTAAGGGATAATCAGAGGGATTGTTCAGCTGGTGCTAGATTCTGTATGTTCTGTGCCTTTCTCCAAGTCCTCCTGTACGCCAGGCAGCAGTGATGTGTGCAGAAATCACAACTGATCACAGTCCCACATTTTGAGAGAAACAGATGAGGCGGTTTGTCCTCTGTGCATGTGACGTTGAGCTGGAACCTTTTACCCATACATCTCAGAAACACGTCAAATGAGGATGTTTTCTTTAATCACCTGAAAGCATACCTTTTTAGCCTCTAATTGTCCTTTTTTTGTAAGCTGATCACCTCATAGAAGATTTAAGTCTACTGAGACTGCATCTATTATAGCCTCCATCACTATTTGGGAGTCAATAACCCCTGCAAGTCTTAGATCCAATTTGTCAGAGACGATGTCAGTGCTTGTCCCTTGAGGTTCTAGTTGGGACACCAGGTACCAGGTAGTGGTCTTAGAGGAGGTCGCCTGTGAGGCGTGAGTCAGTGTCACCAACTTTTTAGTGGATCTAAGTGAACCCATTAGATGCTACATGCAAGTAAGACGAGAAGACTGGGTATCCAGGATGTTAGGTCATTTTGGAATTAGTGCATCATGCCTTCAGGATCCCCAATGTATGTGAAGTGTTGAAGCTGGTGTTGGGAGCAGGGGAGGTGGGAAATCAGCCACATGTCATAACATGCAACCAAGCAAACACAGGGCTTGTGGAAAGGTGAAAGACAATGGCCTGCTAGTCTCTCGGGTCTCAGTAGCATCACTCGTTCGGATAATAAGAAGGGTAGATACATGTAGTAGCAGCAAAAGGGTCAATCAATTGGAGGAGACGTTTGCATGAGTGTGTACAGCTCCCGGTACCTCCCGATAGCCAAGCAATTGTCATGAACAGCTGATCAAGCACCAATTCATTGCCAGGTAGTCACCCTGGTCCCACTGGAAGCGGTCACATCGGTCAGCAGTGGAGGGGTCAGTGATTGCAGATCCCACAATAAGGGCCGGTCCCTCTGCCCACTCTGCCACCATGAAGGGAAGTATGGTGGTCAAGCAGGAGTTTGCCAAGTCCTTCAGGAAGATGCCAGTTCATGGCCATCCAGTCACCTATCCCCACATACGAGTCAGTGAGAAGGATTGGCACTTGTGGCCACTAACATGCAATTAACAGTGAACATAGAAGTCAAAAGTGAGAAGGGACCATGATGACCAGGCAGTCTCACTATTAAGATTCAGCAAATGCAAATTACATCAGAGGTTGTCCTGTTCTGTGTGAAGACATCCTAAATCTTTATGATGTAATGTGCCCTTTGGAAGTCAAGCCAAAACATTTTTGGAAAATTAGCGTTTCCTATATGTCATGGCAATGTTGTCCTAAGGAGAAGTATTTAATTCCTTAGGGTGAGACCCAACAATAATAAACATACATGGCTTTACATTTTCTGCTGCTCCCCAGTAAAATGGCCTATCAGTTGAAACTGAGCTGTCATTTGGGTCGGAGCCATGACTGATTGGCAAATGGTTGGTTCCATTCTATAGTGGTTTAGACAAATTACAATTCTGGAATAGATAGAACTCAGAATAACTAAAACGTTCAGGTTAGGTCAGGCATTTCCTTCCATCCAGGGCTTAATCTGAGCTTTTGGTCGACACCTGCACTTGATTGGCAACACTGGCACTTATGACAGCCTGGCACACAGTAAGATGTTTGTCTAATTTTGTGATGAGCACAACCACAGTTGTATAATAATTCAATATACATTAAACATAACTAATATCTGCCACCAAAAGCTATACGAATAGCTTGGACAGCAGGTATTTGTAATTTTTAATGTATATTATATGTCTGAACTGCTTTCGTTTCATAGAAGTGTGATGGTTAGCAGTTGTGTTGTCATTGGCAGCACTGGTAGGGGCATGGGAACATAGGTAACTATTGAGAGGGATGTAATTGTGTGGACTTTCAAACTGGATAGCTCAATGAATCAATCAATCACGTATTTGTAAAGCGTGACTAATCACCCTTGAGGGTATCCAGGCGCTAGCTCCTGGTGGTAAAAGGCAGTCAATGGCAAATAACGGCTATTACGGATAAAAACATTTTTAAAACTCCTGAGGTGAGGAGCTCAATGTCCTTCCTGGATTTGGAACGAAAAAGACATCTGGCAGTGATAATGTGAGTGCAGATTAGCTTCCGGGATAGGAAGATTATTTAATGAAGTCAGTTCTCATTTTGTTAGCAAGATCTTCCATAAACAATTGACATAACTCCTTTTCAAGATGCTTTGGGTAAGCAAATAAAGGCAAATATAAAATAAAGATTTTTGCATTATTACGTGGGCAAGATTATCACAGTATTTAGAGGCACAATAAGACCATTTATGTTTTGTGAAAATGTATCTAGTTTTTTTTTTCTTTTTAGGTCCGGTGTAATGGCAGTTTTAGCTGCCCTGCATGTTTTCCAGAATATTTATATTATAAAAACAAGCTTAAAGGGACCTTATTGCCAAGTCTCTTTACTTTGAGTGACTGCTGAGCCGTCCTTTGGATAGCTCCATTCGACCTACATAACACACGTATAGGGCATTGGCTGGTTCACTTCAGCTATTAGATAACTTCACATTGAGGGACTGGCTACTTGTACATGCATCCACATAAAAAATTGCCCCTCAAATTAAGAAATTTGAAGGCACTTCTCTGTACTAGTGACTGCTAATACGGTCTTAAGTATTATAGGGCGTCACCACGGACTTCCATAAAAATAAAGAAGTGAATTGAAATGTGCACATTTAGTTATCATATTGAAAACCAGGATAAACTATTGTAATAGCAAAAGTGTGCATGCAAATTTTATTTTGAAGCCACAGCCAGACAGCTCTGTGAAAGTGATATGAAGTACTAATATCTGACTGAAGAGGGTCACTTACTAACCAGTTGAGGCAGCAGTTTCATGAACGAATTTCCAGGCTGGTATCCAACTCAATAGCGACCTCTAGTAACGCATTGAGGCACTGCAGTTTTGTGGAGACGAGTTGGATCGTATTTGAAAGGGACACCATACTACAGCATTATGAAATAATTTTGAGGATTTAGCATCGGACTCAAAAGGGATCTCTAATACAAATTTGAAACATTCTAGATCTGTGAAGTTCATGCCAGCATCAAGAAAAAAAAAATCCATAGCAAACAAATCGATGTATATGATAAAAGAACCTTTCATCAAATATCTATGTATTCGTTTGCTGAACTGGCATTGACATTTTGCTTCTTTGCTTGCTTCTAAAGCCAGGTGCTTCAATATAAGCAACTGCAATTATTGCCTCACGTATAGAATGGAAAATCAGTTTGTCAAGAATAAACCTGAAGACACTTGAATTAACCAGTGGCTGCTTGCACAAATTTATACTAGGATATCATACAATTGTTCCAAATTGATCAAAACCTTATTTGGAAGTTGCAGTACATACTTCTCATCATAAATCAGCTTTTGCAAAGTCACTCTTCGTATAGAAAAGGAGCACAATTTGTTCGAGTAGGAAACGTCTATATGCGACTTTCTATACGAAACCAAATCACAAACCACCCCCACCTCAAATTTGTGAAGGACATTTGAAGAAGTTGTATCTGACTCGAGAGGGTCATCTAGTAATGACTTGAGGTACATCACTCTGGTGAAGACTTGAAATAGTTGAACCGTACACAAGTGTGGCTTCTAGCAACGTCCTGAAGAACTTCAACCTTGTGAAAGACTTCAAACTATTGCCTATGACTCAAATTACATGCAGTAGTGCAATGAGGTACTGTATCTATGCAAAAAGGCCGCAATTATTCCCTTTACCAATGTTAATTTAATAAAAAGTATTTGATCAATTAAATGGCACTTTCCCACTTAACTCAGATTAAAAATATTCCATATGTTAACTAGCGTTTTGCAGCAGCTGCCTGAGTTGCCTTGCAATGTCACATAACGCAAGCATAAAACTAATAGGACAAGGCGGTCCAAAAAAAATAAAGCCAGAACACGCAGAACTTTGCATGAGCAAAATTTCAGTGCAAAAAAATAAAAGGCAATGATATGTATTACAAATGAGTAAGATGGCACAAAAAAGACTAGCCCTCTAAAACCGTTCCTATCTACAATACGATTTTCTTTGTTTGCTAACTGCCCCTGTTCAAGAGGTGCACATTAGCAAGTGTCCTAGCACAGTGATACCGCTAGTACTCTATAAAGCAACTGGTGGCCCATCTTTTGGTGGCCCATCTTACACTAGTAGCCTCATTCAAATATTATGCAAACCCTTTCCATGTGCAAATCCCAAGAAGCATTCAGCAGGGTTATGAACAAGCTACCTCAGCGCAAGTTGAGCCTGTGAGCAAAATGTACATTTTCGTGATTCGCAAACATTTCGATGCGATATGTGCACAATACACCTTTTTGAAGAACCAATGCACTCATTAGTTAGGTGAAAATGTATTTTGTGCGAAGGGGTTAATACATTTATTGTACATTTCATCTTTTTATTCTGGGTCAAATGGGCCAGAGTCACTGTATTTCATGACTAAGATCAATAGTACAGAGCATCGCAAGGAAAAGAACTGGGCGTTTATCTCTCCAGCGTTTTCTTTCAGCAGAATGCAAAAAGAGAGCCAAACATATTTTCTTTATCTTTGTGTGCCAAGTATCTGGGCAGAGAAAGCTATAGGTATCATAGCACACCTCTCACCGTGTCATGGGAAAGATAATTTCAATGCAGAACTTTCTCTTCAACTTAATCTCCTTGGCAGCAAAACGTGAGCCTGCCTTGAGATGTTTCAGAAGGCAAACCCAGAGTCCATTTCCAGAGTGCAATCCCTTTAGTCCGGCCTTACCCAATGTAGTGTCACAAGACTTACATTACAGTACGTTTTAGAACGTGAACAACATTATCAAATGTATTCTTCAGATGTGGTGATCTGCTCAACCACAGCAAAACAGTCTGATTAATTGCCAGATAACATTTCTTCAAATATGACAAGAGATTCAGCTAAGTAATCCTCAATCTGCTTTGTGCATCTCTTTTGCTGCTTTACACTGGCTGCCTAAATCATCGGTCCTGCACACTTCACATCTGCAGACTGTCAACGAGTGGAGCTATGCCAGTGCTTTCACTTGGCAGACTGTGCACGGTGGGGCTCTGATACTTAACCCAGGGGTTTTAGAATTTCTTAAAGATGCTAGTTTAGTTTCCAATACAGCTTTGTTCACAGTAATCCCGAGCTGCCC
This sequence comes from Pleurodeles waltl, assembly GCF_031143425.1. NCBI lineage: Eukaryota > Metazoa > Chordata > Amphibia > Caudata > Salamandridae > Pleurodeles > Pleurodeles waltl. The sequence continues at coordinate 528,637,332 of NC_090442.1, forward strand.
ACAACTGAGACAGACATGTTTAGCACGCATCTGGAGGTGTGATATACACTAGCAGAAATGAAAAGAGTGCCCCAAGGGCACTTTTAATGAACTATCAATGTGAAAAATGTATAGTCATTAAAAGACACTATGTACAAACAGTAGACGAAAAGCTACCAAAGGCGTAAAACGCTTAACTTGCAGTAAAGTTTAAGGGCGAATTAACAGGACATGAAAACATATGGTGGCTCTGTAATGAGGCTTATGTGCATGTTTCGTCAATTAAAAAAATCAAGAGAATTTAAGAATTTTAACCTTGTAATGATAAACTTTCTTGAAAAAAATCAGAGGGCAAAAAATAACAACAAAAAACCACCATAGTTCAAACGATTGATCCGCAATTCAATCAATGCAAAATGAGAGATGATTTTTGCAGGCATATAGTTTAGTTTTATTTTGAATTCTGAAAAAATAACCCATGGGCTCCATGAACCGGGTATCTGCAATTCCCTTCACAAATATAATCTTAATTCTGTAAAATATCCAAAGGTAACAAACACAGTAGTCTACAGTATCATTTTTGATTAGCAAATTATTATGATGCCAGGGAGAAATTTTAATGACACTAGAGTAACCAGAGTTATTTCAATAATTATACATTACTCTTGTGATGTGAAATTACCGAAATTATGCAATCACACCAGTTTGAGAAATGCTGGATTACACTTTTGATGTAATTACGCATAATTATGACTAATTTGGTGGTAATTAGGCGGTAATTATGAGTAATTACGCTAGCTAGAATTACGTCAATTATGCCCACCCCTAAGTACTATGTGAAAACGTGTCTTAAAACAAAGTACTCTGTAAGAAATTGGGTTATTTGTAGGGAGAGGTGGAATCCCCACTCACACAAAAGCCACATGCCTAAACAGGGTGAGCCCCAAACAAATTCATTAAATTAACCTCTGTTTATCCCTGTGGTTGACTGACACTAATGCAGTCAGGCTTAGGTTAGAGGCAAAATATTTATGGAGCACACAACCAGTAAGAAAGTGAACAACACAACATATCACAAATTCCAAACCAATTTTTAAAAAGAGACTAAGGGCCATATGTACGAAAGCTTTTTCCCATAGACACAGAATGGGTAAAATCCTTTGTTACATCTGGCCCTAAATGTAATATATAAAATGACACCAATATCCATAGAACTGGAGACATTGATTTTTAGTTTTTAGGGAAAATATTTCTAAGAAGCAGAAAGCACCACTCACAGTGATCTGGTCGTGCTAGAACAGGTGAAAGTCACAAGTTCAGGCCGACCACAATACAGTGTGGGCCAGATAGAGAGAGTCCAGCTTAGTCCTGCTGAAAAGTTACCTTTTCAAGTCTTGTGTGAAGACTTTCATTTGTGTTGGAAAAGACTGCAAGGAGGAAGCTTTCATCAAGAAGAGCCAGCCAAGCATCGTGGATGGTTGTTGCAGTAGAGCAAAGAGCTAGTTGTCTCTGGAGCCTTGAGTTGTCAGTCACAGTGGGCTGTCACCATTGTAGTGCGAAGTGCAGAGTGTTGTGAACGCTTGCTGTCGCTATAAAAAGCAGGTCTTACTAGAACTTCTTGTTGGCAGTCATTGCGAACAGCAGAGTCTAGGCGCGAACAAGCCCCTTCATGGTTGCCAAGAGTATAAACTCCAGGATTTTCACCTTGCCTTCAAGAGGAATACAATCCAATGCCAACCAAAGATTCAGGGCCTGAGGGACACCTCTTGGGGATCAGGAATAACTCCAGCAGAGGCCAGCAGTAGGGCTAGGCAGGTCCAGTTGCAGCTAGTTAGTTTCAGCGAGGCCCATCTAAGCTTTCTGTGTCCCTGTGACCCACACAGGAGACTAGCCAGCTTAGCCCTTGGAGTCACTCTAGAGTCCTGGGTTCAAAGGAGCAGGTCCAGTCTTCATCCTCAGACAGCGGGGCTACCAAGCAGTCCTTCTAGCAACAGGGTAGCAGGGAAGCCCCTCGGAATCATTCACAATCAGATTTGGGGGCTGGGAGTGACAAATGTTATCCCCACTACCAGCCTTCGTGTGGGGGTCAATCCCAAGCCCCTCCCAAACTAGTTCTATTCAGTTCCTCTGTCCTTCCTGGGTTTAGCACATCTGTCTACTGTGGCAAAAGAGAGAGAAGAGCTGGTGTCAGGTTCTTTTTTGTGTGCTGTAGGTTAAGCCCTTTGAAGTGCAAATGGAGCTGATTAGAGAAATCAACATCCCATCACACAAGAGACAGCCAGTCATGTGATCCCTTTGACTTGCAGAAAGGCACAGTTGGTTGGGGCACAAAAAAGTAACTTAAAATCTGACTTTACCATGAAAGAGGATTTTAAATTACAATTCATTTGAGTGTAAACACTGGTTTTCTATACGCTGCCAATCCATTAACCTATGGGAAAGATAGGCCATGCATCAGAGAAAAAAGACATTAGGAGTTTTTCATGGTCAGGGCATGTAAAACTTAAACCTACGTGCCCTAATTTTTAAATACAATGCACCCTGCCCCAATACCTTTTAGGGCCTACACACATGTGATGCACACATTACAAAAGGAGGGTTTAGTCCTGACAAAAATAATATTTGGCCAGGTCAAAATGGCAGTTTAAAGTGGACCTGCAGGATGCAGTAGCAGGCCTGAGACATATTTTGAAGTGCTTCTTTAGTGGATAGCACAATGAGTGCTGCAGGCCCACTTGTAGCATTTAACGTACAGGCCCTGGATACATGTAGTACCATCTAATAGGGACTTATAAGTAAATTAAGTGTGCTGTTTAGGTGTAGGCAAGTTATATCACATTTTAGGAAGAGAGCATAAGCACTTTAGCACTGGTTGGTATCTAAATGATAAGGACCAAAAAATGTCAACTTTCTAAAAGTGGAATTTTCAAAATATTGACTTAAACTCAGACTTTACCATTAACGAGGATTTTAAGTTACAATTTCTTTGAGACCAAACATGACATTGCTTCCTGTTCCTTATCAAAGGATACCAATGTTAAATGTAATAAGGTAACCAAACATAGGCCCCTAAAACAAATGTGGGTGTTTTTTTTCACTACCAGGAAATGTAAAACCTAAAAACACGTCTTACCTTTCAAGTATAATTCCCCCTGCCCCATGGGCTGTTTTGAGCCTAACTTAAGGGTGACCTATTTGTATTAAAATGCAGGTTTAGGCATGGCAAAAGAGTTTATTTTGCCAGGTCGAATTGGTAGTTTAAAACTACATTCAGGCTGCAATGGCAGGCCTGAGACATATTTTAAAGGGCTATGTTGGAAATGCCCCTTCTGCAGGGTTATCCCCAGACTTTTTGCCTTCCTCCTTCTCTTTTTCTGACCTCAATTTTGCTGGTTTTTAGACTCTGCGCACTTTACCACTGCTAACCAGTGCTAGAGTGCATATGCTCTCTCCCTTTAAGCATGGTAACATTGGATCATACCCAATTGGACTATTTAATTTACTTATAAGTCCCTAGTAATGTGCACTGTATGTGCCTGGGGCCTGTAGATTAAATGCTACTAGTGGGCCTGCAGCACTGGTTGTGTCAACCACTTAAGTAGCCCCTTAACCTTGTCTCAAACACAGGGTACTCAGCCTCACTTGCATACATCTGCATTTTGAATGGGTCTTTTTAGGCTGGGGGGGTGGAGGGCCTGCTCTCACACAAAGGACTGCCACACCCCCTACTGGGACCCTGGCAGACAGGCTTGAACTGAAAGGGGACCTGGTGCACTTCTAAGCCACTCTTTGAAGTCTCCCCCACTTCAAAGGCACATTTGGGTATAAAACAGGGCCTCTGGCCTACCACCTCAGACACTTCCTGGAAAAGAAACCTGAACCAGAACCTGCACCCTGACAAGAAGAACTGCCTGGCTGCCTAAAGGACTCACCTGACTGCTTTCTACAAAGGACTGCTGCCTTTCTGTTGCCCTGCTGTCTTGTTGCTCCCTTGCTTTGCTACAGAAGTGCTCTCCAAGGGCTTGGATAGAGCTTGCTTCCTGTTCCCTGTAGTCTCAGGACCAACATGACTTCTCTCTTGCAACTGGACTCCTTGTGCGGCAAAAAATTTGACGCACAACTTGTTCCGCAGTGAAAAATTCACCGCACGCCGGACCGGAAAGACGCCGCTCGACTTCGGGAGGAAAAGATCGACGCAGCACCTGCAGTGCAACCGGAACTTCGATGCACGGCCCGCCTGGACAACGCCGCCCGACTTCCAGAGGGGAAATCGACGCAGCGCCTGCCGTGAGGGAGAAAATTCCACGCACAGCCCGCCAGAACGACGCGAAGCCGGACAACAAGCCCAGGATTCCACGCACAGACCCAGGGGCGTCTGAAAACCCCGAGACCCACAGAGGAGACCTGTCTGCGTGCCGGAAATAGACGCAGCGTCTTCCCCGCATGAAAAATAACGACGCAAGTCCGTGTGTGAAGGGGCCAAACCGACGCACACACCATTTTTCCACGCATCTCCTCCTCTGCTGCCCTTTGCGGAGATTTTTCACTCCAAACCAGGTCCTTTGTGCTTGAAAGAGACTTTGTTTGCTTTTTAAAGACTTAAGATACTTTTATCACTTTCCAGTGATATCGTTACAATCTCTTAGTGCATCTTTTATCATTTTGACCTGCAAATATCCAGATAAATATTATATATTTTTCTAAACACTGTGTGGTGTATTTTTATGGTGCTATATTGTGTTATTGTATGATTTATTGCACAAGTACTTTACACATTGCCTTCTAAGTTAAGCCTGACTGCTCAGTGCCAAGCTACCAGAGGGTGGGCAAAGGATAATTTGGATTGTGTGTGACTTACCCTGACTAGAGTGAGGCTCCTTGCTTGGACAGGAGGTAACCTGACTGCCAACCAAAGACCCCATTTCTAACAGGCTACTTTAGTGGGTGGCACAGAAAGTTCTGTAGGCCCACTAGTAGTATTCAGTTTATAAGCCCTGAATGTCGGATCACTATACTCACGACTTTTAAGTAAATTAAATATGTCAACTGGGTGCAAGTCAATTCCACCACATTTAAAGGAGTGGGCATAAGCAGGTAACTGTAAGAAACCAGAAGTTTTTGCAATGCCTTCCCACTTTTTGACCCCATTTTTGACCACTTGAGGCTGGTTTTCTGACTCCGAGGGTGACCTGGGCTCTGCTAATCAGACCCAGGGCCTATGCTTTGCTTAAAAGGTATATGCAAATTAGGCATAATCATAATCAGCATGACGGCCTACCTGTAAGTCCCTAACATATAGTCGGGAATGTAGGTTTAGAGGCCCAGCAGATTTAACGCATTAACATATGCACTGCTGTGTGGCTCGCTGTCAATTTAAAAGCCAGTCCTGCCTTGGAGGTTGCTTTTACGTTAAATGTATTTGCAAATTCAGCTTTGGAATTAAAGTTACTTCTAAAGTCTTAAACTACCTTACTCTTACATATCACCCACCCCTAAGGTCCCCCTTCGGGGCCCCAGGGGTAGGCTGCCTTGTAACTATGTCAGGGACATTATAAAATACATTTTATATGCCCTGGTGAAGGAAAAACTGCCAATTTCAGTTGTTCCCCATTGTAGTGCATTAGCTCCATAGGCTAACATAGGAAAACAATATTGAAGTATTGCTAGGAACAACCTAAAAAAGGTTGCTCTTGGATTTAAAATGATTAAGTAAATCCAACAACTTGACTCTGTTAGATTTATTAGATCTATTACGGAAAATAAGTTATAGAACTTGCTTTTCTGATGAGGCAAAAACCTTTTAACAGCTCTTCTCTGACTGGCCAGGCTGAGCCAAGCTCCCTTAAAGAGGCGTGAAGTGGCCTGCATTGAGACAACGGGACATCTGGTGGGTGGAGATATAAGCAAAAGGCAGGAAGGAGCTGGGAAGCGAAACTGGTCTTCAAAGGGGAAATGACACTTAGGAAAGGACACAGGCTCACCTCCACTTCCTGGCACCCCAGCCAGATGGGAGCCCCAGTGATTAGATTAGCATAGCAGCTGGAGGAGGAGTGTTAAGGGAAATTAGCCACACCAGTGGGACGGCCTAGCCAGATCTTAACCTCCAGGAGAAAGATTCTCCATCTTGAAGTTTATGAGAATAGTGCTTTCTGGGATTGATTTTAGCCACACGTCGCAGGAAGTGGTCAGCACAGAGTGTGGCGCCCTGCACCCCATTATTCAGGGGCGGTTTCCCCCGCTTGCAAGCCCAGGAATACTGAACTCGTATGGGAGAGTTGGTGAGCAACACAGATCCTTGCTGAAACTAAAGGAGAAGGACTGCACTTTGGATTACTGCACCTGATGTGCAATGAGTAACTACAGCTCGAAGGACTTTGCTGGCTTCAAGAGAGTGAAATAATGGATTCCCCATCAGCAACAGGTTAACAGAACTTCACCTGCACCATCTCCATCAAGTAGACCCTGGTTGGACAGTCTATAGTGACCTTTGCTTTCCAGAATGCACCTGGCTAATTCCTTCATAGTCTCAACATCCCAAGGGCCATATCAGAGCATTAAGACCCTTATATTAATGTTGTAGACACCCAAAGATCCCTCCCTGCAAACAAGAAGAAGGACTGCCCTGCTGAAACCCCTGGTTTGCACGAAGAAGGACTGCACTCACCAGGAGTGCACTTTTTGCACATTATGGGCTTCACAAAAGAGGACTTTGTCTGCCTTTTAAAGGATTCAGGAGTGGAGTTCCTGTAAGTGACAAGTATAAAGGAGCTACTAAGAGTCACCTTCATCAACTTGTGCCAGAATAGCCCAGCGGGACAGCATTCAGTGGACTTTTCAGGATTTTTGCCAGGTACGTTGTGGGAATTGTAGTCCCAATGTCCCAAGGAGCAATTTGGAGATTCTGGAACCTTGGATTTGTGTTGTGAACCACTTTCCTGCATCAAAAAACACTACTGGAAGTAAGCGTAAAAGTGTTACATCATGGGCAGCCAGAACTCTTGACTTTGTCCTGGTTCTAGTGTGACCTTTATTTAACCCTTTAAGTACTATCTGCTTTAAAGATAAAAATATGTCATTTTTTTTTTTTTTTTATGTTGGATTTTCATTGTGTGCTGTGTCTCACATATTTGATGCATTGGTTTCTTAAATGCTTTACAAACCTGTCCTTTAAGTTAAGCCTGCCTGCTTGGTGCCATCTACCAAGGGTTGAGCAAGGAATTAATTTACTGAGACCTTGACTGGACCTTATATTGTGATTGTGGCCTTATTACTAGTGGTAGGTACATCTCAGCCCCTACTAATAGATTCCCTTCTAACAGTTACTACTACTAACGAGTTCTCAATTGCAGAGTCCTAAATCCAACAAAAACAAGGTCAGCAAGCGGTCAGGGTGAAGGCTAAATGTTTAGGATACTACCATCCAAGAGTACCAGGTCTAACATAGTCACATTAAATTTGTGACATAAACACAAAGGTTGTTGAGAGCCATCTACACATGCCTGTCTTTGGTATCAATCAATATGTCTACCTTTAATCTGGCAGGACATTTCCCATAATTTAATACTCTAAGAGTAGTTTATAAATTTGAATGTCATTATACACACACACACACACACATATATATATACATATATATATATACACATATATATATCCACTTCCATATACACTTGAAGCATATTGCAAGTCACTGAGGAGTTCCATGACCATACAGAGGAACAAGGCCAAAGGTTATGGAGTTCTGCAGTGATTTACAGTAGCCTTATAATCAAGGCTCTCAGTTTATGTTATTTTTGACATTCACGTCTGTATTGCTCCTTATTTATTTTTTGCATATTTTTTCTGTAGTTATCCATATTTATTTTGGGTTTTCAGAAAAATTAAGCTGATGATCTGAAGCTGGTATATTTCAAAATTGATTTAACTGTTAAGTCTATATCCATGCTTGAGTGCCTGTCAGGTTTCAATGATATGAACACCTGCAGAAGATAAGTCAATGCATTATTATTAAAATATGCAAATTTCAGTATCAACCGTGTGCATATTTACGGCTGTTTAAGCCTCTTCACTAAAATGTCTTTCTTTTTTAACCTCCTGAACTGTCACTCCACACAACTCTTGGCCTGACCGTCATCACAGACAGTATTGAGAATTTCTCAAAAATAACCATTTCCATTTTGATCCACATTTAAAACTAAATACAGGCAGGAAAATAAATTGTTTTCCATTTGTATTTACTTGCAAAAGCAATAAAAACAGAAAACAGGGTCCTTTACTTATAGTGTACAGCAAGGTGTATTTTATGCCTTAATATACATGGTCATACCATCACCCTTGCCACAAACCTTTCAAAACTATGGTGTGTTGCCCTTTTATGTTAACCCCTTGTGTGCGGAGGATGGAACCATTCCATTCTCTCAACAGCCCACAGGGGAAGTGCTGGTGCTCCCCCGTGGTCATCCCACTTTCACCTCCACCCCCACAGGGGATGGCAGCAGAAGAGTTTTCGCTGCCACCCCTCACCCTTCTCCTCTTAGCGATCTGATGACATCGGGGAGCATGGCACGTACTCAGCACACCATCAAAAGCTGCCTGACACGCTGGAAGATATTTGGCTTCCAGCGTGCATTGGAGCAGGTAGGTTTTCCCTGCCGGGGGGCTGCACCATGCACAGAGGCTTCAGGAGAGAGCACAGTTTTTCCTCTCCCCCAGTGTCTCACTGCAATGCATTCCTGCTGCATGATCATGTAAGGGGTCACAATCGTGCAGAAGGAATTCCCCACTAAAGCCAGAGATTTTTAATTTGAATAATAGTGAGCGGCTTCTTAGGCAAGGGCCACTCAAATGAAAGGGGCAATGTTTTGGCAGTTTTCTGCCCCCCCGGGAATTGTTTTACATAATGTTTGGGGTGGCCCACTTGGGCAGGGCTCGCCGTTATGGGGAATACATTTTAAAAAAAATACTTTTGGCCCTATTTGGAGGCCCATCTTCCCTGTTGGGGGGGGGGGGGGGGGGGCTTGCAGAAAACCCACTAGTGTCAGGGATTTTTTATATCCTATTCTAAATACATACAAAATGTATTTATAAGAAACAATAAATATAATATCAATCATACATAACAGACAAAGATATAATATACATGAAACCACAATACAATCAACAAAAAATATCACAATAAATACAAAGTGCATAAACCATCAGCCGACATGTGTTTAGTCCAAACTGGACTTCTTCAAGGCTTAGTCATTCACATGGCACTTGACCTCATACTGGGTATAAAACAACTTATTCCAAATATCTTCAAATTATGTTCCACATCAAATATTAATAATGCGATATTGTTTGTTGATCCAAGACAACAGACAAGTGGGGCACCATTTTTATCAGAAGACTTGGGGGAATGCTGGGTGGAAGGACATTTGTGGCTCCTCTCAGATTCCAGAGCTTTCCAATACAGAAATTTGAGGAAAATATGTTTTCTTAGACACATTTTGGGGGTTGCAAGGGATTCTGGGTAACAGAACCTGAAGGGAGGAGCAACACAAGTCTCACCATCCTAGATTCCCCTAGGTATCTAGTTTTAAAAAATTTGCAGGTTTGCTAAGTTTCCCTAGGTGACAGTTGAACTACGGCCCAAAATCTACAGCTAGGCACAATGCAAAAGAAGAATCAGTTTTCAGTGGAAAATTGTTGTCGCGTAGGGTCTCATTATTCTAATGAGACTACTGGATTTGGCCAGCAGAATCACTTGCACTGTGGGGGACTGAGTCTGAACCCACTTCAGGTGACACCTGTCAGCCTGATCCGGGTTTTGCTCCGGGTAACTAGCAGTGCCAAGAGCAGGGATGATTGGGTACCCGAGCACATGACACAATTGATTTCACAAGGAAATCGTGGTCACTCAGATTGCATCCGTTTCTCTCAGTTACATTAGTCTCACATATACATGGACAATCAGAGGCAGTATATATTTAAATAAGGTTTTAATTAAGTTATTGCATCTTAGATAATAAAGCATGTACTGCAATGACTACGACGATAAAACATGAGAGTATTAAAATTGTGACAAGGAGAGTAAAGCATAAAAACAACACTACCATATTGTCACTAGAATCATTAAAATAATTCCTACCTAGGCTATGTTAGAACACAGCATGGTAAGCTCTAGTTCTGCCCTTCAGGTTCCCCTGTGAAGACATCATCCCTCACACCTGAGCAAGAGGTCTGTCGTCTACATAAGCAGCTGTAGCGAAGCACTCAGCAATCAGCATACAGTCGTGGTCATCTGGCTGGAATCTCCCTCGAACGTACATTGGTCAAAGTAGTGTTGTTATAATAAAACAGTTGATGTTCCAAGAAAGGATCCTTACGTAAGAGTGTGTTTGCTTCTATGAACACTAGAGACAAAGCGTTACCACGTTTGCCTGCAACCTATCTTACTGCAGCCTTGAGAAAAGCACAGAGTGAAAGAAATGTCTTGTTTAAGAACGCAGTGCTGACCTAGGCAAAGAACAGCTAGACAGAGAGAAATAAAACAAGACCGCAAATGTGGCAATTGTTAAAATAATAAACAAAGCTGAATAAAATATATCTAGGTTAAAGTGCACAGTGGAAGGCCTAGTGCACTAAAATAACGTATATGAAGCTATAACTAAAATGGCTACACAACAATGCGATGTGTCCACATTGTTTTTGTGGCCATTTCCTGTCACAGGTACTAGGCCTACCTACACAAGTGAGATATTATTTTTATTGAGAGACTTAGGGTAATACTGGGTGGAAGGATGTTTGTGGCTTCCCTCAGATTCCAGAACGTTACATCACAGAAATTAAGAGGAAACTATTGTTTAGACAAATTATGAAGTTTGCAAGGGATCTTGGGTAACAGAACCTGGTGATAACCACACAATTCACCCGATCCTGGATTCCTCTATGTGTTTAGTTTTCATAAATGTGCAGGTATGCTAGGTTTCCCTAGGCGCTGGCTGAGCTAGACCCCAAAATCCATAGCAGGACATATTGTAAAAAATAAGACAGTTTTCAGTCGAAAAATGTGATTTGTTGACATTATCTTTTGGGTCACTTCCTGTCACAGGCACGAAGCCTACCTACACAACTGAGGTACGATTTTATTGGGAGACCTGGGGGAACACAGAATAGCAAAACAGGTGTTATGACCAATTGTCTTTCTCTGCATGTGCACCTTCCAAACGTAAGACTGTGTGTAAGAAGTCATTTTCAGAATGGCCTCCAATTCACATGCTAGTATGGGGACCCCCAAAAGCAGAGATGTGTAAATAACCACTGCTTCTATACTCCATATTGTGTACCCATTTCAGAAATACATGTGTTTCCTTAATATTTTTCACTCTTTATATTTTACCAAATTAATCACTGTATACCCGAACACAATGACATTTTTTTAAAGTGTTACTACACAAATGACCACTTGCTGAATTCAGACTTTTCTCTACTTTTCAGAAATCTATAGCTTTACAGGATCCACCATAGGTTTCACACCCATTTCTGCCACTAACTGAAAGGAGGTTGAAAGCACAAAAATATGACAAATGGGCTATGTCCTAGTAAAGTGTCAAACCTGTGTTGAAAAATGTAGTTTTCGGATTCAAATCTACCTGTTCCTGAAAGCTGGGAAGGTGGTTATTTTAGAACCCCGAAGCCTACATTATGCCATTTGCAGGGAAACACATGAGCTTTCTTCTGCAGCACTTTTTTTCTATTTTTCTCCCCCAAAAACAAAAGATAGCTGCATTTTGGCTAATATATCAGTCCTCCCAAGGGAAATCCACAACGCCTTGGTACCTTTTGAATCCCCAGGATGTTGGAAATAAGGAAGCAAATGTGATGTGGATAGCTAATGTGGACAAAGAGGTTATGGGGTCCTAAGTGCAAACTCCCCCAAATAGCCAAAAAAAGGTTTGCACTGGGGGAGTTGGGGTGGGGGAGGGAAGCTTAGCAGCAAAGGGTTTAAAGACATAGGATGTTTGTGAATGAAAGAATAAATCTAAAATCTCTGGTACACAATTAAACACCCAAAATAAGCAGTCACCCTTTTGATGGAAAAGGATAGTGTTATCAGTTTAATATGTCATATATATATATATATATTTTTTAACTATAGCACTGGATATGTAGAAGATACCTACTTCCCTTTAAATAGGATGGAAAATGTCTGCTTATCACGGGTCATCTAGAAAAATAGAATAGAAGGACAAGTGACGTTTTGTTTTCTTTGCCATTATCAGTAGCAGCATCCAAGAGCGAGTGTGCTCTAGCAGTTGTCTTGTAAGACAGGAACTTATGCCTCATTATGCAACTCCATAGTCAAACTCAGTATCATACATGTGTCTGTGTTCACGCTCTGCTTATTTTTTTTTTTTTTTAGTTTAGGGCATGTTCCACTTCCTTTTTTTCCTACTGTGGCTACTTTAGTGTGTCCACTCTAGATGAAGTAATCCATTTAACTATCTATTAATGGCATTTTTCTTGCAACTCTCTTCATTGTACCTTTACTTCGAAGAGACCTTAAAAAAAAAACTTGACGTGAGCTATGAAGAAGTAAATGGCATTTGGTAAAACTAACAGTGGCTCAAGGAGTGCTCTGTTGCAACAGGAGTATTTGGATGACTGAAGTGTGAAGCCTAAAGCTGTGTGCAAGAAACTTGTGTGGGTCAACAGTTGAAAAGTAATCTCTTTGTAACTGAAAATTTACATTTTGGGATGAAACAGGATTACAAATGGTGTTATTGTAACGCACCCAGGATAACCGGATCCGGGACAATTCTGGCAAAGTTCACACTGGGAAAACATGCAGTGCCAGTCCTGTAAACCTGTGTCTTTAATGTTGGCCCCTATTACAGCACAACAAAACTCATACTTGCACAGTAATGGTGAGGTAACACACATGGAAACACTAATTTCAAATGTGGATTTCCCAAACCACAATCGCCTTGTCACGTCCTATCGGGATTATAATTCGAATGCTCAGGTCATTCACTGCCATTTCCAGTGCCCTATGTGCAATTAGCAAGTGTGTGTGTGTAACGTTGCCCTTTTTTATGTCGCACTACAGATAGATTTAGCGGTCTGGTGGATCTCACATTATCAATACTTCAAAAAAGTACAAGGAAGTAGTAGTGCAGAGCCAGTGGGTGAGGATTTTATGGGGTTTTCATCGTTTATCTTTGCTTGGATGGGATGTGCATTGAGGCCATGGCATTTCTTGGATTGTTACATTGTACCATTGGTGTTACCATTCATCACGATGGTGCCCCAGTTGCCATTTTATTGGACCGCAGAAGCAACATGACATGTTACTTGTAATTCGGAGAAAATGTGCGTCCTCTACAGTGTTTAAAAGAATTATTACATTTTAAAAGGCTGGGGTTTGGTTTGTCTGTGCAGAAAATACGTCCCGTTTGTTCTTTTTATGGCAGGGGAAAGCTATTGACTAATCAGCAGCGGTTCAAAGGCCATAATGCCAGTGAATGATGGAAGAGGTAGGTGGATTCAAGGAGCAAAGGTGTACTGTTACTGCAATCTAATGTATATTGTGTTTTTTAAACAAAGCTTAACTTGTGTTGTTCTCAAAGTAAAGATGTGCGCCCACACAGACATCTACTTACAACTACACCAAAATATTGTCACATTGCCAAAATTAACCCCTATGAAATGTTTTGCACTTAATATCTACCAATATCAACATATACAACAAAAATATCCTGACTCTTTTTTTAATAGCGCACTTCTTAGAGTATAATGGTTATTTACTGCACCCTCCTTATCAGAGAGCCTTTAACCCCAACTGCTATACGGTTGATGTCGAAGACGTTGCTTCACCATAGTGTATATTTTCTAGGGAAGCTGGAGCACCATACACAACAGCCACCCAACTATTACCAAACTCCTATCCTGTCAAAAAAACAGACCTATTAGACTATGCAAGTGCTTGTTTTTTCAATTAAATGTTCCTCTTCTTTCTGTATGAAGCGCTCTTGACTTGTCCTATTATTGCTGTTTTGTTTACCTGGGTGGAGTTTTCACTAATGTGGCCCAAGCAGCCCCTTTCTTGTTTGTAAAAAAAAAATGCAAAGAAAGTTTTCATGTTATGTGTGTGAACTGGTGAAGAGAGTATGTATACGCTTATCACTAGCAATAAGGCCACCACTCCAACATAAGGTCCAGTCAAGGTCTCAATACGTCAGCCCGTGGCTCAACCCTCTGTATCTCGCTGTGAGCAGGCAGGCTTAACGTAGGTATGTAAAGCATTTAAATACACCAATACAGTAGATAAGTAAGACACAGCACACAATAAAAATCCCATAGCAACTGATAAAAGTAGAAAATATTTTTATCTTTAAAATGACACCAAAACAACAAAAATCCAATAGAGGCAAAAGATTAACATGAAAAAAAGTGCTTTCTAGTGCTTAAAAGCTATTGACGCCAAACAGGGACATCTGGTCCTGCTAGACTGGGACAAAGTCACAATTTGAGGTCAACCACGATGGAGCCCTGCTCGGATACACTGAGCAGGAGGCCTTCGTCAAAGTTTCAGCTTCATACTTAGTCATTTTTCGGGAGCATTTTCTCTCGTCGTAGGGCAAGACTCCTCGTTACACCAGAATCTGTTGCAACGTCATTGACTTGCTCTTCCGCAGGGCCCTGGTCAAATCCTGTAAGTCTCATAGATCGGGAAAAGCTTCAGAGCTTCAGCAGGATGAACCTGAAATGCAAGAGGGGACGCAGTTTGTCAGCGGCGGCTTGACTTTCGTTGACAGATCGATCACCACATGGAGCTTTTTCCAAAAATTGCTCTAAACTTCTGGAAATTCTTCCTGAAGATTCTCTTGAGGGTTCATGGTGTCAAAAACACAAATCCAAGGGTCTAGAAGGTATCAGATGGCCCTTGGAGGTTTGGATGACAATTTCCACAATGCACCTGGCCAATTCCTTAAAATTCTACTGAAGGCACTCTAGGCTGGGGACGTCTTGTGGAAGTTTGTGCAAGGACGCTCTGTTAACCTACTGTTTTCAGGCAGTCCACTCAGTCCTTTTAGAAGCAATGCAAAGTCCTTAGGGCTGTTGTTTCAGTGTGCAACAGGGGCAGTCCTTAAGAGTGCAGTTCTTTGGGTTGCAGACCAGGGTTCTAGCAGGGCAGTCCTTATTGTGGTTTCAGGCAGCAGATCTGAATTGCTATTCATTTACTCAATGGTGTGAGGGGACAAGCAGAGGGGTACCTCTGTCCAATGAAATGCAGGGTGCCACCCAAAAGCATGACAGCTCCCTCCAAAGTGTGGCATATTCCAGGATGGAAAATTCCTCCCCTAAAGAGTAAGAACTGGCTAAAGCAACCTACTGGTGTGGCTCATTTACATTAACACTCCCCCTCCAGGCTATCTTCAAATTCCATTCTTAAGCCTGCTATCTATCCGATCGGAACAGGGTGAAGGGACCTGCCCCTTGCCATATTAGATACTAGGGACTTACAGGGATCTGTCAGTGCCAACTGTAATTATACACACTAACATTTACCTTTTTAATTAGAGCACTGGCCCTGTGCCTAGTAAGCAGAGCCCAGGACAGTCAGAGACAGTTACCATCAGTATTAGTTAGGAAAAAATTGGGTGACCAGTCTAAAAAAAGATGGCTTTCTCACAATGGCCCCCTCTCAAACAAAAGGTGATCGGTAACTAACCTACACCCTGGTAGTCCTCATCAGCTAGTTGGAAATACCTGGGAATTTCATCTGCATTGGCATAGGCCACCCCTGGTCTGTGTTCCTTTGTGAAGTCCATCCCTTGTAGGGAAATGGAGCACCTCAACAAGTTAGGATTCTCCCCCCTCATCTTCATGAGCCATCTGAGAGGTCTTTGGTCAATTTGAACATGAAAGTGAGTACCAAACAAATATAGTCTCAGCTTTTTCAGGGACCAAACCACAGCAAAGGCGTCCATCTCAATGGCACTCCATCTTTATTATCTGGGGAGTACTCACCTGCTATTAAAGGCAACTGGCTGATCAAGGCCCTCTCATTTACCTGTGCCAACACTGTCCCAGTCTCATGTTCAAAAGCATAAATTCCTTAGTGTAGTCAGGGGCCAGCAACACTGGTGCTGAACACATAGCCTCTTTGAGACTGTCAAATGCCTTATGAAACTCTGGGGTCCACATGACTTTCTTTGGTCTCTTTTTAGAAGTCAGTTTTGTCAGGGGAGCCACAATGGTCCCTTAGTTCTGAACAAGTCTTCTATAATACCTAGTCAGCCCAAGGAAGGCCCTGACCTGTTTCTGGGTTGTAGTAGCGGTCCAATCCAATATGGTTGGATTTTGGCCTGTAGAGATCGTACATCTCCTTCACCTACAGGGTGACCCAGGTAACCACTGAACTCTGCCCTATTTGGCACTTACTGGCCTTAATAGGCATACCTGCCTGCTGTAAGGCCTGAAGCACTTCCTTCAGGTGGTCTAAGTGATCCTCCCAGGTGGAACTGTACACAACTATAACTACTAAGCTACAGTGAACTGCTCCAGCCTAGACATGACCCTGTTCTCCAACCTTTATTAGGTGGCAGGGGAATTCTTTAAGGGAAAGGGCATTACTTTAAAGTGGTAATGTCCCTCTGGTGCGGAGAATGCTGACTGCTCCTTTGCTCCTTCACTGAGGGCCATCTGCCAGTAGCCTGAGTTCAAGTCAAATGTACTCAGGTACTTAGCAGCCCCTAACCTATAAATGAGCTCATCAGCTCAAGGTATAAAATGAACATCAGTCTTGGTGACTGCATTCAGTCCTCTGTAGTCCATACAGAACCTCAACTGGGCTGACCCATGGACTATCATAGGGCTCAATTACCCCTAATTTCCGCATCTCAGCAACCTCAACTTTGATACTGGCACGGGCCTGGTCTGACAATATCTACACCTTGCATTTAACAAGTAGGCTGTCACCAGTGTCAATGCCAGGAACACACAAAGTGGGGAGTCCAAGGGTCAGAAAGACCAGCAAACTACCCCAGCACCTGCTTGCAGTCTCTGTTCTGTTGGTGTGTCAATGAGGGAGAGAGCACAACTCCCTCCACTGACCCATCTTGCACATTGAGGGAGTGGAAGTCTGGCAGTGGCTCAGTTTCCTCTTCTCCTTCTTCATCTGTGACCACCAGCATGGTCAAGTCTGCCCCTTCTTGGTGGGGTGTCAACTTATTGACATGCAGGACCCTTTGAGGCTTGTGCGGGTGTTAAAGTTCACCAGTTTAACTTCATCCTTCCTCTCTAGGATTGAAGAGGACCCTGTCCACTTGTCCTGGAGGGCCCTAGGAGTCACAGTCTCCAACACCCACACCAATTGTCCCGGTTGGTACTCAGGCATAGTAGCTTTCTGGTCCTTCCAGAGCTTCATGAACTCTTGGCTGGCCTCCAGGTTCCTGCTTGATTTGTACATGTACTCTGCCATGCAAGATCTCAGGCCTAGTACAGAGTGCAGCACATTGTGCCTGGCTTCCTTAAGAGGCTTTTCCCAAGACTCTTTCACTAGGCACAATGAAAATCTTACAGGGTGCCCAAACAGCAATTCAAAGGGGCTAAAGCCAACCCCTTTTTGTGGAACCTCCTTGTAGGCAAGCAGTAGGCCTTGTAAGAGAGCCCATCTCCTTCTGAGTTTGCCAAACTGTTGATCATGCCCTTCAGGGTCATATTAAACCTTTCCACCAGACCATTAGTCTGGGATGATATAGGGTGGTGAACTTGTAGGTGGCACCACATTCTTTTCCCATCACTTTCAGAGAGCTGGACATTTAATTTGTGCCCTTATCTGAAACAACCTCCTTCTGAAAACTGACTCTGGTGAACACATCAAGTAGGGCCCTAGCCACCGCAGGAACAGTGACTATTCTGAGGGGAATCACCTTAGGATATCCTGTGGCATGGCCCACTACCAGAAAGATATATCTGTTCCCTGATGCAGCTGGTGGGTCTAGGGGACCAGCAATGTCTACCCCCACCCTCACAAAGGGAGTCCCAGCCACTGGCAGTGGTATCAAGGGAACCTTTGGTTAGCCCTGTCTTGCCACTGGGAGGAGGAATTCCCTTTATTTTTGGGGAACCCACCAGCCTCCTGGTGGCTCCCTCATTGAGGTCTAAGGCCTCAGTATACAGAACTGCATCCTTCCTGTAGACTCCGTGGAATCCACTGACATCACACTTCTCTTACCTAGAGGCGGTCTGCTAAAGGCCCTTAAGGGTGGGACACTCTCTTTGCCCCTGACAAAACTCCTCTGTGATGGTTCTACCAGCTCCTGTCAATTCTGCCAAGTCAGACAGCTCTTGGAGGGCTGGGTGGAATTGCACCCTCAGGTCAGATCCTCCCTCTCAGGGTAAGATCCTTCCTGCACCTCTGGAGTTCTCTGGGTTGGCTCACCAGACCCAGTGTGCTTTCTCTTGTTGTTGGATGCTTGGGCCACTGTTCCTTCCAGAGTCCAAGTGTCCAGCCTTTCCCTGCTGAGTAGCCTGTGAACTGGTCACAGCACATACCCACTCAGGGAGATCCAGCATCCTTGCATGGACTATTCTCTCCACCCCTCGCCAATCAGATGCTTCAACAAAATTTCCCAATAGGCAGTCCACTGGGAGGGCAGAAGACACAGCTATCTGCTTAGGGCCGGTCACACTCCCCATTCTAAACACCACTGCCATGGAATTGAGTTTGGTTCTGCTGTCTGAGTAGGATACCTGCTGGTACACACCAGGTATGATCTGCTCCGGAGAAAACAGCTTCTGTGTGACCATAGTCACACTGACTCCTGGGTCTATCAGAGCCTCAACCTCAGTCCCATTGAGTTTAGGCTGCTACCTGTACCTCTCCATGCTGGTAGGTAAAGGTTCAGGGTAGCTACTTCCACCCCACCCAGGGACACTAAAATTGCATCTCTTAACCCCCTTCCCCATCTCTGGGACAATCTCCACCCCCACACCTACACTAGCAATCCTGTGGACTGCCCGCCAGTGGGGGGATATCTTCTCCTTTCTTGTGCCCTGGCTGATAACAGTCAAAACAATGATGTACCTTCTTCAGGTCACAGAACTTTCCTGCCTTCGTAGGATGAAAGTAATTACTCAGATACCCCTTCCTCTTGAAAGTGGCATGGCTTGGAGTCCCTCCTTCCTGTGCAGGTTTTTGTAGGACTTATGAGGACTCTTTCTGTTTTTGACCTTTTTTACCCTAGGGTTTCCCTTGGGAGGGGACATGTCCTCATTTCCTATGGTCACCTCCCTGGTGTTGATTAGAAACCATGGTTCTCACCCAATCATCAGCTGTCTCCCCCAGTTCCCTCCAACCAGACAACTTTGAGTCCACTAGATACTGGTGTAACTTCTCTTGTACACAATGAGTCAGGATGTGCTCTTTAAGAATTAAATTATACAGCACCTCATACGTACTAACTTGGTTACTCTTAATCTAGCCCTCTAGTGCCTTCACTGAGATATCTACAAAGTCCACCCAGGACTGTGTGCTCACCTTCTGGATGTCCCTAAACTTCACCCTGCAATGTTCTGAGGAAAGACCAAATTTCTTGACTAAACATTTCTTCATGTGGGAGTAAGGTTTTACCTCATCCGCCTGTAGGGCCAGGAGTCTATCCCTCCCAGGTACTGGGATAAGTTCCCACAGGAGTGATCCCCAGTACTTAGAGTGGACCTCCCTCATCTGCAAGTCCCTTTCAAATGAAGCCAGCAATTTGTAAAAATCACCCCCCTCAGTGTACATGGGCACTATTCCCTTGGCAAGCCTGGTATTAAACCCACCACTCCTGGGCATTTCAGTACTTTCTTATTTTATGTTGCTGCCACCATTTTTCTCTCTTTGTTCCTTGCTTACTTCTTCTCCAACTCTAGCTTCTCCCTCTCTATAATCCTAGAAGTTTTGTCAATAGGGAAAAGCTCCAGAGCTTCAGTGGGACGGACCTGAAATTCAGGCTGGATGCGGGTTGTTAGCTGCAGCTTGAATCTCGTCAACGAGTCGGTCATCTTATAGAGCTTTTTCCAAAAGTTGCTCCAAACTTCTGGGACTTCATCCTGAAGTTCCTCTTGAGAGTTAAAAGTATCCAAAACAGAGATCTAAGGGTCTAGAAGCTCTGAGATGGTCCTTGGAAGTTTGGACCACATTTTCCACAATGCCCCTGGTCATTTCCTTAAACGTCCACTGGACTGGCTGGAGACTCCTTGAGGACGTTGGTGCAAGGAAGTTCTGTTAACCTGTTGCTTTCAGGAAGTCCACTCCTTGGCCCTTTTAAGAGGAAGGCAAAGTCCCTAGTGTTATTGTTTCAGTGTGCAACAGGGGCAGTCCTTCAGAGTGCAGGCCTTTGGGTTGCAAACCAGGATTTCAGCAGGGCAGTCGTCCTTCTTGTGGGTTCAGGCAGCAGATCCGAGCTGCTACAAAGCACTCACATATTTATTCAGTGGTCTGGAGTGACAAGCAGGGGGGCACCCCGTCCAATGAAATGCAGGTGGCCTCCCAGAAGCATGACAGCTTCCTTCAAGGTGTGGTATATTTGTGTCCCACAAAGCAGTGCACTTCTAAAATACAAAATGGAGAATTCCACTCCAGCAGAGTAGGACCTGGCTAAACTAAGCTACTGGTGTGGCTCATTTCCATTAAACCTACCCCTCCAAACCATCTGTATCTTAAGCCTGACATCTATCTGGTGGGTAGAGGGTGAGGGAATAAGCCTGGCTGGCATTCCTTTCAGTCCTGTGCTCTTTCAAGCCCATTTTGATTTACCCATCCTGCTTTGTGGCCTGTGCTCTGCAGCTGCATAAGTCCCACCACAGATAACCTCTGCTCAATGCAGGCCACGTATCACTTCATCAAAGCAAACTGGCTAATCCTGTTAAGACTGGCCAATCAGGAGAGGCCACTAGCAGGCTGGATTGTGGCTCACATAAAGGAAAGTTTTATTCCTACTTTTCTGCAATAGTAATGATAAATTCAAAAGTGGCAGGTTGTTGGATTTATCATTACCAATCTTTAGAGTCCTTGAATGATATATTTAGCTCCTTCCTATTGATATTTATACTTCTGTGAAATATTCCAGTGCTAGCCCATGGAGCTAAGAGTCTACAATTTGGAAAAATGAAATGGGTAGTTTTCCCCTCACCAGGGGATATAAAACATATTTTATAATGTCCCTACTTATAGTTACATGGCACCCCACCCATAGCGCACCAACAGGAGACCTTAGAGGTGACATATCTAAAAATAAGGTAGATTACTACTTTAGAAGCACTTTAAATTCCAAAGTCAAATTTGCATACATTTTACTTTTTAAAGACAGTCTAAAGAGCAGGGCTGCCTTTAAAAATGACGGCAGGCAACACAGCAATGCTCATTCCAGTGCAGGAAATCCGCTGGGCCTCTAAACCTCCCTGCCCTTTCATGTACTAGAGACTTATAGGCAGTTTGCACCTCCTTGCACTATTATTGTTAGACTTGGCATCCTTGGCGTGGTTTCCCCTAACTTTTTGCCTCTGTCTCCCAGGTTGTTGATGTGTGCTGGAGTCAGTTTTAGCAGTTTTTGATACTCTGGGCAATTTACCACTGCTAATCTGTGCAAGTGCTCCTATGTAAAATGTATGTATAACTGGCTTATCCATGATTGGCATATTTTATTTATTAGTAAGTCCCTAGTAGAGTGCACTAGAAGTGCCCAGGCCTGCAAATCAAATGCTACTAGTGGACCTGCAGCACAGGTTGTGCCACCCACATTAGTAGCCCCGTACACAAGGCTCAGACCTGCCAATGCAGTGTGTGTGCGCAGTTTTAAACTGCCAATCCGACTTGACAAGTGTCCCCACTTGCCAGGCCTAAACCTTCCCTTTTTCTACATGTAAGGCACCCCTAAGGTAGGCCCTGGGTAGCCCCATGGACAGGGTGGAGTGTATGTCTAAGGTAGGACATATACTGATCTGTTTTATATGTCCTAACAGTAAAATACTGCCAAATTCGGTTTTCACTGCTACAAGGTCTATCTCTCTCAGAGGTTAACATGGGGGCTGCCTTAAATGTTATTAAAGTGAAGATTCCCTTTAGGAGCCAATAGGAATATGGAGTTTAGGGTCTCTCAACTCACAATTTAAGAATACATCTTTTAGTAAAGTTTGTTTTTAGATTGTGTGTTTGGAAATGCCACTTTTAGGAAGTAGGCATTTTCTTGCTTAAATCATTCTGTGACTCTGCCCGTTTGTGGATTCCCTGTCTGGGTCAGTTTGCACCTCTCCTCTAGACAGTGACACAAAGGGAGCTGGGTTGTAGCCTGCATATCTAGATGAGCCAGCTAAGCTAGAGGGGAAGGGAGGAATGGTCACTTACACCTGAATGGGCTGTGCCTGCCCTCACAGAATGCAGTCTCCAGCCCCCTGGTAGGTGTCTGGGGCCTGCCCTAGGTAAGGCAGGATCTTACAAACAAGAGAGACTTTTCTTTGAAGTTTGCCTACTTCAAAGGCAGAAAGGGGTATACGTATTGGACCCAAAACCCCTGCAAATTAGATCACTTCTGGATTCAAGAGGAACCTCTGCCAAGGAGAAGAGCTGAAGAGAAGTGCTGCCCCTGCCTGTGACTGTGCTTTGTAGGGGAATCCTGCAGTTGCTGCTTCTGCCCATAAAAGGGGACAAAGACTGGACTTTGTGGTATATTCCTGCTTATGAAGAATCTCCAAGGGCTTGAACTGAGCTTGCCTGCTGTTCTGAAATCTCAAACCAGCAGGTACCAGGAAGGTACGTTCTGTGCTCTCAAGACACAACATCGGGGTACAGGGGACTGGCGGCGGAACCCCACCTCCTCCCCCTCAACTAACAACATGGGAGGAGCAGGTCTTGACTATTCTGCATCCTGAGGGCCTCGCAAGAGTCGGTGGAGGAATGGACTCTGGCAAGTCAAATCTTAACTATCATATCCCCCACCCTACCTGCATGCTATCTCAGACCTCAACCCTCGCCCTCTCCCCTATCACTCCAACTCCTCACAAATGTACTAATAACACAAACCACCCATCCCAACACCAAGCCCTGCATGACACAACAAAGCATGGACACCCATCACTAAAGCATGCCCACTGCACATACCCATAACAACCCCCTCAACCATCATCACACAAGCCCCCACACAGGAATGCTAGCACTGGGGTACACGGTCACTCACCCATTGCACACCATGACACACACAGATGCAATAATCATGCTTTTACACCCCTGCAGGACCACTACCTAACGTCACCAGACAGGAAGGTCCAGACATCTCCACCCCGCCCACAGTGATGACAGCAGCTCCGTCCAACTGGATCCAGATGACCAGCCCGGACCATCGTGGGCCTCGGACAGTCGGTTCCCCACACCCAGTCACAGGCCACCACAGACCTTCCACCCTCTGGTAACACCAGCACAGCACCCACCCAGCGGGCCCATACCTCCGTCCCCAGGACACGTCAATCAGCTGTGTGTCCACCACTACAGGGAACCCAGGATAACCCACCACCCCAACAACAGGGACCTGGGGGCAGTGGTAGTGGGCACACGGTCCAGGGGACGGAGGCCCAGGAACACAGGGGAACTGGGAGGGCTGCTGTGCGACAGGGGGCGGACAGGCCTAGGGAACCCAGTCTCCACGAGGCCCTCTCCTCCATCATGGGAGCATACCACCACTCCCAGGAGACTATGGCAACGGTCCTGGCCAAGTTTCAGGAGACCCAGCGGCTGCAGGAGGAACAGTATTTGGGGTTCAGGGAGGAACTCAGAACCATCAGCTCTGCCCTGGGCACCATTGTAGGGGTGCTGAAGGAGATACTTAACACCAGGAGGGACACTGTGGCACTCCAAGGGGCCCCTGATACTAGCATGGACGAAGAACTGCCCACCACCTCCGCCGGCGCTAGTGGACAGGACGCCCCGCCACAGGACCACCACACCAGCACCCCACCCCCTGCAGACGGAGAACCACCCCGCAAACGGTCCCTGAGATCCAGGAACAAGACAGAGCACGATGCCAAGACCCCCGCCAAGAAATGAGACCACCCTGATTGTCATCCTACTGTCCCACTTTGTAACCCTGTCCATACTGGAACTGCTCCAGCTCCACTTCCTATGCCCATATGGGCAATGCACCTGTGAGAATAACAGACTGGACTCTGCCATGGACATTCCTCCACTATCACCCCTCACCATTTTACAAACCCCCTCCAATATTGAGCACTTCAATAAACACCCTTGAACCACAAAACAATCTGGAGTCAGTCTGTGATTTCGAAAATGTGTATTAGCAATGACAGTGAAAAATGCGTTTTCAAATGTAATGTCAACATACCTATGTCACACATCTCAAGTCCATGAGGAATCTAAGCAGATGACACACGTTGGAAACCAAACCTGTGAAACTGTAAGGGAAATGTACAACTCAGTTACCATATACTGGTTGAAATCGACAGACAGGATAGAGGTAGAAGTGTGAAAGTACTTGTAGTAGGCAGGAATGTGTTCTCACCTGTGTGTCACTGGAAATATTGCTGGATAACTGAGTCCCTGTTGTCAATGTCTTCTTCCTCTGCTTCCTCCTCATCACTGTCCACAGGCTCCACAGCTGCCACAACACCATCATCTGGACCATCCTCCTGCAGAAAAGGCACCTGTCGTCGCAAAGCCAAGTTGTGAAGCATACAGCAGGCCATGATGATCTGGCACACCTTCCTTGGTGAGTAGAATAGGGAACCACCTGTCATATGGAGGCACCTGAACCTGGCCTTCAGGAGGCCGAAGGTGCGTTCAATCACCCTTCTAGTCCGCCCATGGGCCTCATTGTAGCGTTCCTCTGCCCTGGTCCTGGGATTCCTCACTGGGGTCAGTAGCCATGACAGGTTGGGGTAACCAGAGTCCCCTAATAGCCACACCTGGTGCCTCTGGAGTTGACCCATCACATAAGGGATGCTGCTATTCCGCAGGATGTAGGCGTCATGCACAGAGCCAGGGAACATAGCATTTACCTGGGAGATGTACTGGTCTGCCAAACATACCATCTGTACATTCATCGAATGATAACTCTTCCGGTTCCTGTACACCTGTTCACTCCTGTGAGGGGGGGGAGCAGAGCTACATGGGTCCCATCAATGGCACCTATGATGTTGGGGATATGTCCAAGGGCATAGAAGTCACTTTTAACTGTAGGCAAATCCTCCACCTGAGGGAAAACGATGTAGCTCCTCATGTGTTTCAGCAGGGCAGACAACACTCTGGACAACATGTTGGAAAACATAGGCTGGGACATCCCTGATGTCATGGCCACTGTTGTTTGAAATGACCCACTTGCAAGTAAATGGAGCACTGATAGCACCTGCACTTGATGGGGGATCCCTGTGGGATGGCGGATCGCTGACATCAGGTCTGGCTCCAACTGGGCACACAGTTCCTGGATTGTGGCACAGTCAAACTTGTAGGTGATGATCAAATGTCTTTCCTCCATTGTCGACAGGTCCACCAGCGGTCGGTACACCGGAGGATTCCGCCATCTCCTCACATGTCCCAGCGGACGGTGCCTAGGAATGACAACAGCGACCACAGAGTCAAACAACTCAGAGGTATGTACCCACAGTCTACACAGAACACCATTCATACACAAAATCTGGCCTGTATTTGTATTGCGCGACAAGGCCTAGGTCTGTGTGACGCAGTTGGTAATTAGGCCATGTGGGCCCCAGAAATGGCGGCTGCCTGACCTGTAAAGTGGGACAATGGGATGTGAGGTAACTGAGCTGGCGTTGTACACCGTAGTGGTAGGCGGTTGAAGACTGCGGCGCAATGCTGCATTGGTTAACATTGGACCCTATGGTTCCCAGGAGCCAATGACGATGTACGCCGGCGGTGATGGTACGCACCGCCGCGGACGTGACCGCCATTTTCTATCTGTTCAATCACTCGATACCTGATCTTTGACAGGAGAGGACCTATACTGCAAGTGCTGCTGTGACCTCGGTCTGGAAGAGACAATGGCTCGTGCGTCTGGGAAAGGGCCCCTGCCTTCACTGCAGAGGAGTTGGAGAAGCTCGTGGACGGGGTCCTCCCCCAGTACACGCTACTCTACGGTCCTCCAGACCAACAGGTAAGTACACAGGGAGCACGTTGTATGGGCTATGCCTGTGAGGAGAGGGCTGGTTGTAAGAATGAAGGGGGCACAGTTCTGCGTGCATGAAGGACTGTGAATGCATGTGCCACATGGCAAGGGTAGGGATGTGGGCCACTCACTTCGACGGTGCAGTTGGTAATGACTTCTCTTCTTCCCCTGTACATTTCATGTAGGTCAGCGCCCACCAGAAAAAGGATATTTGGCGTGCTATCGCCAAGGACGTCCGAACCCTGGGGATCCACCACAGACGGAGCACCCACTGCCGGAAAAGATGGGAGGACATTCGCCACTGGAGCAAGAAGACGGCGGAGGCTCAGCTGGGGATGGCCTCCCAACGTGGGAGGGGTGCCCGTCGAACCATGACCCCCCTGATGTTCCGGATCCTGGCGGTGGCCTACCCTGAGTTGAATGGGCGCTTGAGGGCATCACAGCAGACACAAGGGGGTGAGTACCACATCATTCAGCGGACCTTGCGCGCAGTGAAGGTGTCTGGGTGGGGGAGGAGGGCTGGGGGTTTCCCTAGGCCAGGGCGAGTTCCGTAGGCTAGGCCCCTCCGTAATGCAGGCCATGTGGCACCCCACCCCACCTCTGTAGAGTGCCAAGTACAGGTATACATGCCCCTGTGTCATCTATGTGTGCAGATGTCGACCATAGCCATGTAGGACATATCCCAGGAATTGCATCTGTAGAGCCCAACAGCGCGACGTAGTGCAGGGGGCTGCTGTGTCTGTACTGTCCGTCAACGGTAGCGGTAAGCCATGCACTCAACCTGTCTTTCTTCTGTCGTCCCCCCCCTTTTTGTGGTCTCCCTGTTCTTGTGTGCATCAGCATCATCAGGCGGAGGTACAGTGGCACCGGAGCACGAGGGAGCTGCATCCCACATGGCCACGGACTCGGAATACACCAGTGGGACGGAGGGTGAGGGGAGCACTACAGCGGTCACAGGATCAGCAACCAGAGACACGGACTCGTCCTCCGATGGGAGCTCCCTTGTGGTGGCAGCAAAATCTGTGCCCCCCACTTCTACAGGTACAGCCACCACCCCACCTACCAGCACTGCCCTCCCAGCAGCCCCTCAGCCTTCGCCCCGTGCCCTCTCACCCAGGAGGGTGGGCATCACCTTCGCTCCAGGCACCTCAGCCCCTGCCCCTGTCACCTCTGCTGCCCTCAGTGAGGAGGCCATTGTCCTCTCCCAGTGTGTCTGTGACGCCCCCTCCGAAGATACACAAACACAGGCACACACCCACCCAACAGGCACACACCCACTCAACAGCCATCCACCTCACGACAGCCTCCAGCCCATGCTCCTTCACCCAAAGTCACCAAACGTACACCTCCTACAACCACTACCTCTTCCTCCACTCCCAAACCCCCTCCAGCTACCCGTCCAAGTGTTCCTAAGAAACTTTTCCTGGCCAACCTTGACCTCTCTCTTCCCCCCCTCCAACTCATAGGTCCCGTACTAGCACCTCAGCCAAAAAAAAATCGCCGGGACCATTGGTGCCTGTTACAGGTATGTGGAGTGCACCGGCCACCAGGCAGCCAGTGTGGCACGGAGCCACAGCACAGCCAGTCTCCCCCCTGTGAAGCACCAGAAGTTGGACAGTGCCCGGCGGGAGAGGGGGAAGACTCAAGCCAGCAAAGCCGCTCACGAAGGTCCCGGATATAGTGTCGACTCAGCTGTGACTCCTCCCAAGGTGGGGAAGGGGCAGAAGAAATCTCCAAAGTCTGGGAGGAGCAGCACAGTGGAGAAGACCGCCATCGTCCCCGCTGCCCAGGAGGCCACCGCCAGCCCAATCGTCACTGGCCAGGAAGCCACCGCCAGAGTCACTGCCCAGGAGGCCAGCCCAATCGTCACTGGCCAGGAGGCCACCACCAGAGTCGCTGCCCAGGAGGCCAGCCCCATCGTCTCTGGCCAGGAGGCCACCGCCAGAGTCACTGTCCAAGAAGCCACCGCCAGAGTCACTGTCCAGGAGGCCAGCCCCATCGTCACTGGCCAGGAAGCCAGCGCCAGCCCCATCGTCACTTGCCAGGAGGCCACCGCCAGAGTCACTGCCCACGAGGCCAGCCCAATCGTCACTGGCCAGGAGGCCACCGCCAGAGTCACTGCCCAGGAGGCCAACCCCATCGTCACTGGCCAGGAGGCCACCGCCAGAGTCACTTCCCAGGAGGCCAGCCCCATCTTCACTGGCCAGGAGGCTACCGCCAGCCCCATCGTCACTGGCCAGGAGGCCACCGCCAGCCCCAGAGTCACTGGCTAGGAGGGCCCCGCAAGCCACAGCCCAGCTGACTCATGAAGGACCGCCAGCCACAGGCCTGCTGGGCAATGAAGGACCGCCTTGGCAAGCACCGCTGAACAGGTCAGAAACTGCCAACTCAAGCACTGCTGAACAGGTCAGAAACTGGCAACTCAAGCACCGCTGAACAGGGCAAAGACCGCCATGGCAAGCACCGCTGAACAGGGCAAGCACCACTGAACAGGTGAGAAACTGCCAACTCAAGCAACGCCGAACAGGGCAAAGACCGCCATGGCAAGCACCGCTGAACAGGGCAAGCACCGCTGAACAGGTGAGAAACTGCCAACTCAAGCACCGCCGAACAGGGCAAAGACCGCCATGGAATGCACCGCTGAACAGGGCAAGCACCGCTGAACAGGTCAGAAACTGCCAACTCAAGCACCGCCGAACAGGGCAAAGACCGCCATGGCAAGCACGGCTGAACAGGTCAGAAACTGCCAACTCAAGCACCGCCGAACAGGGCAAAGACCGCCATGGAATGCACCGCTGAACAGGGCAAGCACCGCTGAACAGGTCAGAAACTGCCAACTCAAGCACCGCCGAACAGGCCAAAGACCACCATGGAATGAACCGCTGAACAGGGCAAGCACCGCTGAACAGGTCAGAAACTGCCAACTCAAGCACCGCCGAACAGGGCAAAGACCGCCATGGCAAGCACCGCTGAACAGGGCAAGCACCGCTGAACAGGTCAGAAACTGCCAACTCAAGCAACGCTGAACAGGGCAAAGACTGCCATGGAATGCACCGCTGAACAGGTCAGAAACTGCCAACTCAAGCACTGCCGAACATGGCAAAGACTGCCAAGGCGAGCACCGCTCGCCCATTAGCAGCAGGGGCAGTGACGCAACTGAGACCGTCACAGGGTGAGTGCTGCACTCTGGGCACCAGTCCCCCTCCAGAACCAGTGGAGACATGCATCCACTCCGTCTGTCCTGCACAGGATGAAGCACTCTGGGCACCAGTCCCCCTCCAGAGCCAGTGGAGACATGCATCCATCTCCGTCTGTCCTGCACAGGATGAAGCACTCTGGGCACCAGTCCCCCTCCAGAACCAGTGGAGACATGCATCCACTTGAGAGACTGTGGCTTTGCACTCCCCAGGATGGTACAGTGGGCAACCCACCCACTGTAGTGAGTTGAGCGACTGTGGCTTTGCACTCCCCAGGATGGTACAGTGGGCAACCCACCCACTGTAGAGACTTGAGAGACTGTGGCTTTGCACTCCCCAGGATATGGCAGTGGGCAAACCACCCACTGTAGAGACTTGAGAGACTGTGGCTTTGCACTACCCAGGATGGTACAGTGGGCAAACCACCCACTGTAGAGACTTGAGACTGTGGCTTTGCACTCCCCAGGATGGTACAGTGGGCAAACCACCCACGGTAGAGACTTCAGAGACTGTGGCCTTGCACTCCCCTGGATACATCAATGGGCATGAAGCCCCCTCGTGGATCTGGCGTGGTGCACTTATCTGGCTGAAGTGCCCCCCCTTCTCTTCCCCCTGAGGTGCCTGTTGTATTTCTATCTGATGCCCCTGCAGTGTTCCCTCCGTTTTGATCAGGTATCTAGTGTGGGCCTCGCCCATGCATTTTGGGCCCAGTGGTCCACGGACAATGAATGGTGCATTACCTGCACTACTAATCGTGGTGTATATTTTGTTTAATGTGTATATACATGTATATATTTGGTTACTGTATTTTGATGTATTACAATGGTTCAACTCATTTCCTTTTGTCTTTGCATTCTTCCGGGGGGGTTGGGGGTTGTTACTGTAATGTTTGGATATGCATTGGTGTGTGTGTTGTAGTGGGTGAGGGTCGGGGTGGGGGTTGTGATGTTGGTTGTGTGTGTCCCTGTGTTTTTACCTCCCCCTCCCCTATGTCGTAGGTGCAGTACTCACCGTGGTCTTCGCCACCGGCGTTTTTGATCCTCGTATAGGAGCAGGAAGACTATCGCTGGCAGAATATGGAGTTCCGGCTCCATGGTGTCGTCATTCCTCGTGGAGTGTGTAGAGGCGAGCGTTTTCCCTTTGAAATGGCTGTTTCCGCCGTGTTTTTATCTGCGGTGAATCCGCCCCGGAAAAGGTGGCAGATTGGCCTGTTGTGATGCTGTGGGAAGTACCTTGTCCTCCGCCTGTCTGTTGGCGGTGACTGCCGCGCTGTTTGTCTGTACCACCGTGCCGGTCGGAGTGTTAAAGTGGCTGTCTTTATTGGCGGTTTCCGCCACGGTCATAATTCCAAAATTTTTACCGCCCGCCTGTTGGCGGTTTTACCGCCGCTTTAACACCAACCGCCAGGGTTGTAATGACCACCAAAATATGATATTCACCTACTCTTGAATCCACTATTCGGAAGGAACATTAACAACAAGTCTCTCTAGGTATTTCTAGCAAGCCCAACTGGCATTTTTCAGGTTATCAAAAAAACTGAGCAATTTCTGTTTATTTTTCACAACTTCTTTGGCATTCAGTCTTGTCTTTCACTTATAGAACAAGGGATTATGCTGGCATTCTTTAGCATTTTCTGTAGGAGCAGATTTTCTTTCAACAGTGGTTCCAAGACACAAAGGGCGTCAGTGACTCTCAGTTCGCCGCTGAAAGTGGTGGTCTGACCATTATATTATGACCACAGCAGAGCCGATGCGGTCCGACTACCAGCACCGCCAGGTTTCTGCCAGCCGACAGTCTTCCGGTGGTCTCATTCCACCAGGGCAGTGCTGCAAGTAGCGCTGCCCTCCGGATTACGAGCCCCCTTTCTACCAGCCTTTGCACGGTGGTTCCACCACCATGCACAGGCTGGCAGAAAGGAGGTGCCAGGACCCCTCTTGGGGCCCCTGCACTGCAGTGCAGGGGCCCATCATGGACAGCCCTGTCACGCTTTTCACTGTTGCACCAGACGCACCGCAACATTGCCACGTGCTTGATTACGAGCTTGCCTCAATGTTGTGGGGTTCTTCCCTCTGGGCCGGCGGGCGGAAATGCTGTATCCCCCCTCCGGCCTAGAAGGAAACTTGTAATAGGTACTGCGGAGGGACGGCTGCATTTGTTGTCATCCCAACGTGGGACTTTGGCGGGCGTCCTCCGTCGTCCTCCAAAGTGAATAAAAATGAGGGCCAAAGTGTGTGCCATATAACAGAGAAGCTGTTTTCCATTGCCTTGGTCTAACAGGTTCACCCAGCCACTCAGGGCATATAATACAGAAGTAGGTGTCTGAGCCTGAGCCCAACATTGCCGGGCACATGAGAGTAGGGAGACCAAGAGTGCTGCCAGAACAGCTGAGAGCAGTATTTATATCCTTTAATTTAATGAACATATTTTGATTGCCTTCCTACTCCGAATGTTCAACTCCTTTTGCTAATAACAATTAGTGTAAAGTTATGGTTTAAGGCAGTGTTTCTTAACCTTTGGTCTGGTGATCCATAGGGGTCCACAAAGCTTACTCAGGAAGGTCTGTGACTGCTTAAAAAATTAAATAATATTAACAGAATATTCGAGTGTATATAAATAAAGACGCAAAATGTAAACTTAAAATTTTTAAAACATTCAGTAAAAGCGAAGACTTTGAAATTGTAGGCTAAAAATGTGTCCCCAAATTGATTTGTGGAAGCAATTCAAGAGAACAAACAGAATGCAGTATGGGTGCCATCAACTGAATGAAGGCAGTGACCACCCCATTTATAAAGAGAGAGAATAATGCAGGTGGTCTTTCCTGCAAATAGGAATGGGGTCTGCCAACTCACCACCAGGACCCCATCTCACCCTTGCATAGTTAGACTGATGAAGCCTGATAAGAATGTTTATGATATCGGGAGGAACTCCCAGATTGCCAAGAACTTCCCAGATAATATGTCTTGGGACCAAATCAAACACAGCCTTAAGATCAGCGAGGGCTACGTAAAGGTGGTCTTTCAGGAGAAGAACATATTTTCAGATAAAGAGGAAGCATCTGGTCTATAGTGCTAAACCTGCGCCGGAAACCAGCCTGAAGGGGAAATAAGATTTTAGCTTCATCAAGCCAATCCTGGAGCTTGAAGAGGTGCTGGGATTGCTCCTACGCCTTTTTTTAAAGATGGGAATAATATATCAGACTCTGTTTTTCCGTTGCAAGCCCTAAGACCAAAGGTAGGGGTAAAGGAAGTGTGTTGTAAAGCCGAGGCAGACCAGACTTTTAAGAAATCTGTCTCCAATGGTGAAATACTAAGGGTTAGTCTTCACTTCGAGTTAAAATTGGGAAAAGCTTTATGGGTTCATAAGGGGTATTAAAGTCACCCGCTAGGATCATGAGCTCAGACAGTGGCATGAAGAAAGAAAATTATCAATGTTTGCAAGGGTCGGAGAGTCTTTATTTTGGGGGGCTGCATGATGATTATAGATGTTCAAGATGCTACTCTTGCTCCCTTTCCGGGGGCTAAGATTTATTCCTACAAGATCAGGAGAGGGAACGTCCAATCTCTTACATTGGCACTGAAGGAATATTTTAAGCCAGATGATCAGGCTGCATGTATTTTAACTGCAGCCGAAATAGTAGTTTGCTTTCTTGCCAAGGTGACTGATAAACTGTGAACTGTTTCTTCATTTGTTTGCATGAAAAATGGCAGAAATAAGCTTCTCATTAACTAAACAAACAATCAAATTCAGTTTTAGCAATAATGCCTGTTGTTTTATTAAGTCATGAACCCCAAAACTCTGTTCACAAACATGAATCTCAATCTTTAACTTACGGTTTATTGTAACAGAAGAGGAAGCTTTTTGTTGAAGGAACTCGTTTTCTAACGGAAGGAGGCTACAGCCAACAGAGAGAACAATGGGGCTAAAATGGAGAAAAGTGATAGGAGGGACAAATTACAGGCAGCAGGACTGCCATGTGCAAAGAGCTGTGATGCGTCCCACCAGGGAAAGGTGGGGAACAAAGAAGGAAGAAATTAATTACAAAGAAAAGAACAGATAGAGAACCAAAGAAGCATACATAAGAGCAACATTAGAAAAGAAGGACAATGAAAATTGTTGTGCAGCAAAAAAATTACAATCTTTCTTCTAAGAAGTGCACAGACATTATTGCAATAGGACACTATTAGTTTTTATGGTACATCATTATTTCCATTTTAACACCTGTAAAGAGAAACCTATACCACTACTTCTTATAGTAGGGTAGGTTGCATGGTCATACTGGGATCAAAAATAAGCCTGGCCACCACAATGTAATCTTCATTTGTGAATCACAACCATACGTGCCCCCATTGCTTGCTTAGTATGAGGCCAAACAACCAATGACTGAGCAGATTGGTCAAAGAATGTAACAATGTGACCAAAAGGGATAAACAATGTGACTAAGGTGGAGCAGAGTCTGGCTGAAGGTGAGCAATATATGAACAAGGGAATCATTAGGAGTCAATGAGGTTTATGGTGTGGATCAATTTTCAGAAGTCTAAATGGACATATGTTTCCCATTTGAAATACTCCTTATTAAATATAACCTTATGCATAATAAATATGAGCAAGCAAAACAATTATTCAAAACACATAATATCCTCCAAAGGGGTCTTTTGCAATAAAACTTATTTTCAAGGAATATACAGAACTCCTAGGAGAGCAGGGTCTTGACGAATAGCTTGCTCAAATGCAGGGCCATTGGAGATCCATGTTCTGTACTCTCCTGAATGTGGACCACCCAACAATTTTATGAAGCTCTGTCTGACTGGTGGGGATCTCACCACCTTCTGTGCATAAGCCAGCATAGAAGTTGCACAGAGGGCAGGGAGGTTTACTGAGTGAATGTCATGCTGTTTTCACCTCCCAGATGAATTTGTTTTCTCCAGAAAACCCTCCACAAAAAGGAACTGATGAATTTAGAGTTTTCTCCAAACAAATGGGTGTCAACAGAAGGGTTTCCTGTTGGAAACCAATCAGACATTTCCAAGTAGTCCAAAGAGGTCCTGTTTATGGCAGCAGAGTCAGCCGAGGCTCTGTTGACAGGAACTTAGTGCTTCACCCACCTCTAAATGAGGCAGGCACACCATAATTTTGGTGACATAAAAATCCCACCAATTTACAGAATGCCTGCCACTCCACCAAACTCTAGATTATGTCCATAGCTCCTGTCAGACCTAATGGCAATAGGGCAGTCTTCCCCCCAGCATTTTTCCTCCCTCACTCCATTTCCTGATTCAGTTTTTGCTGGCTTTAGGACTCTGTGCACTTTACCACTGCTAACTTGTGTGTGCTGTCACCTCTAAATCATGGTAACATTGGTACTTACCTGTTGGACTTTTTTGATTCTACAGGGTCATCCCCAATCTTTTTGCCTCCTGCCTCCTATTTTGGCGGACCTGTTGCTGTTGGCTTTTGAACTCTGGGCACTTTACCACTGCTAACCAGTGCTACTAAAGTGCATATGCTCTCTGTGTAAACTGTATGGTTGATGGTTTATCCATGATTGGCATATTTGAATTACTAGTAAGTCCGTAGTAAAGTGCACTAGAGGTGCCCAGGGCCTGTAAATAAAATGCTACTAGTGGGCCTGATGCACTGGTTGTGCCACCCACATAAGTAGCTCTGTAATCATGTCTCGGACCTGCCACTGCAGTGTCTGTGTGTGCAGTTTTAACTGTAAATTCCACTTGGCAAGTGCACCCACTAAATCTTCCCTTTTCTTACATGTCAGACACTCCTAAGGTAGGCCCTAGGTAGCCCCAACGGCAGGGTGCAATGTATGGTTAAGGTAGGACATAAATCGTAATGTGTTTTATATGTCCTGACAGTGAAATATTGCTAAAGTCGTTTTTCACTGTTGCAAGGCCTATCCCTCTCATAGGTTAACATGGGGGCTACCTTTAAATCTGATTAAAGTGTAGATTCCCTTTGGGAGTGGATGGACATGTGGAGTTTGAGGTCTCTGAATTCACAATTTAAAAATACATCTTTTAGTAAAGTTGATTTTAAGATTGTGTGTTTGAAAACACCACTTTTAGAAAGTGAGCATTTTCTTGACTCTGCCTGTTTGTGGATTACCTGTCTGGGTCAGTTTGACAGTTGGTCTGGTTGCATCTCACACTAGACAGTGACACAAAGGGAGCTGGGGTATAGTCTGCATATCCTGATGAGCCATCTGTGCTAGGAGGGAGGGGAGGAGTGGTCACTCACACCTGAAAGGGCTGTGCCTGCCGTCACACAATGAAGTCTCCAACCCCCTGGTGAGTGTCTGGGGCCTGGCCTGGACAAGGCAGGATTTCACACTCAAAAGACACTTTACTTTGAAGTAGGTCTACTTCAGAGGATAAATTGGGTATAAGAAGGGCACCCAAACTACAGACTTTAGAAACCCTTCTGGAAACAAGAGGAACCTCTGCCTGGAGAAGAGCTGAGGAAGAAGAGCTGCCCTGCCTGTGACTGTGCTTTGTGAAGCTATCCTGCAGTTGCTGCTTCTGCTAGACGAAGAGGGCAAAGACTGGACTGTGTGTGCCTTCCATCTTGAGAAGAACTCTCCAAGGGCTTGATTTAGAGCTTGCCTCCTGTTGTTTGAAGTCTCATGGGACAGCAAAGACTTCTCTCTGCCAGCACCGGGAGTCTCTGGAGAGACTCCTACTCTGTCCTGTGGTGCCCATCCAGTTCCTGGGACACTAAAAGGAGAAGCTGGCAGCCTAAATGAAAGGAAATCTACGCACAGAGCGATGTGTGGGGAAAAGATTGACGAAACTCTGATCTGCGGCTGAAGAAACGATGCATGGCCAGCTCCACCGCTAAGAATCAACGTTCACCAGAAATGCAACTGAAGAATCGACGCACAGAGCAGTAGAAACTACGTGCAGCATCGCTGATGGAGGCTGGGAGATCGCAACCCGTGCTGCGTGGTTTTCGGATCATCGTGCGGCTGGATTCCTGACTCAAGCACCGCTGGGCGTGTAAAAACAATGCAAGGCCTGCCCGGTCCAGAGAGTGCTGACCGGATCGACGCATCGCCCACCTGCAGAGAGAAGAAATTACGCACCTGACCCGGCGAAAGGATAAACGACGCAAGGTCCGACTCGTGAGTGGAATCAACACACCGCAAGCCCTTTATGACGCACACTCGCCCGTGCAGGGTTATTTTTGACGCACCCAAGGTACTTTTTCACGCTAACATTGTTAGTGTGTGTTTAAAACTACTTACAGACTCTTTTTCCATTTTTATTAATAACTTGACCTGTGTATGGTGGATTTTTGTTGTTTTGGTCTTGTTTAGATAAATATTTCCAATTTTTCTAAACCTGTGTTGTGTCATTTTGTAGTGTTTTCATTAAGTTACTGTGTGTGTTGGTACAAATACTTTACACCTAGCACTCTGAGGTTAAGCCTACTGCTCTGCCAAGCTACCAAAGGGTTAAGCAGGGGTCAGCTGAGGGTGATTCTCTTTTACTCTGACTAGAGTGAGGGTCCTTGCTTGAACAGGGTGTAACCTGATTGTCAACCAAAGACCCCATTTCTAACATTGGCGTGACGTCTTTTTGTGGTGCTTTCACTGTGTTGCTCAAATACTTTAAACATTGCCACTCTTTAGATTTTATTGAGGTATCCAGGAGAGTTTATGCAGATTCTGAAGGCTATGTTATCCTGCACGTTTTATTCAAGAAAGCCCAGGTTCGTAGGTAGAACTGACCCATGATTGCACTGTGGCGTGGGCAGTCCTAAAAAACAAACGGTTGTAGAAATATAGAAAATTCTGAATTAAGTTAGGAGCAGTTTGTCTAAATTACTCAATGATTTATCAAAGAAACTAATCATTGAAACAACTGTTCTGGTTGCAGGGATGTACAGTGTTTGCTGTTAGCTCAGAAAACCACAATACCCGAAGCCAGCAATAGAATCATGGTTTGCAATTTATTTACTCCATGTTAGCCATTTATCATGGGATGCTGAATTGTCTCATGAATCGAAATTGAGGGTTAATGAAAGTGGTTTTCTGAAGTCTACCCAAGAATTGAGGTTAGGGACGGGAGTCCTTTTTAATCAATTGAAAGTCTGGATTACCTACAATGCCAGGCAGAGCAATTCGGAGACACTTTTTACAAAAAGTGTTTGTTGGCATCAACCTAATGTAGGAAGTCAAAGATACCCCTTCCGCTTGGGACGACTTGGATCCTCTTCTCACCATGACCAAGCAAGTCAACGCCGTGTCCTCCGCCTGCTTCCTCACCCTCCGCATGCTCCGCAAGATCTTCCGCTGGATCCCCGCCGACACTAGAAAAACCGTGATCCACGCCCTCGTCACGAGCCGCCTGGACTACAGCAACACCCTCTACGCTGGGACCACAGCCAAACTCCAAAAACGCCTGCAACGCATTCAAAACGCCTCGGCCCGCCTCATCCTCGACGTAACCCGCAACAGCCACATCTCCGCACACCTGAGACACCTGCATTGGCTCCCAGTCAGCAAAAGAATCACCTTTCGACTTCTCACCCACGCACACAAAGCCCTCCACAACAAGGGACCGGAATACCTCAACCGACGCCTCAGATTCTACGTCCCCACCCGCCCCCTCCGTTCCTCTGGCCTCGCGCTCGCTGCCGTCCCTCGCATCCGCCGCTCCACGGCGGTTGGGAGGTCTTTCTCCTTCCTGGCAGCCAAGACCTGGAACTCCCTCCCCACCAACCTCAGGACCACCCAGGACCACTCCGCATTCCGGAGACTCCTAAAAACCTGGCTTTTCGAGCAGCAGTAACCCCCCCCTTTTTTCCCTAGCGCCTTGAGACCCGCACGGGTGAGTAGCGCGCTTTATAAATGTTAATGATTTGATATAGAGAAATTCAAGAAATAGAGCAGCCATGGAAAGCACTAGAAATAAACTTAGAACTACGTTGTTTTTTGGGATGTGATGAACTGTATTATTTGGGCCTGGAGACAACTATCACAACTACCAACCTCCAACATCTCTGAAAACTGGACACACCAAGAAGTCCAAGATAGTGTCACTTGCATGGATGTCACCACTTTTGTTACTCAGATTGCCCTATAAATCCATAAAGGAGAATTTCCTCACACCTGTGAAAGAAGGTTTTAGAAACTGTGGGGAACAGCAAAAGGCACAGCGCACCATTAAACACTTCTACCAATGAAAACAGCACCTTGTGGGTGTGGCCAATTGTGACCAGGTGAAGTCAACTCTGTGTCAAAGGGGTCTTCAAAAACTTTGGGCTATTCCTGTCCAAAGGACCCACACATGTGCTCTTTATCAAGAGATTGTGAAAACATTGAATAATCAGATTTTTACAATTTCCTGGATGGTCTTCAGTCACAGAAAAAAAAACAAAACGGTTTTTACCCATACTTTTAAATTTACCAGGCATTCTCAGTAGCACATGCTTCATCTAAGTTATGCAAAAGTCTGATGGTGTTAGGTTTCTCTTGGTGCCAGGAAACCCCAGGCCCAAATACTGTTGTCAGCTCCTTAGACGTTCTACATCATTAGCAGTGGGAGCTTGGGCCATTTCTTTAACACTTTAATTGATTTCCAGGCAGCTTTGAGGCGTAATTACGTTTGAATAAAATACCATAACTCAGAGAGAGTCTAGATGTTT
Source organism: Pleurodeles waltl (assembly GCF_031143425.1). Taxonomy (NCBI): domain Eukaryota; kingdom Metazoa; phylum Chordata; class Amphibia; order Caudata; family Salamandridae; genus Pleurodeles; species Pleurodeles waltl. The sequence continues at coordinate 528,676,333 of NC_090442.1, forward strand.
GCTACCTTTTCCAATCCCATGGACTAAGAGGGAAAACCGCCTGGGTAATGACCGATGTGACTTTAGGTGAATGTACCCCAACTTCTGAGTTTAACTAACACATTAATAGATAAAGATTTCAACTGCACAATAATGTAAGAAGACAGATAACAGCGATGCAATGCAAAGACCAAAGATCCATTGATAATACTGAATAGTGTACAGAAATGATCGCTTTACATAAATGCTAAGAACAGATAATGAACAAACTCCAGATATAAATCATTTACCTAAGAGCATTGCCAAATCTATGCCATGACTGAAATATGTGAAACTAGAAAACCTCCTAAGATAATGTACAAGACAAATGGTATAGTACTATTTCTAGACTAGATTGTACATTTTGATTAGTAGATTGAGCTTATGCCCTGCAGAAATGTAATTTTTGTCTATGCCTTTTTCTCTTTACAAGTTCCAAAAAAGGAAAACTCTGACTAAAATCCAAATATTGACGCTGAAATAAGTGTTCTAATTGGTATTACAGAATTCAATCTCACTGAAGGTGGTACAGTTAAGTTCGTAGAGAGGTAATAGAGGTTAAAAGTAGTGAGCTCTAAAAGTGGAGTAATTCCAAAAAGGTCTTTCATATCAGCTTGTTAGCTAACGGAAGCCTTGTAAACAGAAGGGGTTTTGAGCGCACACTGCCTCCCATCACGCCACAGTTCACACTAATGCATATGGTGAATGAGAAACACAATTAGTGCTTATTTCAAAAACAACTGTAGTTTTTCTCCAATGTTGGGACAGAAAGTGTTGTACATAATGCTGCCAAAGTCTTCATAGGTCACTGTACCACTTACTGGTGCACAAGTGCGTCTCCATAGCTTGCAAGCTGGTTAGCTCCAGGGAGCTTTTAAACAGAAGGGGACTGTGGATCACAATGCCTCACATCCCAACACAGTTTGCCTCAATATATGATGTCAAATGTGACAGTAATAAAATTCTTCCCTGCACTAATGAAGTAATCTTTGCATTTTTCTGCTTATATAACCCCTTTGCAGGTCATATAGTATTTGAGTGCACATTTTTCAGTTTATAAAATGTGCATACAATGCTAAATGCATCACACATCTGCAAAATATAACATTTGGTTTAAATATAGTTGGACAGTGAATCAATTAGTTATATGTATTCACATGGTGTGTGTTTCAGAATCAGGTGAAAATACAACAAGAATAAAATGTAATTCTTGCCTTCGACATCACTAATTGTGAGGCCTAATCTTTTAACAATAATCAGAAGGTTTATTTAAGCTTGGTAAAAACACTTATTAGGCATAGAGGATAACCTTTGATCTGAGAGACTTGGTTTGTGCAAGCAGAGATGCAAACTTCCTTGGTGAAATCCAGAAGCAGGCTTCTCAGAGCCACTTTGGCTTATCAGCTTCCGAGGAGTGCCACAACTGAAGTGCAGAGATAGAAAGCACCATTCTCAAAATACAGAACAACAGGCCTGTTGTTCAGCTAAAGTATGCTAGTTAAAGGACACTTCAAAAACTCACACAGGCACCTTTGGTGCGAAGACAGTTTGGTGAGTGGCTAGAAGGGAGGTTAGTGAACAATCATCATTCACTGTTCACTATTAATTGCTTTCATTGCCACTATATTGTTTGCTTTCTTCAATACACTTGATTTGTACTAGATTAAGATGTTGCTTTCAATAAAGTTTAAGATGCACCAACAGTGTGAATTCTTATGTGTCCATTCATGGTGAAGGATGTTTCATAGCGCATTAATAACAAACAATCCTGCAAGTCTCACAAGACTGAGGGGGTCATTCTGAGTTTGGCCAAACTCAACCCGCCACTTGATCGCTGGTGCCGTCAGAACAATGCCAGCCCTATTACGACTTCACTGCAGGACTGGCGGGCGGAAACAGTGTTTCTGTCCACCGGCCCTGTGGTGGAGGGCCTTAACATTGACGCCGGCTCGGAATCGAGCCAGCGCCAATGGGGCGGTGCAGCGGGTGCAGCAGCACCCATCGTGCATTTCACTGCCCGTAATTCGGGCAGTAAAATGCACAACGGGGCTGTGGCTGGGGGGCCCAGCACTGCCCATGCCAAGGGCTCTCGGCACCCCCATTCCGCCAGCTTTGAAAGGCTGGCGGAATGGGACTCGAATGCCCTAGCGGATTACAGCCGCCGGGACAGCCAGGCTGGAGGCTGGTGGTGTCGGCAGTTTGACCCAGTTTCAGCCGCAGTCAGAATTTGGCGGTTTGGACCGCCACTACCGTGGTGGTCCGATGGCCATCCCGAGTCTGGCGCTCTCAGAATGACCCCCTGAGTGTTGCCCACGATGCACCAGTCTCATGCAGGTGATATATGGGTTACAATCCACCTGATTTCTTGTCTCTAGTTGTTAAGGTGGCAGTTAAACTTCCACTTTGTCGGAGGGTCTAAGGAGCCTAAACCTAGGCCATATTTTGAAAGACTGCAAGAATGTATCCTTAGGTGTCCTGCTACATGTCTGAACTTTGAGAAATCCGTAGCGCACACAAGACTTTACCAATAATTACTGATAGTGGAGAAGTTCATTGAAATATTGCTTCCTTCCTCAGCTCATACAGAGGTCTCTTCTGTGCGATGGGCTTGTCATGCACTTGACTAGCAAAAGCCATTCCTGTTTTTTTTTTATTTTTTAATTTCATTCTGAATCTGTCTTACAATGGTGGCAGTATCTTTCATGATAAGAGTAAACTTTAGGGCATTATTAGCACAACAGCTCCCAAGAACATGTGTCCCTAAGGTTTGGCCGAGGGGTGAAAAAACTTGTTGTAAATGTACATGCTCTGTGCCACTTTGAAATATTTCTCTTAAGGGTGAAGTTTGATTCTGTACATCCAAACACTAGCCACTTTCATACATATAAAGTTGCTGCTACATTGATTGAAGAACCTTCTCAAACCCTAGAAATTGCAATAGGATATCAGAACCAGCAGGCTTGGTTTGGTGTATATTTACCAGTGGCTACCTCGCTTGTGTTGTCTGGTTATACTCTGCATAAGGATGCAGCAAATCTGAATGCTCCGGAATTAAGACATCTACCACACATCACCATGCAAGGTTATAACAATTAGTGGAACTGTTTTGACAGGATGTTTTACAGACTGAAGGACTGGAGTATTGGTGTCTGGTCCTTAACAACAAATGAACCACCCTTCAGAACAAGTTAGTTCACAGACCATTAAAAAGATCTTGGGCGAAACTGCTATAACTGGGAAGAGATTCCGTTTTGGATTGCTTGCAAAATCAATTGATCGGAAGTGGTCTATCCTGACTTATCACCCCAAAACAAACATAAGTGTTGCACTTGGTATGATACTACCTATTCAGAAATGTACTACAATGGGAGCAATTGTTTGAGTACTTACACTACAACATATAGCACACTCTTATTGGTGATATCATCAGGGGAGTAAGGAAAATATACGAGAATCATGAAGACACAATGAATGTTAATTTAGAGATTAAATCAATACATCATTCTGAGACTGTCTCTGGAATAGTTCTTAGTTATGTTTACGGGGAAGCAGTAGTCTCATAGTGTTCCTGTGCTTGGCTTCCATTCTTGTTCATGATCGTAAACAAGAACTTCCTAAAATTATTTTGGCCGTATATACTTCTGTAGGCAGAGCTACATTAGATGCGGATGCTACAAAACTGCAACTCAAAATTAAAAAATGAGTGAGGATTCCAGAAAAGAAAAAGCAGCACTGGAAACCATGAACAAAAACAGAAATCTTAATAGACATACATCACTAGATCTCCACCAATGCAGCAGAACAAGATACAATTTGAGGGACAGTGAAAAATAAAATGCCGTATCAATATTCATATAGCTGTCCTTACCTTTCTTTGCATGACTCTGGGGTGAATAGAATGACAAAGTAGTGGAAAGACTGTGTATCGCAGAAGTGACAGACACAGCAGTCAGGAAAGTGAAAAAGAGCTGGCACACAGTATTGAGGTTAGAGTGAAGAAAGAAAAAAAAGTTTCAGGCTCAAAGGCTTATTTTCCAAAAAAGAAAGTTGAGGATTAACAAAGAAAACTGCCCCAGATGCTGCATGTACTTCTATGGATTGAGACTTGGCCAGTAGTACTTTTGGGCAGTTCAAATGAAGTAATTCTAGATTGCCAGATTCTCAAAGAGCATTTGAATTTTGTTAGAATGACAGCCTTAAGGTGGTCTTCCCCCAACTTTCTGCCTGCCTCCTCCACTTTTTTGACCATGTTTTTGCTGGTATTTGAACTTTTCCACTGATAACTAGTGGTAAAGTGCTTCTCCTCTCTCCTCTAAACGTGGTAGTATTGGCTTGTCCCCCCAGTTGGCATATTTAATCTACTTAGTCCACTGTAAAGTGCACTACATGTTCTTCTCAGGGCCTGTAAAATAAATGCTACAAGTGGGCCTGCAGCACTGATTGTGTCACCCACTTAAGCAGCTTTCTAACCATGGCTCAGGCCTGCCACTGCAAAGTCTGTGTGTGCAGTTTTAAACTGTTATGTTGGCCTGGCTAAATAACCGTTTTGCCAGGCTAAGACCTTCCTTTTCATACATAAAAGTGACCTCTAGGGGAGGTCTTGGAAAGCCCTTACAGTGCAATGTATTTAAAAAGTAGGACATGTACTTTTAGGTTTTACATGCCCTGGTTTTTCACTACTGCAAGGCAAACCTCTCCCGTAGGATTATATTGGAGTAGCCTTATTAGGATTTTTTAAGTTTGGGGTCTCTGGAATCACAATTTAAAATCCTACCTTACAGTGAAGTCAAACTTTAAATTGTAATTCTGAAAATGCCACTTTTGGAAACTCTAGCCATTTGGTGCCTGCTGCTCATCTCTGATCACATGTCTGGTGTGAGTGACAGCTAGACTTTCTGTATTCCTCCTAGACAGTCACACACAATGGGAACTTAGGTGTGACTTGATGGGCCATCCACATCCTGTTGGGCCATCCCAGGCAGGATGGAAGGGAGTCGGTGGGCACATCCTCACACTTGCAACAGAATAGGCAGTGTCCTGTCCCCACACAAAGGGATGCATAGCCCCCTCTAGTGAGTCTAGAGCCAGGGCAGGAAGAGTAGGACCTTTGTGCACTTCAAAGGCCTCGCTTTGAAGTCTCCCCCACTACAAAGGCCAAAATGGGTATAAGAACTGGACCTCTGACAACATCAACTCAGTACACCTCTGGACCTGTGGAAATGCTGCCAGGAGGAAGGACTGATGTGCTGCTACAAGGACTTCCAATCTGCAGGACTGCTATGCTGTTGGACTCTTCCTTTGGTGTGATGACCTTCTGCCTCTTGCCTGGGAGCGACAAGGACCGGACCTGCATCTCTCCAACCCAGAGTCACTCCAATGGTAGCTGACGGGTTCCTGATTGGAGTTTCAGAAACCTAAAACACTTCCAACTCACCTTCATCTACACCTGGACTCTGCCATCTGTGAGTCTACCCTAACAAGTGGTGCCATCCAAGTCTTGGACCCTTAGAAGTGGTTTTAAGGTGTTTACTGCAGCTGAAATGACAAATTGTCACCACTGTGCAGATCAGAACCAGTACATCGGCCCTGCTGCATGGATCAGAACTGGCACATCAGCCCCCTTGCATGGATTGGAGTCAACGCATCAACTCTCCAGAGCTGAATGACCTCAGCGCATCACCTTTCAGAACTGCCACATCTTGGGCCAGATGCTTTGCTGCTGCTGCATGGAGAAAATCGATGCCTCTTTGCTACTGTATGCGAAAGATCAACACAGTGCCATCACTAGAGTGGGATCTACACCATTGCCTGCTCTTTGCATCTTCGACATTGACGCAATGAGGATTAAGGTACTTTTGTTCAGTGGGCATCCCCGCGTCCCTGAGCCAGCCCACACTTCATTGCAGTTGGACTGAACTTCTGACTTTGTCCCAGTCTGGAGCAATCAGATATCCCAGGTTAGCACTTCTTGTTTCTAAGAGCTATTTTACTGTTTGTCATTTAAACATTCCTAACTCAAGTTCTACTTGTTAGTTTTTGTCGTTTTGGTCTTGATTTATTTATTAAATTACATTCTATTTTTCTAACCATGTATAGAATCTTTTAGTGTTTTCACTGTTTTACTGTTTGAAGTGTTGCTTAAATAGTTTTCACATTGCCCCTAAGTTAAGCCTCACTGCTCTGTGCCAAACTACCAAAGGGTGAGCATAGGTTAATTTAGAATGTGGTTGTGACTTACCCTTACTAGGATTGTGGTTTCTGCTTGATCAGGATGCATACCTCTGCCAACCAGAAACTCAATTTCCAAAAAGGGTCTTTACACAAATGTTTGTGTCTTAAAAAGGATAACCAAATCAAATTTGAATCCAGTGTAAAGATTGCAATACTGGTGACATATGCAGGCTTCTGATTTATTTCAAGCATTTGTGCCGTACCATTTGTGAAAGATGCTGACAACTCAAGATTTTGCCTGTAGGTTCAAGGTGGGAGGGAGGAGCTGGACCCAGCCTCAGTTACACCTGAATAAGGTCTTTCCTGTCCTCACACAAAGGGCTGCACACAACCCTGTAGTGAGTCCGGAGCCAGGGCAGGAAGGAAGGAATGACATCTGTACAATTCAGAGGCATACCTTTGAAGAAGGACTGGACCTGCATAACTTGAACCCATAAACCAGAGTGACTCAGAGGGTGCTACTTGGCTGGCCTCCTGATCTGAAGACTCAGGGACAAAAAAAAGACTTCCTATCACCCAGCTTCTGTACCTGAACTCTGCCAGTTTACTACATTTACACCAAAGCAGATTTTATTATTGTCATTTGTTTTTATTTTTCATTGTATTTTTTTTTAGATGTTAGATGTTAATTGGGTTCTTAACCCGTTTAGTGTGGGCATCGGCCACTGGCCGATGCCCACACTACCTCCCTGGTGCGGGTCATGACCAGTGGCCGACACCAGGGAGGGGGTTAAAAAATCCTCAAGCGCGTTGCACCTGAGGATTTTTCTTTTTTTTTTAAACCCCCAGGAGACACAGAAGATCTTCTGTTTCTCCTCCTGACCCCCCACCAACCCCTTTGAGACGAAACAGCCTTCCTGACATTCGGGAAGGGTCTCGTGTGAAAGGGGAGACTCTTCCCTTTCACACGAGGCCTTCCTGAACGTGATTCCTGGCCCTCGATCGCAGTACAGCTGCAATCCACGGCCAGGAAACACCACTAGACACCAGGGATTTTCACATAAAGGTAGGTGTCCCCTGGCTATTTTTTTATTTTTTTTAAATAAAGAAATTGACATGGGGCAATACAGTTTTTTTTAGTAGTTGTAGGGTTGGCCCCCAAGGAAACCATACAACTACTAAAAAAAATATAGATCTATATATATATATATATATATATATATATATATATATATATATATATATATATATGTATATCTATCTATGTAGATAGATACATCTATCTACATAGATATATCTATAGATAGAGATTTATATATAGATATATCTATGTAGATAGATATATCTATCTATGTGTATATATCACTTTTGTCAATGCATGTGTGGTTTCCCTGTGGGCTGCGATCGGCCTCCAGGAAAACCAGACCAACATATAAAAGTGATATATATATATATATATATATATATATATATATATATATATGTATTTGCCACCAGTTGTCTGGCAGTTGCAGCTTGCATCTTCAAAGCAATGCACAAACTTCACTGATGAGTTTCAACTGTAGCTTTTAGGCAGCAATAACAACGTCAAGTAAGTCTTGCGATTATGTTTCTGCTACAAAAGGATCAGACTTTTGTCTAGTGGCAATCTTAGTACCATAAAGAAGCACAGAAGGTGTATATGCCTACTGCAAAGAGCAAATCTGTATTTTATGTAAATAGCTGAGTACATTAGTAAAGTCAGCCATTACCTGCGCTATAATACAAATGAAATGTATGTGTGGGGGTGGGGGGCGGCTATGGAGAGATGAAGGGCACTTTTTCTGGGTGGTAATGAGGGAATCCGAGGAGGAGGACATGGGAGTGGGAGCACCAATAAGGATTTTTGGACTGGGCGCAGGAGGTGTTAAAGACTGTGATGAATGGAATATGACAAGGTGTTTTTTGAGTGTCTTGACAGAACGTGCTGATTGAGGGAAGAAGCGCAGATAAGGTGACCTCTACTGTTGCACGTATCACACAAACACCAGGAATTTTGTGACTGTCTACGTAGGCTAGTGTTTTAGAGAAACAGTTTAGCCAGTAGCAGAGATGGCATCTCGTTGGACAACTGCTGCTGACGCCCTCACTCGGGTTATAAAGGACAGCTCTGACATAGGATCAGAGACTGAGACAGCAGATGCTGAGACAGCATCTGAGGGATAGGACAATGGCGCAGACTCGGAGTGATTTTTCAGTCGGAGGAGGCCAATTCGATAACTCCTCTTCCAGTAATTATGAGGGAGGTGATGAGGGCAGTCCTGCTGTCCCTTCGCAAGCACAGTCTGTGCAACGGGGCAATAGCGGGTTAGCCCAACCCAGAGAGCAGGTGAATGCGGCAGCAAGGACAGAGAGAGAGTGCTCTCTTGGGAGCTCCCCAATTTACTTCAGCCTTGAATTCCACCTCCCAAATCATATTGTGGAGGCATCAAAATTATCTATCACAAAACAAACTGGTTTTGTAAGGCAGGCACCTGTGTTTTTGGTCCTGGGCGGACAAATAGGGAAACATACTAAACCCAAACATTTCTGGAAACTAGACATCCGGGGGAGTCCACAGAGGTATGACTTGTGTGGATTCCCCAAAGGTTTCTTACCCTGAATACCCTGCAAAGCTGAAATGCTGAATACAAATTCTATTTTTCTTGCATTTCTGTCACACAAACTACAGGAATGTGCTGGGATCCACAAAATTCCTGCCACCCAGTGATTCCTCACCTGTCCTGATAAAAACACTACCCGACTTGAGTGTCTGTACATAGTGCCTTCATCAGGAATGGATCACCCCAGGGTCAACAGTTGCCTCATGTAAGGACCAACATTGACCGTTTGTGATCTATTCCTGTTCCGGGCACTAGGCCTACCCACACAAGTGAGGTACCATTTTCTCAGGGGACTTGGGGGAATGCTGGGTGGAAGGAAATTTGTGGCTCCTCTCAGATTCCAGAACTTTCTGTTATCGAAATGTGAGGAAAAAGTGTTTTTTTGGCCAGATTTTGAGGTTTGCAAAGGATTCTGGATAACAGAACCTGGTGTGAACCCCACAAGTCAGCCCATCTTGGATTCCCGTAGGTGTCTAGTTTTCAAAAGTGTGCAGGTTTGGTAGGTTTCCCTAGGTGCCGGCTGAGCTAGAGGCCAAAATCTACAGCTAGGCACTTTGCAAAAAACACGTCAGATTTGAATGTGAAAATGTGATGTGTCCATGTTGCCTTTCCTGTCGTGAGCATTAGGCCTACCCACGCAAGTGAGGTACAATTTTTATTGGGAGACTTGGGGGAACACAGAATAGCACAACAAATGTTATTGCTCCTTGTCTTTCTCTACATTTTGTCCTTCCAAATGTAAGACATTGTGAAAAAAAGAAGTCTATTTGAGAAATGCCCTGTAATTCACATGCTAGTATGGGCACCCCAGAATTCAGAGATGTGCAAATATTCACTGCTTCTCAGCACCTTATCTGATGCCCATTTTGGAAATACAGAGGTTTTCTTCATACCCATTATTTACAATACTTCTGTAAGTTGCAGCATGGTGCAGGGCTCGTTGTCAGGCTGTGAAAATCCCCTATTGCAGGTTGTTGTAAGTAAGAATCTCACCCTCTTGGGCCTTCCTATTTATAGACCCCAAAGCCCATCTACCATCTTTCGATCCTCCTTAATTAATAAAGTTGTTTCATTAGTACTTAATTCTGCCAACTTTACTATCATAGGAGATCTTAAGCTACATTTTGATCAACATGATGACACAGGAGTTCAGGAATTAATGACCGATTTAGGATCACTGAGTCAGCTGGGGCCCCATCTTGTCAAACCACCATCATGTTCAGGTCGCTCCCCCTAGACCCAGTGCATGGACTGACCACTACCTTATCTCTATGCATCTTTAAGTAACTAGGCCTAAATCCATGTTTACGTGCTCTTTTACCTATAAAAGGCAGTGGCATAAATTAAATATAAATGAATATTTCTTTTCCAATCCTCCTCAATTGCAATCAAACGTGGACTCAAATGATATGGAGGTGGGGGAAATAGCTGACTTCAGCCCTTAATAAGTTTATTCCATCTGTCAGGTAAAGGCCAGGAATAAGCCCTCTGCCCCTTGGTGGAAATGGAGGAAATTGTATGATACCGTGGCAAAGCATCTTATCTGAGGGCACTCAAAGCCTATCATAAATCAATAAGAAAGACTAGAGCAGAGTTCTTTTCTTATCAAATTTCTAATAGTAACAACCCCACCAAAGAAATATACTCTATAGTCAATAGTTTAATTACTCCGGCCTTAATCAAGTAAGGAGAGGATTCCAACACTCACTGCAATAGAATAGCAGACTTTTTGGTGGAAAACGTTAACGACATCTATGCCCAGTTTCAGCCTATCTCCGATCCCGATTTCACCTGGGAATGTCAAGAGGAGGCCTTACCTTGGCTGGTTATTAATGAACTTCCTCTTCTAGATTTACACTTATTTTCCTTCTTTTGCTCTTCAGTGAAGTCGGGTTCACCGGATGATCCTCTCAAACCTGATCCTATCCTTAAATTAAAAGGACTTTGTTCTTCCCCACTTCCTTGAATTAGTCAATCTTTCGCTGTCCTCAGCCATGGTTCCCCAGGCGTGGAAGCAGGCAATGGTCATTCGTCTTCTGAAAAAGTCGTACCTTGACCCCTCTAGTCCTTGTAACGATTGCCCTATCTCTCTGCTCCCTTTTTTACGTAAGGTGACAGAAAAATTTGTCAACTGACATCTAAAAGAATTTTTGAAAGCCAATGGCAGTTTGGATATCTCCCAAGATGGCTTTAGGTCCCATCATAGCCCAGAAATGGCCATGTTGTCAGTTAAAGAGGCACTGCTTAGAGTGGTGGATGAGGGTGGCTCTGCGGCCTATATTCTTTTGGATCTGAGTGCCGCCTTCAAAATAGTCACCCACAAGGTGCTTTTGTCAATGCCTTTGTGACATATGCATTCAAGGCAATGTATTGTCCTTGATGAAATTCTTGTTTACCCACCACTCTTTCCAGGTTTTCTCCCCCCTTCTTTCTCCTTCTCCTAGATTCCTGGAACACAGGGTCCATCAGGACTCCTCCTTGAGCGCTACATTGTTTAATCTGTATGTCAGACCCCTGGATGAGATAGTGAGACAAATGGGGGTTTTGTTTATATATCATAAGCTGATGACACCTAGCTTGTTTTTTCTGTTTCTGCTGACTCATCACAGGACATTATTAAATTCCAGAGGTGTATGCTGTCTGTGACCAGCTGGATGGATGATATTGCCTAAAATTGAATGCAAGTAAACCAGAGACTCTATTGTTTGGAAAACACATGCAGTCATGGGGAAACCTATGGTAGCCAGACTGCCTGGGACCTCCCCCTGCACCTAAACCTGCTCTGAAAAATCTGGGCATATGGCTGGACAATGATATGAGCCTCGAGAAACAAAAACTACTTTGGCAGGTACTTCTTTTGGACTTTTGAGAAGGTTGAAACCCATTATGGGCCTGTTACAACCACACATTCGCCAGCTGATTGTCCAATCTTCGATTTTATCTTGCTTGTGCTATTGTAACATTCTGTCTCTGGGTTGTAAGAAATATGTTTTAAAGAGGCTTCAATTGATCCAAAATGTGGCAGCCAGATTGTTGTTCTCTCTTCTGAAGTTCTGCCCCATTAGGGGGCTCCTTCACAAACTTCACTGGCTTCCGTTGGAAAACAATTTAAAGCCCTTAGCTTGGTACACAAAATCATGAACGCTCAAGGTGCTCCCATTCTGTCGATCTCTTGCGACCTTACCTTCCAACTAGAACAGTTTGTTTGGCTGATCCCGATTTGGAGGTTATCCCTCGGTTCAATAGAAAGCAGGCTGGTGGCTGTTCACTTCGTGTATTAGCTCGGACTCTTTGGAACAGTCTGCCTTTAGAACTTAGAACTTAGAAATACCCAGAATCATCTGGAGTTCAGGAAAACGCTTAAAACATGGCTTTCCAGTAAATAGGAGGCTTCTTACCTTAGTTGTTGTGATGAAGTACCTTGTCTGGTGGCTATTGCTGGGAAACACAGTTGTTGGGACAGCCATGCACTCTCCATGTTTACCTAACATAACATACTCTTTCAAGTGATGCCACCCAAGTCCTGGACCCTTGTAAGAGGTCCCAAGGTGCTTACCAGTGCAACTGATGCATCTCCTCTATAGACCAGAGGAACTGACACATCACCGCTGATGCATAGATCGGAATCCCCTTGCAAAAGACTTGCATCACTGCTGTATCCCACAGCCTGGGTTCCAGACATTACCTTCGGAACTGCTGCTGCATGACACCATTTCAGGCAGAAGGTTCTTAAATCTCCCATGGACTACAGTCTCAACAACAAAGCCAATACTCTGCATTGCAGCTTCTCCACTTATCAGCATAAGAGCATCAAGCCCTAAGGTAACTATAAATCTCACCCTCACAGTTTTCCCAACAATATTACAGCAAATGTTGCAATGATATTTTCAATGATGTCATAAAAGATGTCATGAGTAATTGGGGTAATTAGCAGTTTAAGACAAAGGCTTGAGTTATAGTTACCTTAGGGCACAAGTTATAGATACTTGAGATAGCTCTAACAATAAGTGCTGACATTATATGGTTCTCTGTGTGTAAAATCTGAATTTAACTAAACGTCTTGGTAACCTTTGATTTTTTTTAATTGAATTTCTAAGGTTTTTTTTAAATTCTATTTCTGAACTATAAAGTCTCTGTAACCTTTGTTTTTTCAGTGAATTTTTAGTTTTTGTTTTTAAATAGGTAAAGTGATGTTTAATTACTATACATTATTCCAACCACCATTGCACCCGGCCTTTGGCCATGCACAGCAGGGGGTTGGCCACAGGCTCTGGCCTCTGGCCAGGCCCTGTGGCTAACCTGTCAAAGGCAGCCAACATGGGAGGAGGCCACGCAGCACCCCTCCCCAGACCAATTTTGGCATCAGACCCCCCCATCCCCAGGGCCCAACACAGTTTGTGGGGCAGGGAGATGTGTTCCCTCCTGGGCCAATTTTTACCCTGGGGGCCCCATCCCCGGGGACCAGTGCATTTTGTTTTAGTAAAGCGGATAGGTGGCTACTCACCCTGGGCCATTCTTGCCGCAGAAATCCCATCCCCTGAGGCACATCACTGGATTTATGTGGCAGGGGCATAAAGCCATCCTCCCTGGGCCAATTCGGGCCCCAGGGACCTCATTCCTCAGGTCCTGGCCTTATTGTAAAGGGGGAGGCTGGCATGCAGGCGCCCTACCGGACCAATTTGACCCCAGAAACCCCATTCTTTGGGGCCCTTCACCTTTTTACATGGGGAGGAGGGCACACAGGCCCCTCATCTGGCTGATTTTAGCCCCAGGAACACCATATTTCTGGTCCTGACTGTTAGACCTGACAGCCTTAGGGTGGTCACCCCTAACTTTTTGCCTGCCTCCCTCCACTTTTTGGACACTGCTTTTGCTGGTTTTAGGACTCTAGCAATGGTTAGCAGTGGTAAAGTGTGCAAAGTGCATATGCTCTCTCCCTTAAAACATGGTGACATTGTCTCATACTAAATTGGCTTATTTAATTTACTTGTAAGTCCCCAGTAAAGTGCACTACATATGCCCAGGGCTTGTAGATTAAATAATACTTGTGGCCCTGCAGCACTGGTTGTGCCAACCACATAAGTAGCCCTTTAACCATGCCTCAGGCCTGCTACTGCAAGGCCTGTGTGTGCAGTTTCACTGCCAATTCGACTTGGCATTTAAAAGTACTTGCCAAGCCGTAAACTCCCCTTTTACTACATATAGGTCACTCCTAAGGTGGGCTCTAGGTAACCCATAAGGCAGGGTGCTACGTAGGTAAAAGGCAGGACATATACCTGTGTAGTTTATATGTCTTGGTAGTGTAAAACTCCTAAATTAGTTTTCACTGCTGTGAGGCTCGCTCCTTTCATAGACTTACATTAGGGCTACCCTCATACACAGTTTGAGTGATAGATTCTGATATGAAAGGAGTAACAGGGTCATATTTAGTATGGCCAGAATGGTAATACAAAATCCTGCTGACTGGTGGAGTTGGATTTAATATTACTATTTCAGTAATACCACTTTTAATAAGTGAGCCTTTCTCTGCACTTAAATCCTTCTGTGCCTTACAATCCACATCTGGCTAGGTTAGTTGACAGCTCCCTTGTGCATTTCACTCAGACAACCTCAAACACAGGATGCTCAGTCACACCTGCACACAACTGCATACTGAATGGGTCTTCCTGGGCTGGGAGGGTGGAGGGCCTGATACTTACATTTGAAAGGACAGTGGCCTGCCCTCACACAATGGACTGCCAAACCCCCTATTGGGGCCCTGGCAGACAGGATGGAACTGAAAGGGGACCTGACACACTTCAAAGCCACTCTTTGAAGTCTCCCCCCACTTTAAAGGCACTTTGGGGGATTTAAACCAGGTCCCTGACCCTACCAACTCAGACACTTCTTTACAAGATACCTCCTGGGAAAGGAACTCTGAACCAGAACCTGCAACCTGCTAAGAGAAGTCGCCTGGCTTCCCAAAGGACTCACCTGGCTGGTTTGCTGTAAAGAACTGCTGCCTTGCTGTTGCCCTGCTGCCTTGCTGCTCTCTGGCTCTGCTGAGAAGTGCTCTCCAAGGGCTTGGATTGTGCTTGCCTCCTGTTTCCTGAAGTCTCAGGGCCAAAAAGACTTAATCTCTGTAAAGACCTCCTTGTGTGGTGAAAATCGATGCCCACCTTGCCAGAATCGGCGCACAGCCTGCGCTGCGATGAGAAAATCACTGCAACACCGAACTGGAATGACGCAGCCTGGCTCCCCGAGTGTAGATCGACGCAGCACCAGAGTTGTGTCCAGAACTTCGACGGACGGCCCACTGGATCAACGCATAGCCGAGCCAGAACAACACAGCCCAACTTCCTGCGAGAGGACTCGACGCAACGCCTGCCGTGCGACAGAAATTTCCCCGCATCGGCCACCGGATGAACGCAACTCCTGCGACTTCATCGTGCATGCCCAGGATTTCTCTGCACTGTCCCCAGGGCATCCAAATAGCCCTGGAAATAGTCAGTGTGTGCCCAGAGAAACCGACGCACACCTCCCCTTTTTCCACGCATTTCCTCCTCTGTGGCCCCGTGCAGATAATTTAGATGCAACCAGGTACTTTGTGCGTGCAAGAGACACTTATTGCTTTATAAGAACTAAAGACTGTTTATCATTACAAAAGTGATATTTCCACTTGTACTTATCAAATCTTGATCGTTTTGACCTTATTTTAATCAGATAAATATTCCTTATTTTTCTAAACCTGTGTGTGTATTTTTGTGTTGTTTGCACTGTGTTATTGCATGATTTATTGCACAAATACTTTACACGTTGCCTTCTAAGTTAAGCCTGACTGCTCAGTGCCAAGCTACCAGAGGGTGGGCACAGGATAATTTGGATTGTGTGTGAATTACCCTGACTAGAGAGAGGATCATTGCTTGGACAGGGGGTAATCTGACTGCCAACCAAAGACCCCATTTCTAACACTGACCAACTTTTAGAGGGGTAGGGAGGTCATACGGGCCCCTCCCTGGGCCGATTTCAGTCAGGGGGACTCCATCTCACAGGGCCTAGCCTATAAAGAGTGGATGGCCTGGTGCCCACCCAGGGCACACACCATATCTTTGTAGGGGGCCACAAGGGGAGCCCGAAGGCCCATGTGGCCCCAGCCAGCTTCCCACCTGCACTCCCACCCACAGAAAGCAACTAAAAATACTAAATGCTGCTCCCTGCAGGCAGGTGCAATCATTTCATCTGTTCCCTGCCCTCTTCAGTGCAGGCAGGGAAAAAAGATGAATAGTCCACCCTCAACCGGTGGGAGCATTTTTCATGCTCCCACGTGCTGGGAGCAAACTTCATGTTTGCTCTCGCTTGGCGGGAACTTTGAAATTGCTCCCACCAAGTAAGAGCAACACAAGTTTTCCTTCCCACACTAGTGCTGGCAGGGGCATCGCTATGTACCGAGGGTGGGCTCCCTGGGGCATAGCAGGAGCTGCCCTGGGCGATGGGCTTCCAAGGACTATTAATAGATCCAGAAGTGGGGCCCTGTGGCTCCCTCCCATTTTTAGTGAAGGCTGGCCATGGGGGATGGAGTCACCTTGGCCGAATTCGGCCCAGGGATGAGGGCTGCATGCCCGCCTCACACTTTCCCAGCTTTGGCCAGAACCCAGGGGAGGTGGTCCAGGGCCAGGGGCCAAAATCAGCACAGGGAGTGAGGCCACATAGCCTCCTCCCATAATCAGTATCAGCCAGGCCCTGGGGGATGGGGTCCCTGGGGCCAGAATTGACATGGGGGGGCCACATGTGCCGCACTGCCCCATAATAATATTATGAATTCCCCTGGGACCTGGCCCACCTGATTATCTGTGCTTGTTTTTTTAATAAAATTTTCCTGCAGATCCTCCACAAATTCACAGCAAAATATTTTTTTTAAATGTTTTTTGCCCCTGGTGAGGTCCCTGTTGGACCTCACCACCAGGCCTAGGGGGTCTGGGTGTTCCTACCATGCCCCTTATGGGTTTTTGTGTTTTTTCTTGGGACTCAGTGAAGTTAGAGTCCCAAGGAGTGGCAGACAATCATATCTCAGGTTGCCATCTGCCAGCTGTACAGACCCTCAGTGTCTCTGGATATAAATAAATTGTTTTTCTTTAATAACTTTAAAACTACTGAACAGAGTTACACCAAATTACAAAATGCAATCATTCTGGACCAAGAGCTAGCGTTATGGCATATTTGATGTAATTCAGTTCAATGGTTCGGACTGTAGCAATTTCTAAAAATCCCAAGAAAAATTGCATGCAGAATATGCATTTCTCCACAACCCCCTTTTTTTAGTCCCCACTAAACGAATCGCCCTGAAACTTTCCAGACAGCAGCTAAAGTGAGTGGCAAACTAGTTATGAACATTTCGTGATGATCAGTCAAATGGCACCAAGGTTATTAGCAAAACAAAAAATGCTTCTCTTATGGAAACCAGGTCCCTACTATAGAAATTCACAACAAAACCAAAGGCTACAGGGACGTTACAGTTAGGTTCAGATTTCACAAACATAAAATTGCTCAGTTAGTCGGACAGTTCCTGTGGTGTAAACAAATTCTTAATGCTTGATACAATGCAAAGGTGTGCTTTTCCAGAGTAATCTATTTACTTTTATGGGACAGTGTATGTGACCAAGGGGCCTGTTTCGCATTGTTGGCCTTGTCTAGGAACAATCTTGTGTGTGTAGATGCGACTTCTCCACACAATACAAAGGTTAACTTTTCATAAATAATTTGTTTACCCCACCAGAACTGTCCCACTAACTGTGCGTCCTGTCACACATTGTAGACTCTGTCTTGAAGTACGCTTGCATATATTGGTTAAAAGATGCCTTATTAAAGGCCCCAAGATACCACGGTTTCCTCGGACGTTGAGTCAGACAACTTTTGTTTTGATCAACCAATCAATGAGTCGACTTGCAGAGCACGACTTGTCACCCACGGGGGTATCCTAAGGTGCAGGGGACTGCCGTTTCAGGCTTTGGCTGTGAGATAGGTGAAGGAGTGACCTGTTGCTCTGCTCTGTATGTAGGCTTATGGGACAGCTGGAGGGATGTGGAGCGGAGGAGACCCAAAGACCAACTATAGGTCAAAATGTCAACAACCCCTCACTAAGTTGCTTTCAAAACATGTTACGACTGACCAGCAGATACCATATGTGAACAGACAGTATCTCCATTTATGTTTGTCTGAGATAATATCCTATTCAACCTTCAGATCTGTTCAGTGTCTTCTACTATGTTGTTGTATATAACCTTGTGCACTGTCCGAGCACTCTGTCATCTGTACTAATTTGGATATATAATGGAATGTATATTGCTCTTATACTAAATATGTGAAAACAATCATCATCAAGATATTGGGCCTGATTCTAACTTTGGAGGACGGTGTTAAACCGTCCCAAAAGTGGCGGATATACCACCTACCGTATTACGAGTTCCATAGGATATAATGGACTCGTAATACGGTAGGTGGTATATCCGCCACTTTTGGGACGGTTTAACACCGTCCTCCAAAGTTAGAATCAGGCCCATTGTGTCCTGTACCCTTTTTCCAATAGCGTTCGTTATGATACAAGTTACTAATTGAGTTTATGTACTTTCAAAGCAAAAGTAAAAGTGTCAGTGAATGAGTCCCACAGGACATTTGTTTGGCCTATTACTTTAACGAACTTAGGCATTATTCCCCAGCCTTTTTGCCTTAGTTTCGTAGGTAGATATGCTCACTCAGTTTGAACTATGAAGCCTCGGATGCATACTCTGACACTCACAACCTGCATCCACAAACTGGAAGGAGCTGGATTTACCACAGTGAGTTTGCTACAGACGCATGTAAGACAAGTCTTCCTCATGTAGCTGTCATGAGAGTCATTAATTAAGGTTAACTAGGCATGTTTGGTTACGATCACAATGGAGGCAGTTACTGCAAAGGTGGTAAAAATGCAGTCAAACTGTTCTTTTATTTGTGAAGGTTGTGGATGCATCAACTCTCAACATGTCTGTACATAAGTGGGGATTCTGTCTTGTAGCGTAAGAATGTGATGGGCCCTTTGATTGTGCTGGTATGTTGACATGAGTGCACTGATCTGTTGGAATGCACCCGTGGCCAGCGGTATGAAAGTCTTTTGTGTGGTGGTTGAACGCCATGTGAATGGACCATAAAGCGGTTGGTGACATGACGTGGCTTCATGGCTCACCTTCAGTAGTCTTTGTTTCAATGTTCAGATACTTTGATAAGTATTTGTGCCTTGAAGCTAGCATTTCTGGAGGTGCTAAACACAACCAGTGCAAATGGTGGATTACCTGAAAAAAAAATGAACCAGATTTATACCTGTGGCTGTAAGGATACTCCACTGCAATGGAAACAGAGTATCCTTACTGTGAAGATTATGGTATGACCACTTGATATATATGTGGACAGATCATTGGTATAACCACGTGGAAGACTACTCCATCTGTGGCATGGGTGCACCCCTCCCATGTCCAGATTTAGTAAGAGCCATTTGTGGCTGACATCTGTGTCTGCTTAGATGTGCAGACATACAGGTCAGTTTTCACTGCCCAGCACCACCCGGAAAACCATGATAGTAAGGGGTAGTGATAACTGTCTATGGCGAGAGGGGCATTATGTTGTAAAAAAAAAAAAAAAATACCCCCACGATGGATGGCTCCATCATGTTAATGGAGTAGTGCACAGAACGTAAAAAGGCACTGACAAAAGTGCTAATTCGGCTGCTCCAGTCAATGTTTTTTTAATTGACCGCCACCTTGGCAGTCATTTCTAAATTTGGCTTGTGGAGAGGGCTCAACGGGGCAGATGTTAAGTCCTCTGTCAGGGCAACAGAGATTTCTTTGTCTGCCAAAATGTAAATATAGCCCTTAGTAAGAACTCCTCTTTTTTTGTTTTGCAATGTGGGTTGCTGTGGATTTTAAATTGCAGCTAAGCTGACAACTAGGCAAATGTGCACATTTTTTAAATCTACACATCCAGGGGAGCCCAGGGGTGCATGGCTTGTGTGGCTCTCACCAGGTACCTTTACCCAGAAGCCCTTGCACATGTCCAAACCTTGGTAAGAAACATACATTTTCCTCACAGTTCTGTAATGGAAAGACTGGAATCTGTAGGTAGCCACAGGTTATCCATCACACTGCGTTCCCATACACCTTCTTATAAGAAGCGTACCCCACTTCTGCAAGTAGGCCAAAAGAAAATTACAGCAAAGGCCCTAAATCGCAATAAGGAGATATCAGCAATAGAGGTAGGTGCTGTATTTGGTGCTGTGCTGTGCACCACCCAGGCAAACCTATAAACCACGAACATTTTGTAGTTGAATCTAGACAACCAGGTAAGTCTAGGGTGGTGTGTCTTGCATAGATGATACTAGGTTTTCTAACCCATAATTCGCTGCAAACCACGCAAGTCACACCACTCTGGATACACCCGGGTATTTAGATTTAAAAAATTTACAGGTTTGGTAGTGTTTTCTAGGTGCTGGTTGAGCTAGGGTCCACAACAGAGTTACCCACACTGGACAAAAATGGTACATTTTCAGTGGAAACATGCAATGCATCCATGTTGTGTTTTGGCACATTTCCTGGTGCAGGCACCAAGGCTACCCTCACAAGTGAGGTACCATTTTTATTAAAAGACATGTGGGAGCATAGACTAGTAGAACATTTGTTATTATCAACTGTTTTTTGCTGCATTTGTGCATTTAAAATTTAAGCCAGTGTGTAAGAAAGAGGACATTTTGAAAAATACCCGCTACATCATACGCTAGTACGCATACCCACAAATTCAGGGAATGTACAAATAACCACTGGTCTGAAACTCCATGTCTTGTACCCATTTCAGAAATGCATAGGTTTGCTTGTTACCCATTTTTCACTCTACATATTTCACTGCATGAATTGGTCTGTACTCCGTACTCAATAAAAAAACATTGTATGGTGCAGCTCAGTTCTTTTGTTCTGGGTACCTTGGAGAGCCTACAAACCCCTATACTCCCCACAATCAGAAGGGTCTAGTGGACATGATGGTATATTGCTTTTGTAAATTGACCATTGGGACAAATAGTTACAGATGAAAATGTTGTCACACATAGATGATTTTTGTCCTGCTCACTTTCAATATTTTTTTATTTCCACAGTTATTTTTGTTTGGAACACCCTTGAGAGATCTACACATACAACCCCTTGAGGCATTCAAAATGTTATCTACTTTTCACAAATCTGCAGCTTTCCTGGATCACCCTGTTTCACACTATTTTCCACCACAAACTGGAAGTAGGATGAGAGCAAAAAAAAAAATAAGAAAAAATAGGCTAACTATTTGAAAAATGCAAAAACCATTGTACAAAATTAGGTTTTTGGATTCAGCCCTGCATGTTCCTGAAAGGTGGAAAGATGGTGACTTTAGTACAGCAAACCGTTTATTGATGCCATTTTAGGGAGGAAAAAAACCAAACACACTTATCTGGAGTAACGTTTTCCTATTTTTCTCAAAACTCCTAAATGTCGCTATATTTTGTATATTTTGTTGATCCCTCTAGGGGATTCCACAAACCCTGGGTAGAGTCCCCAGAATGTTGAAAAAAGGACTCAAGTTTGGCATTTATACCTTATTTGGCATTACCTACCCCAAATAGCCAAAAAAAGGGCTCAGCACTGGTGGGGGAGGCCAGTAGCTAAGGGGTTAAGGTAGTTACTGTAATTCCACCTCAAATGAAGATCGATTTATCCATTACTGTGGTAATAATGGAATTATTGAAAGACAAAAGAGTCTTCTTACAGTTTCCCTTCCAAATATTCCTACAGTCTCAAAGAACATTTTTTTTAGGGCTTCCATACCTGGAACCGAGGATAGGGATACGAGCTAGATTTGAATGTATCAGGGCAGGTCATGAAGGAATAGCTTTGGTATATGCTGGCATCCATTGCTATTGTATCAGTGCTACAAAAACAAAATACTGTGGTCTTATTTACTAGAGGTGGGTGGAATTTCTAATTCTGCTGGCAGAATTGGAGGAATTTAGTAATTCCGCTGTTACTCTTGTAATGCGGAATTACAAATACATTTTGCCACGCCACGCCAAAGGTGGAATTAATTAGCACTGGAAACATTTCTCCGCTATCTGTAGCATGAGTCCATACGCAATCTTCTTTCGTTTCTATATTACATGCCTCAGAATCACAACAAGGCTTAGAATGCAACACGAGGACCCGGAGAACAGCTTCCAAGAAACTGAGTTTCCATCAGGGTAACTGTTTCAAACTTTCTATTAAGGGATGCGTGCTTTACACAGATCCATTTGCCAAGATAGGTGTCTCCATGTCTGCACTTGAATCAATGGAAAGTAAAAAAACAAATTGACTGTTCAGAGTGCATCATTTTGAAGCTGTTGTAGGTGGGTGCATGAGAGACTTCATCACTCACTGTATAACTAGACATCAATGGCCTTTCACGGAGTCCTTTGTGACCTCGTGTTGTGCCCAAGCACATGGAGGGAAGCAGAGAGGTCTTCCCCATTAACTTTCCTGCCCAGTCTTGGATGGTCACAGAGTTAAACGTCGTCTTGGTGACTTTTAGTTTTATCTGTTGATTTCTTTTGGAAATGGAGACAGTGCTCAAATTACAGTTGAACTTTTCTTTCCATAAATAAGAGGCCAATACTAAGGCACTCCCAAAGCATGAAGACAATGCCGCTGAAGGGTCTGACTGTCATGGGAGTGCCGGAGGAGCTGCAGTGGCGCCCCCCTCCACCGCTGTCCCAGCTTGGCAGCCCAGGAGCAACCAGAGGCACAAGAAGGAGGGAAACATAAACCCAAGGTAAGTTTTAGTCCTGGGCAGATGCCCAATCCATATCACGTCAGGGTCTGTTCACTCTTTGTGTTTTATTACCATTTAATTATTGTTGCATTAAACAGTAAAATAGTAGTGTTTTCCTGTTTAATACAACAATAAAACTGTCACTATATAAAGCATTTGTTTTGGGCGAAGAGTGCTCCGCTTCTTTTGATATTTAAATTAGTCTCTAAATGTTCGGACTATCAATATATCAGATTGGAATTACAAAGCAGGTCAAGCTGTAAGACCTCTGTCTTAAAAGATGGGCTTTGGTCTAACGTAACTTGTTGAGGTGAAACCTTGATTGCAAATTGCTGCAGTAAGGAGTGTGTTATGACCCAGCTCACAGATTACTTGTCAGGCAGCATCTTGGCAGAAAAAAATTAAAAAGAGTTTGGTGAAGACAATGCCCAGTTCCACATCTAAGTGGCGGTGTTGTTTCCACTTTAGGGACTAACCGCACCTGAGGTTAGTCAAGTTCTTAGAGCTGTGGTGGGCTGACCACCCAATTTCTTGTGCACATTTCACTGCAAATCATATTTTATTAGCAAGTATGTTGGACCAGATGGTGTTGGTCCTTGGGGAAAGCACCAAGTACTTAAGGATTTACAGTAAGGCAGCAGTGGACAGAGTATACGGCTCGGATAAAGTGTAAAAGCTCTGGTGCTCCAGTAGAAAAAAGGACTATGTGGAATTACTATTTCCTGTTTAATCTTTAATGCAACAGCATACTACAGCAAAATACCCCACTCTGCCCACTCTTGGAATAACGAAGAATTTGTAGGACTCCACGGAATTCTGAATAGCGAAACTCCACAAGCTCCGCTTACTCTAATATTTACCCAACAATGAAAACAAGTATGTACAGCAATGAACCATTGGTCAGCAAACAAAGTATTCAACTGCAGTGAGACCAGAACTTACTGCCCTTACCATATCTGACAAACTCCTCTAGGTCATGTTCAAGCAGTCCTAAAACTTAACACTTGTGGTGCCTATTTTCAATCGGAGCAGTTCATACATTTTAAAGTAGGAGAGCTAGTTCAGGAACGAATTCCTGTCAAGCATGTATTCAGACCATCTTATAGACCACCTGTTCCAGTTTCTAGGGTTGAAGGAACAAGGACTGTAATTCTGCCACCACTTCCTTGGTGTTGATCAATCACATCAGAAGCACTATGCAGCTGACTCTGTTCAGCGGACCCTCACCAACACCAAAGTACTTTCAGATTAGTCTAGTACATCCTGTTCCTATTCTTAAGTTACACCAAGAAGAGTACAGCCATGTTCCAAGCACTGGTCCCATTTAAGGGATAGGGGAGCCTTCTTTGCTCCGGCTTTGCATCCATCATCAAGTACTGATCCAGACATGAAAGCATCATCTTCAACATGTAAAGCTGCTACATGCATATTAATGATTGTCACTTCTGCAGCTGCAATCATATGTGCACATCAACTGAAATCATGCAGTGAAAGAAATCATAGGTGTCTGAAATCAGCACATCCAGATCCTGAATATGGAGCAGCTATTCTTCCATTTCTCCTTGAAACAGGCGAAAACCACATCTGCGATAAAATGCCGAGACACCTCTCATGAGAATGCTGACACCTGCTTTACAGATTAATCCGTTTACAACGAGCAATACCATTTTGTATTGGGAAACAGCTCCAGGAGCTTTGGCCCCATATCGAGCTACACCAGAATCTGCAGGACTTGACTTACATGCTTTACACATGCATCGATTGAAACCTAGAGACATCACTCTGATTGAAACTGGGGTGGGAATTCAGATTCCCCCTGAGCATTACGGTCTGATCGCCCCTCGATCTGGGCTTGCCTTGAGGGGCATCCAAGTTTTAGGAGGCGTGATAGATGCAGACTACCAGGGCGAGTTGAAAGTCATTCTTTTGAACAGTGGTGACACAGACCTAGTGGTGCACCTGGTGATCGCGTTGCCCCAAATTGTCATCATGCCGGTTTATGGAGGTGTTGTTAAGAAGGGGAGCGCCCCAGCTCTTCTCACTGTGAGAGGCAAAGGAGGGTTTGGATCTACTGACAAGAACCCAGGGGCCAAAGTGTGGATTGAATCCCCAAATAACCCTCCTCAACCCGCTGATGTCATCGCCACTGGACCAGACAATGTCCTGGTAGTTATGCGACCTGGTCAAGACAAATGGGAACATGTTCCCGCTGACAAATGCTATCTGCGAGAATGATAATACGTGTTTTGTCCTTTGTTCTTTTCAGATCATCCTGTGGAGTGCCTGTGCCATGAGTGTGGTGTATGGAGCCCGTTCGGGAGACTCCACCGGGGAGCGGAGGGGCTCATAGCCCAAAAATTCAACCGTCAGCCGCAGATGCCAACGCTGCTGCATCAACCGAACAA